>NC_073393.1:1700000-2015000 GCF_028641065.1 Leucoraja erinaceus
TCACATCAAAAGAGAACTTTAAAATTGAGAATGGAATTTAGTACTTGTCAGAATAACCCCTTCTTCATTTCAGTAATTAAGAAGGAACTGCAGATGCTGGAAAATCAAAGGTAGACAAAAGTGCTGGAGAAGGGTTTTGGCCCAAAACGTTGAGTCTGAAGAAGGGTTTCAGCACGAAACGTTGCCTATTTCCTTCGCTCCATAGATGCTGCTGCACCTGCTGAGTTTCTCCAGCACTTTTGTCCACCATACATCTCAGTAACATTCTTATGTCTCATTAAATTTCCCTCATTACAAAATCCTTGTGTCCAATATATCAATAAAGTTAGTATTCATTCATTTTACAAAATATTAATCACTATATTCAATTTGTTTACCAGTTGTGGCATTCTGAAAATGAACTGTGTATAGATGTAATTGTTAAGAGATTTCAGAAGAGTAAAGCCTACATATTCTCCATTTCAGGCGAAATGCTTTAGAGGAGGAACAAGAAATGTTTTTCAGTCACATTTATTTACCTCCCATCACCTAATGCAGAAGCTCTGGTCAGTGACCTCATGATTAATGATGCATGCATTAGCAGGTCTCTGTTTATGTGGAAGACCATCATACAAGACAGGAAATGGCAAAGCCCTGGTCTGTGCTGCATGGTCAGATTTGCAGCAGCCCGTGCGTGGGAAGGAGAAATGAAAAGCTCACTCTCATCAGCAGGATCCCTGCTTCTGATCACAGTCACTGGCGATATACAGAGTGGTCAATGGATCACCTGAAAATTCCATAGACTGGAGAAAGTAAAGGTGGAGGGACCGAAGTTTGACTTTGGATGTACTGATGCATGTTGTTTGAAGATATTACCAAGGAGATTGTTGCAAACTGAGCAATATCCTTGTGTATGTAAGGCCTTTGATGAGGTACCGCATGGTAGACTGGTCTGGAAAGTTAGATCACATGGGATCTGGGGAAAACTAGCCAAATGGATTAAAAAAAGGACTTAAAGTTAGGAGTTTAAGAAGGAACTGCAGATGCTGGAAAATCGAAGGTAGACAAAAATGCTGGAGAAACTCAGCGGGCGCAGCAGCATCTATGGAGCGAAGGAAATAGGCAACGTTTCGGGCCAAAACCCTTCGGGTTTCAGCACGAAACGTTGCCTATTTCCTTTACTATTTCCTACGGGTTTCATCCCAAAACGTAGCCTATTTCCTTCGCTCCATAGATGCTGCTGCACCCGCTGAGTTTCTCCAGCACTTTTGTCTGCTTAAGAGTTAGGAGACAGGTTGGGGGCAGATGGTTGTTTTACTGACTGGAGGCATGGAACAAGTGATGTGCCACAAGGATCCATCCTGCCTCCGCTGTTTTTATTTATATTAATAACCTGGATGCGACTTGCTGGCATGGTTAGCCACGGTTTGCAGATGACATTAGAATTGGTGGAAGAGTGGACAGAGAAGAAGGTTAATAACCTTCAGAAAAGAAAAAAGTCTGAAGAAGGGTCTCGACCCGAAACGTCACCCATTCCTTCGCTCCATAGATGCTGCCTCATCCGCTGAGTTTCTCCAGTGTTTTTGTCTATCTTCAGAAAAGATCAGATCTCCTTGAGGAAAAGCGTAAAACTTTGATCTTTTTCCAGATGTCTTGGACATAATCATTTAGCAGTTACTTCTCTTAAACAGTACATTGTGGTTTACATAACGCAGCTAAATTTAAACTGCCTTGTTCCCCTTGTACCTCAAAGTGGAGATTATAAAATTAGTCTAACCATATAAAACTCCCACTAATTGAGAGAGGTGTGGGGAAAGTTACAGAAAGCATCACTGGTGATGTCAGATGTTTTTACTGATGTGGTTGTCAGAGTGGAGACCAGACCAAAAACCATTTAACAGGGTGTAGCCAAGCAGGCCACAATGACAAGCAGGATATAGGTGCATGACACAAAGGAGGGGTGGGGACACTTCAGAGATGTAATGACTGAAATTTAAAAAGGAGTGAATATATTAGCGGATATGGGGAGAAGGCAGGAACGGGGTACTGATTGTGGATGATCAGCCATGATCACATTGAATGGCGGTGCTGGCTCGAAGGGCCGAATGGCCTACTCCTGCACCTATTGTCTATTGTCCATTGCTGAAGGAAAGTGAAAGGTTGGAGGTGTTTCCTTGTCCTCTTCATGTTTAAATCTTGAGGTGGTTACAGTTTGAGGAAAATGGTTCTGAAGACACGTCCTCAACTACTCTGCCTTATCTTTACCGTTTCTCCTTTAAAAACTGCCTTAAAATCTCTCACTTGGTCAAGGTTGCTGATAAAACAACTTTTGGTTAACTGTCGATTGTTGATTCCCAATTTGTTAAGTGCTTTCCAAATTTCATCCTTCTAAATTCCAGTGAGTACAAGTCCAGTCGCCCCGTTCTATCAACATGTCAGTCCCGCCATCCCGGAAATTAACCTGGTGAAACTACACTGCACTCCCTCAATAGCAATAATGTCCTTCCTCAAATTAGGAGACCAAAACTGCACATAATACTCCAGGTGTGGTCTCACCAGGGCCCTGGACAACTGCAGTAGGACCTCCTTGCCCCTATACTCAAATCCTCTCACAATGGCCAACATGCTATTTGCTTTCCTCACTGCCTGCTGTGCCTGCATGCTTACTTTCAGTGTCTGATGTACAAGGACACCCAGGTCTCGTTGCACCTCCCCTTTTCCCAATCTGTCACTATTCAGATAATAATCTGCCTCCTTGAACTTGCCACCAAAGTGGATAACGTCACATTTATCCACATTATACTGCATCTGCCATGCATCCGCCCACTCACCCAACCTATCCAAGTCACCCTGCAGCCTCATAGCATCCTCCTCACGGCTCACACTGCCACCCAGCTTTGTGTCAGCCGCAAACATAGAGATGTCACATTTAATTCCCTCGTTTAAATCATTGATACATATTGTAAATAACTGAGGTCCCAGCACTGTGCCTTGAAGCACCCCACTAGTCACTACTTGCCATTCTAAAATGGACTAGTTAATTCCTGCTCTTTGCTTCCTGTCTGCCAACTTGTTCTTTATCCGTCAATACCCTACCCCCAATACCATGTGCTTTAGTTTTGCATACTAATCTCTTGTGTGGGACCTGGTCCAAGGCTTTTTGAAATTCGATACACCACATCCACTGGCTCTCCCTTATCCATTCTAATTGTTCCATCCTCACGAAATTCCTGAAAATTAGTCAAGCTGGATTTCCCCTTCATAAATCCATGCTGACTTTAACTGATCCTGTCACTGCTTTCCAAATGTGCTGCTATTACATCTTTAATAATCGACTCAAACATCTTCCCCACTACCAATGTCAAGCGAACTGGTCTATAATTCCCTGTTGCCTCTCTCCCTCCTTCCTTAAAAAGTGGGGTTACATACTCTCCAGTCCACTGGAACTGATCCAGAATCTATAGAACATTGAAAAATAATCACCAATGCATCCACAATTATGTGTTTATCAAGTCAAGTCAAGTCACTTTTATTTCTATAGCACATTTAAAAAACAACTCTCGTTGGCCAAAGTGCTTTACATTGGTGGAAGTACTAACGTTATACAACATTAGTTCATCGGTTTATTACATACATACATATAGCCCACCCTCAGAGGACGTCAAGAAAGGCTTGAGAGTAAAGATGAGTTTTTAGTCTCGACTTAAAGGAGTCGATGGAGGGGGAAGTTCTGATGGGAAGAGGGATGCTGTTCCAGTTTAGAAGCTGCAACCGCAAAGGTGCGGTCGCCCCAGAGCTTATGCCTAGACCGCGAAATGTTCAGTAACCTCAAGTCAGCCGATCTGAGGGACCTGGATGTGGTGTGGGGGGGTAAGCAGGCTTTTGATGTAGGTGGGGGGCAAGCCCGTTAAGGGCTTTGTAGACATAAAGGAACCGCACCAATAAATCAAGTAACATATTAAAACTCACATCTTCATGACCATGCATGCAAGCCAAATGAAGTGCTGTATTTCCATTATTATCTTGTACCACAGTGCTGGCCTTGTAATCCAGAAGTAGTAACTATATATGAAAAGAAAATAATTTAAAATTGTTGTGTACTTAATTTATTAAAATAAAATCTTTACTTTTGTCAATGTCCTGATAAAATAGTCAACAACCTGAAACATTAACTCGGATTCTCTCTTCACAAATACTGCTTGACCTACTGAATATTTTCAGTTTCCCAGCATCTAATTTTTACAAAGAAATGTTATTTAGCCTAAACAATCCTGGAGTTAATATCTTACTTCCACAACTGAGTGGGGAGAGTGGGCAGTATTACAGTACTGGTGCCTCAAGCTACAAACTTGTAGACATGAAGTTATTCTTCATTTACATTCACTGCATTATACAACTTTTTGTAAGTCTTCATGGCCAATAACTTTCACTTTGAAATATAATTGCATTTACTTACACTGGAAAGACGAATAACAGTTTAGTCTTGAAAATCTCGGTTGAATCTACTTACAGTGACATTTTGATAGCCTTTTTGACAGGATAGGTGAAGTGGGGTGGATCCATGATAGTCTGTAGCATTAACTGCACCTCCTTTACATGCCAATACATCAATCATCATTGGCTGACCTTGAAGATACAATATATTAGCTTATTATTTAGAAGAACATTTTAAACAAAACTATTGCTGAGGTTAATTCCCGGGATGGCGGGACTGTCATATGCTGAGAGAATGGAGCAGCTGGACTTGTACACTCTGGAGTTTAGAAGGATGTGAGGAGATCTCATTGAAACATATAAGATTGTTAACGGTTTGGACATGCTAGAGCACCATCTATGGAGCGAAGGAAACATGTTTCCACATGTTGGGGGAGTCCAGAACCAGGGGCCACAGTTTAAGAATAAGAAGTAAGCCATTTAGAATGGAGACGAGGAAACACTTTTTCACACAGAAAGTTGTGAGTTTGTGGAATTCTCTGCCTCAGAGGGCGGTGGAGGCAGGTACTCTGAATACTTTCAAGAGAGAGCTAGATAGAGCTCTTAAAGAAAGTGGAGTCGGGGCATATGGGGAGAAGGCAGGAACGGGGTACTGATTGGGGATGATCAGCCATGATCACATTGGCTCGAAGGGCCGAATGGCCTACTCCTGCACCTATTGTCTATTGTCAATAATGTGCTCTGGATGCAGCTCAATAAACAATGTTATGCTTACATTTAAAACTCAGTTTGAATATAATTTAAAAAATCAGAGTATTAAAAACACATACCGCAGAAAGCAGCCACGTGTAAAGGCGTATATCCCCGGTCATCTCTGGACGATGGAGTGACTATCGATGGGTCATTCATCCTACTACAAAATAAAACCTTTGTTTGACCAGAAAATTCAAATTACGATTTTTTTTTAATCATATATACAAAAATTAAAATAAATGTGTCACCATGATGAAGTTTCCATAAAGAGTAACAACATTCTTGTCACGTCAGAATTGTAATTTTCTGGTGCATAAGTTGCTGTCTAGGAGAAGTTGAAGGTGCAGGATTGGTGCTTGGAAGTGCAGGAAGTGGCTGTTTCAACTTTAGTATTTCAAATAGATATTGGAAACGTGATGGATTCTGGAATCAGCAATTAACAATCACAACCACCCAGTACTGAAGCTCGGGGTCCTTTCAGACAGATCTCTTTCCCTTCCTTTATTCTGTTCCACTACCACTTATTTCTCTTCTCTAATTCCTGTGACAATTCTTTATTATAATTCTTTTAGTATCTTGTCATCTTTCCAGACATTGTGTTTTCTTGACATTCTCTAATGTGACCATCATTGGTGCCTACAAGCAGGAACACCTCTTGCATCTTCACCCATCCCCCCCTTTCACCCTCTCTGACACACAGTGGACAATACACCACTGGGTCAACACTGGCAATTAACTAAATGTCTCAGCAGCAACATTCAGAAAAGAGTCGCTGATTTGCATTGTCCCTGCGCAAATGATGGGATTCAGTTCTTGTAAATTGACACATACCAATGAAGCCCAATTCTATAGAATAAAATGTTCTTAAATGCCCCTATTGTATCTGCTTGCACCAACAACCACCGTGCTTGTTCAAGGCTATCTTTCAGAGATTCTACCTTGCTTCCAATTCTTACTTCAAGATGTTAACCTCTATAGTGGAGATTGACGCAAAGTATCCAGTTTAATGCATCCGTCATTTCCATATTTCCCGTTATTAATTCCTCAGGTTAACTTTCTAAAGAATCAACATTCACTTTGCTGACTCTAAGAATCTATAAAAACGTGTACTGCTTTTAATGTTTCTAGCTAGTTTTGCCTCCATCTTTACTTGCCTTTTTAATCTCGCATTCAGCCTCTGCTATTTTTAATGTCTGTTAACTTTAACCAACCTTTTTTTTAAATTAACCACTGATGGCAAATGTACATTTTTCTTTCTTGTTGGAATATACCCATTCTGTATTCTGAAAGGTCACCTTGAATATCTGTTACTGCATCTCAATTAGAGTCTTAATACTCTATTCATACATACATCATTTAACCTAATTTGCCCGTTTCCTTTAGTTAGCTCTGTTTTAATGCACTCTGGAAGATAATAAAGGATCAATATAATATCACAAGTAATCAAGCATCCTATGAAAGCAAATATTCTTACAAAGTCCATGAAATTACCATATACGCTAGATTTATCATTGCCACAATCATTGAGGGGTTAATGTTAATTTTTGAGTAAGGTATTGTCATGTGTTAAAACAACAATGACCACAGCTGAGATTCCCCTCACTGTTGCCAGAAACTGTCATGAAGTTTATGTCAACGTCCATTTCGAACTCCACAATAAAAATTGATATTGGTCAAAAAGATATTTGAAACAGTTCCAGTGGGTTAGACTCGGAACGATAAGCTAAAAAATGACCGGCACAGAAACCTCTTTCCAAATTCATCTACCTGTTATCCCTCAAAATCCTCTCCAGTATCTTTCCTACAATCTGCTGTGTTCCGTTGCGATTTATCTGTAAATGTTGCAAATTATTCTTGCAAAGCCAATTTCTTGGTAAAGTAGGAAATTGTTATATTCCGGACGGCAGAATGAATAACAACTTACACGCAGGTTGCCTGGATCACGAGAGAGAGAGCTTTATTACCCAACATTCCCTGCTTGTATACAACACCAACTCATTAACATATACATGAATATGTATGAATACATTACAGAAATGGCATTGCACAATTAGTGATGGTCATCTCAAAGTTTGTCTGAGCACCAATCTGAATCATTTCGTGACATTCGATGCATTTCCACCAGGAAATGACTGCTGGGGCAATCTACTCAAGGTTTACATTCATTTTGGGGGGATTTGCACTTTGGAAACTAAAATGATTAGCAACCATTTTTAAGTTCATATGTCTAAATACTATACTTAGCCCAGTGTAATAAAACATAACATGGACTGGTATTCTTTCAATTAGACACATAACTGCTAGATGGTTATTTGATGACCAACTTACCCTGACACAAGCTTTTCACAGCTGTCACAAAAGCAGAGAGGATGGCACATCTTTTGAACACAGTCCTCGTACGTTTCTCCTTCACTCAACAATGCTTCAACCTCTGCCTGGTTACCAGCTGCAATGTGCTGCAGGAAATAAGCACAACCTCAGGTGGACACTTCGGCATGGAGGATGTATATTATTTTCTCATTAACATTACAAATGTCCTAGTTTTGTACTGCAAACATTTCACCAAAATGAATGTTAAAAACATTAATTTGTTGTTTGTCGAAGTTCAGAACATTCCCGTCATGTTCATGAAGGTTAATTAATGACCTACATGCTGATTCAACAGCATATATATATATAGGTTTTTAAAGTACATTTCAAACCTTTTTCATTAATAACCAGAATTGATTTTTATAATAAACTGGACCAACTGGGTCCCTATCACATGGGAGGCCTGGTCCCCAAACGCAACCCGTTCCCCTACGCAATATTCCACCACTCACTCATAGCCCCCAATTGTGCAAGGGCATATCCCCCAGCAATGCCTCCCCCTCCTCTTGCTTCGAGGACTTTAAAAAAATAATGCAATTGCCTCCTCCCCCTCCCCCTCATATTGAGCTGGAAGGGCTGAGTTTTCCACGATTACAACTTTGTTCCAAGCTGGGCCAGCAGAGATTTAGCTGTTAAGCCTGAATTTTTTAAACTTAAAAATTATGAATAACTTGTGAAATATCACATCAATGTAGATAGCAGTAACAGGATCGGTCCGAGTCAGCATGGATTTACAAAGGGGAAATCATGCTTGACTAATCTTCTGGAATTTTTTGAGGATGTAACTAAGAAAATTTACATGGGAGAGACAGTGGATGTAGTATAGCAGGACTTTCAGAAAGCATTTGATAAGGTCCCACATAGGAGGTTAGTGGACAAAATTAGGGCACATGATATTGGGGGTAGAGTGCTGACATGGATAGAAAATTGGTTGGCAGACAGGAAACAAAGAGATGAGATTAACGGGTCCCTTTCAGAATGGCAGGCAGTGACTAGTGGGGTACCGCAATGCTCGGTGCTGGGACCGCAGCTATTTACAATATATATTAATGATTTAGATGAAGGGATTACAAGTAACATTAGCATATTTGCAGATGACACAAAGCTGGGTGGCAACCACGGGACAAAGGTGAGTAAGGTGGTGCAAAGATGTTTGCGTTACTGTGTACCATTTTGGCGTAGGTCCCAGATCACATATGCATAGAGAGATAGATAGAAGCAAGACGAGACTATGAGTAATATATAGAAGATAGATATAGATGGATGTCATATTCACCTCAAATAAAATATCTATTGGAGCTGATGGTGGCTGGTACAGCAAGTTCATTCTTTCTCTGAAAAATGCTTTATCATTTAGTTCACCTGATCCCTGGAAATAACAAACATTTTGGAAAAGTTTATTTTATAACAATGCAGCATTATTATTACCAATATAATCTGATCATTTCCACTGTATAATACAGTGCCCTCTGTAATGTTTTGGGACAAAGACCCATCATTTATTTATTGGCCTCTGTACTCCACAATTTGAGATTTATAATAGAAAAAAAAAATCACATGTGGTTAAAGTGCACATTGTCAGATTTTAATAAAGGCCATTTTTATACATTTTGGTTTCACCATGTAGAAATTCCAGCAGTGTTTATAATCTCCCCCCCCCCCCCCCCCCCCCATTTCAGGGCACCATAATGTTTGGGACACATGGCTTCACAGGTGTCTGTAATTGCTCATGTATGCTTAATTTCTACATGGTGAAACAAAAATGTATAAAAATGGCCTTTATTAAAATCTGACAACGTGCACTTTAACCACGTGTGACTTTTTTTCTATTACAAATCTCAAATTATGCAGTACAGTGGCAAATAAAGAAATAATGGGTTGTTGTCCCAAACACTAGATCAATTCTAAAGTGCCAGAATGATAAAGAAAAGTAAATATAATTTTAAAAATACTGTTTATTTATGCCACCTACAAACAATCATCATGTAGGACTTTTCCAAATGTGACACTGCAGCATGTCTGTACTTACGCCCTTCATATCCCAAGAACCTTTACAAGAATAAATCCTGCATGATGCATCTTTTATTGAAAGATCTGTAGGTTGAATATCAATAGAACTGATGGGGGGGGGAATGTTGGGTTTTTTTTCCAACAAGTGCTCGTGTAGTTTCCCTGGCTTAATGGCCATCTCTTGTCATAAAGGAAAATTAAAATAAGCAAACTTATTCGTAAATTTCTCCAGGTTGGCAAACCCATTGAAATTAAATGCCCCATCATTCCCGTGCCTGCCCACCTTTGGGTAGAGCCGAGGGCAGATGCAACTTGACCTACTCTTCAGCATGTCACTGCTATACCATTAGACGCAGTGGTCTGACAGTGAAGCCCGTTGCCCTCTGCCCTTTGCCCTGTCCCCCTTCCACAAGACCACATGCCAAGGTCCCCACTTCTGGAATATACCGTTCATTTTGGATTTGCCCAACTTGATTTGCCTGAAGGGTGCTGGGTGGAAATGAGAGATGAAATGGTGCTAAAAATACTTCCCTAGAGTATTCAAAAAATGAAATCAACAAGGTCTCTTTTGAACAGATTATCACAGTATGACTTGCAAAAATAGTTATCCAGCTTATTCACTGAAAGGGGGAGAGAGGACTACAGGGTTATTGAATCAACCGTGAAAAACAAAACTGTTGTTTTAATCTTTCATCACTTAATTGAACCCAGTAAACTTTGAATATCAAAATCAACAACTTTGATCTAAAGCATACAATTATTTGGATTTAAAAAAATATATTCTTCTTAGCACATTTCAGCTGGGGTTTTAGAATTCCCACTACAGACACTCAATTAGTGCCACTTCCCGCCACCATCTCATACCACTATCCCAGTCTCTGTAACTGAAGGGTTTCGGCCTGAAACGTTGCCTATTTCCTTCGCTCCATAGATGCTGCTGCACCCGCTGAGTTTCTCCAGCTTTTTTGTGTGCCTGCTCTGTAACTATCGTCTATTTGCCTTCATTCTTAATGACTGCACTTATCCACAAATAATTTCTGTGTACAGGGATTTGTTAATTTAATCATTTAAGACTACAAGTTACTGCTTCCTTTCAAAACTGCATGACATCCTAGATTTAAACTGAGATTACCAATTGTTCAAGTGGACTTGATTTGAGGTTCTCAATCACTCTCTTACGTAGCTCCAATTTCGTGTTAACATTCACACACAAAACTGAAAGCCGCAAAGATGAATAAGTCTCTCAATAATGTAAGTGTTCTTACAGGCTGACCAAGACTCAGGTTGCCCTGATGAATATACTCCACTGCAGCTTCAAACGAAGTTAAACAGTATCCCAGCTCGTCCTTAACTGGGCTGCAAAATCGGAAATTCTTGATGTAACTGAGGTTAGCCATCCTGCAACAAGAAAAAGTTGATAAACATTTCAGCAATACATTTTTCTACCACCTCCTCATTAACAATAGACAATAGGTGCAGGAGTAGGCCGTTCGGCCCTTCGAGCCAGCACCGCCATTCAATGTGATCACGTCTGATCATCCCCAATCAGTACCCTGTTCCTGCCTTCTCCCCATATCCCCTGACTCCACTATTTTTAAGAGCCCTATCTAGCTCTCTCTTGAAAGTATCCAGAGAACCGGCCTCCACCGCCCTCTGACGCAGAGAATTCCACAGACTGACAACTTTCTGTGTGAAAAAGTGTTTCCTCGTCTCCATTCTAAATGACTTGCTCCTAATTCCTAAACTGTGGCCCCTTGTTCTGGACTCCCCCAACATGGGAAACATGTTTCCTGCCTCTTGCGTGTCCAAACCCTTAATAATCTTATATGTTTCAGTGGGGTACCCTCGCATCCTTCTAAACTCCAGAGTGTACAAGCCCAGCTGCTCCATTCTCTCAGCATATGGCAGTCCCGCCATCCCGGAAATTAACCTTGTAAACCTACGCTGCTCTCCCTCAATAGCAAGAATGTCCTATCTCAAATTAGGGGACCAAAACTGCACACAATACTTCAGGTGTGCTCTCACTAGGGCTCTGTACAACTGCAGAAGGACCTCTTTTCTCCTATATTCGATTCCTCGTGCCATTTGCTTTCTTCACTGCCTGCTGTACCTGCATGCTTACTTTTAAAGACTGATGAACAAGGACCACATGCTTCAAGTGAAACATTTATTTTCTCCACATATTTAAGTATTTTCAGTTGCATTTACAAATGGGTGCACATGTTTTGATTTCATTGACAAAATAAATTCCAACATAGTTTGGTGGCTCTAGTATATTGGTTTATTGAACAGGTTTATCTCCCCGATGTACTAGTGGCCAAAGGACCTAGGATGGCAGAGGAGTTGAAGGAAATCCACAATAGGCAGGAACTGAAGGCTGATAAATCCCCAGGGCCTGATGGTCTGCATCCCAGGGTACTTAAGGAAGTGGCTCTAGAAATCATTGATGCATTGGTGATCATTGGAGAGCCAGTGGATGTAGTGTACCTAGACTTTCAGAAAGCATTTGATAAGGACCCACATAGGAGATTAGTGAGTAAAATTAGAGCACATGGCATTGGGGGTAGGCTGGCATGTATAGAAAATTGGTTGGCAGACAGGAAACAAGAGTAGGAATTAACGGGTCCTTTTCAGAATGGCAGGCTGTGACTAGTAGAGTATCGCAAGGCTCAGTGCTGGGTGGACCACTGTTTCATGTGCAGCTATTTACAATGTACATCAATGATTTAGATGATGGGATTCAAAATAACAGCAGCAAATTTGCAGATGACACAAAGCTGGGTGGCAGTGTGAACTGTGAGGAGGATGCTATGAGAATGCAGGGCGACTTGGACAGGTTGGGGGAGTGGGCAGATGCGTGGCAGATGCAGTTTAATGTGGATAAATGTGAGGTTATCCGCTTTGGTGACAAAAACAAGGCAGCAGATTATTATCTGACTGGTATCAAGTTGGGAAAAGGGGAAGTACAATGGGATCTGGGAGTCCTTGTTTATCACTCACTGAAAGTAAGCATGCAGGTACAGCAGGCAGTGAAGAAAGCCAATGGCATGTTGACCTTCATAACAAGAGGGGTTGAATATAGGACCAAAGAGGTCCTTCTGCAGTTGTACAGGGCCTTAGTGAGACCACACCTGGAGTATTGTGTGCAGTTTTGGTCGCCAAATTCCCGGGATGGCACCAGGTTAATTCCCGGAAAGGACATTATTGCTACAGCGTAGGTTCACAATGTTGTTCTTAGGAAAGTGTGCTTATGTAAAATGTTTGTTAATTTTTGTTAACAATGCTTATTAACTATTTCATTTTGGCTGGGAAATCACAGGAATGCGGCAATTCAATCAATCAAAACTTTATTGTCATTCAGAAAATACATCAATAAATGCAATTCTGAACGAAATTTCGTTGCATCTGCCTCCCCGTGCAACACAAAATAACAGAAGGATAAAATGGATAAAAAGATAAAATGGATAAAAAGATAAAATGGATAAAAAGATAAAATAGATAATGGTGGCAGCACATTACATGGCATTCAGAGTTAATTAATTATGTGCTGGCAAGACAAATATGAAAGAGTATCATGGTTTAGGGATGGAAAAAGTCATATCATGGTGAAGCAAGAGTACAATTTTCCAGAAAACACATTGAGAATTTAAGTACAAGAATGGAAGCAATCTGTGAAGTTTTATGTAGCTAACTTCACCAGATCAAATTTTAGTTTGAATATTCATAAACTTACCAGTTAGGGATTTCTGTTTTGACAAGTAAATAAAGCAGCACGGGGAGCAGGTCATCAGCAGACATAAAATGTTTATTAACTGAAAATAGAAAACAAATTTAACAAAAGATTTTACAATTACCCGTGTTAAGTATACTGCAAATAGGCAGCAGATCCATAGGGATTTCTGGGTCTGTATTTAGTATCCAGTGTAATAGCACATGCGCATTGCAGGATTCATTTACTGTGCAAATACCCAAATAAATAACGTCACAAGTGATACCAGAGTTTCCTCAAAACCTTGAACTGGTCCTTAACTTCCCATTCCAAAACTCACACTCATCTCAAGGATCATGTGTCTGCAATGTGTTACTTTGCTTAACAATGTCACACAAAATAAAAATCTGTATTAGTTTGATCTAAATATCTCAGTGATAACACCAACTATCTAATTAGCACAGACAAATATTGTTTTCCTTATGTTGAATATTTGTGCAGTCTTGGAAGTCAGACTTTTTGGCTATTAGAGTTTTAGTGAATAAACATTAACCATGTAGCGTATTAATTCTGAAACAACACATACAAACTTCTCCGTCCAGTGCAAATATTACTTCCAAAGTGGGGAATGTTTAAATCTATTTCTCACTAACTCCTCAGTGCATGCAAGCGCTGTGAAGCCAACACACAATATCTGGGTTGTTACATCCATAGCAGGGAAATAACAGAAACCATCTCCAGATAGCTCCCCTTGATATTGAACAACAATACTATTGATAATTCCCCCATCAACCTACAAGGGGTCATCATTGGCAGAAACTCAGCTGCACCGGCATATTCACAATGTGGCTGAAAGGGCAGAGGCTGTGCGGAGTAATTCATCCTTTCCACCATTTGCAAGCAGCAAGATATACGTCACCAATGTGATGGCTGAACAACTGGCTGGGTGTGTACTCCACAACTCATTACCATCCAGATCAAAACAACCTATCTGATTGGTATCCCATCCAATATCATAAATCTTCCTTCCATCCACCATTGGAGCACCATAGCTGCTCTGTGCAACACAGTCACTCATAGAAACATAGACAGTAGATGCAGGAGTAGGCCATTCGGTCCTTCGAGCCTGCACCGCCATTCAATATGATCATGGCTGATCCTCCAACTCAGTATCCTGTACCTGCCTTCTCTCCATACCCCCTGATCCCTTTAGCCACAAGGGCCACATCTAACTCCCTCTTAAATATAGCCAATGAACTGGCCTCAACTACTTTCCGAGGCAGAGAATTCCACAGATTCATCACTCTGTGTTTGAAAAAAATTCTTCTCATCTCGGTTCTAAATGACTTCCCCCTTATCCTTAAACTGTGACCCCTTGTTCTGGACTTCCCGAGGCAGCTGCAACTACCAGCCCCGCAATCTCTCCCAGGATAGGAACATCACATCTTGCAGGCTTTTCTCCAGGTCATAGGCTTTCCCCCCCCCCCCCCCCCCATTGTTGCTATGTCCAAATCCTGGCACTCCCTTCTCAACAACAACATTGTAATATCTTCAACAAAGAATTCAAAGAGCTCACCATTACCATGCTAAGTAATGAAGAGCAGTGAATGTTGGCCTTGACAATAATTCCCATGTCGTAAAAAATTAAAAATCAGTATTTTTTTCTAATAATGTATGTTGCCCCTCTCCACTGAAATAATTTGAGTAGATTCCTTGAATAAGTATAGTTTAGTTTAGAGATACAGCACGGAAACAGGCCCTTCGGCCCACCGGGTCCACGCCGACCAGCGATCCTCGCACATTAACATTATCCTACACCCACTAGGGACAATTTTTACATTTACCAAGCTAATTAACCTACAAACATGTACATCTTTGGAGTGTGGGAGGAAACCGAAGATCTCGGAGAAAACCCACGCATATCACGGGGAGAACGTACAAACTCCATATAGACATCACCTGTTGTCGTGATCTAACCCGCGCCACCATGACTGCCCTACATGTTGGCAATTGCAGCAAATCGGTACTCTAGGACTAAATTCTGTGAGTAATCCAATGTTAGAGCCTACACACAAACTTCAGCTGAGGGCAAAAAGGTCCATAAGTTGAGAACAGCAATTTGCAGCAATTCTTACCCATCTTTGCACATAATCCAAGGTCACCCTCACACTCACTTACATTTCAAAGTAATTTTATAGATTTTGAGTTGCAGTAAATTATTCTAATATAGAGAACAAAATTAATGCAAAGCATGAATACCACTTGTTTACCAACCACTGTAGATGGACTGACCTCTGTGACTGGGGGACTGCATAACCACATGTATCACATTCCGTAAACAGATCAGTTTGTGCTGCGGACTGGTGCACTGATTCAGCTGACTCAACTCCCTCTTGGCACGAGGTATATTTATACTAAAATATCAAATGAACAGTCTCAGCACACATTCTGTATTTACATCATTCTGTTCCAACATTTAAATGAATCAAAATTATATTGCTGCCAATAACAAAACATTGCTATTAAAAATCATATTAAGACTTCAATTTTGGTTGGCATTCACAACATACCCACAGAGCTGAGATATTCTATTTTTGTTAAGATGTTATATCTTATAAACTTATCATCAACAATTTCTCACACATTTCACAAAATTCTCACGCTCCCACGCTGATCACAAAATTTCTGACGCTCAAAAATCAAAGGTGCTGGAAGTTCAAAATAAGCAAAAATTTTTTTAGAGGTGAGTAAAAACCATGAGGGGAATAAGGTGATTGCATAGTCTTTTCCCCGGGATATGTGATTCAAGCACTAGAAGGCTTTGGTTTAAAGCAGGTCTATCAAACTACCGGCCCGCCGGATGATTTTGGGGAAAAAAGTAGTTTAGTTTCTCCCATGCAGATGGTGTGATAGGTGAGACACGGCAGTGGTCCCAGCACCAACCCCCCTCCACCTTCCCCCCTGAGGCACGGCACACACCTCCCACCCTCACCTCTGGTGGCTCTATGTCCGTTGGCCGCTCTGTCCACACCCCATGGAGTTTTAACCCCGGCAGGAGCGGACCAGGTGAGTGGGGGCGTCGGTGCCGCCTCCGGAGCTGCGGGGTTGAATCTCGGGCTAAGGCTCCGTTCTGATGCCTGACCCCCGGGTCACTGACCCTCACCTCCCCCGGACCCCAGCTGGACAAGGAGCACCTGGGCCGGCCCGCATTCCCGAGAGGGGGGAGCGGGAAGGGAAACGCTCCCCGGGCATCGCCAAGTCTCCGCACACTCTGGATGTTGTCGCCACTTCACTGACACACTCTCATACACACACTGGCACACACACGGTTTAAAGGGATATGGGCCAAATGTGGATAATTGGGACAGGTTTAGATGGGGCATCTTGATCTGCATGAACAAGTTGGGATGAAGGGCCTATTTCCATGCTGTAAGACTATGACACATTGTAGAAAGGGTGCAATTGCTCTGGAGAGGATCCAGGGGCAATTTATAAAGATGTTGGCAGGCAGGGCTGGAATTTTTTTTTCATTTTGAAGAAAGATTTGATAACTGGTATTGTATTCTCTGCAGCAATGGAGGTGAAGAAAAAACTTAGTTGAGGTGAATAATATTATTAAAAAAGGACCTGCTTTGCTTAACAAATAGTGTAGGAAGGAATTGCAGAAGCTGGTATGAACTGAAGATAGACACTAAAAACTAGAAAAACTCAGCAGGACAGGCAGCATCTCTGGAGAGAAAGAATGGGTGATGTTTCGGGTCGAGACCTTCAGCCTGAAGAGGTTGACAACCAGCCATAAAACACAATGATTGGACATGTGTGTTATCCAACTAAGGGCAGAAATCAGAATCATGTGTTCATCTTTATTGACGTGACACCATAATAAATATATTACAGAAAAAATAATTTAATGGCGTGGCACAGTGGTGCAGTTGCTGCCTTATTACCACATGGGTTTTCTCTGGATATTCCGGTTTCTCCCATATCCGAAAGAAGTGCAGGTTAATTGGCTTCTGTAAATTGTCCCTGGCTTGATGGATGGAATTGGTGTATGATAGATTGCTGGTCGGTGAGGACTTGGTGGGCTGAAGGGCCTGTTTCCATATATATTTTTACATATAGATCTTAATTTCATTGAACCATATATGATTGAATATGTGGCATTATTTTTGTCTTGTTTCTATATTCAAAGGGTAAGGTTGATTAATTTATTTGTGCAGACAGTGATAGAAGTCCGACTTTTGCTTTGTTTCTGTGTTTTCTCTATATATATATATATATGCATAACAGCATGAATATAATCTGATTTCCATACATAAATATGGTCATTCATGTGCTGCACCTGTTGATCAGAGCCCGACTCTATTGTAGAATGTAATTAGGAATGTAATTTAGCCTAACCTTAGTCATTTAAAGCATAAATGTTGCATTCAAGTGCAAGTTAAAAGGCTCGCTACTGTATGCACCAGATTGCACAATTTCAAGCTGAAAAATGCAAAAGCTCCCTGCCATAATGAGGAGAACACATTGAGATCAATGAAAGTGGTTTGGAAGCAGCGAAGTGAATCAAAGCTTCACCTGGAGGGACTGTGAGTCCCGGATGATGGGAAGAGAAGTGAAGGGATACGTTTGCATCTCCTGTGGTAGCTCGGAGAGTAACAGAAGATGATAACGCCCAGGATAACATTTAACTGTTGTTGAGAACATGACACGCAACTATTATTAGATTCGGTTCCAAGCTGTAAATCACACTGTATTAAAAGATAATTAACCATGTTAATACAAGTGTGATTTGCTGCCTGGAACTGAATCTAATAATAGTTGCATGTCATTTTTTCAACAGCAGTTAAATATTATCCTGAGCATTATCATTATAATAACAGTAAAAAAAGTTTTAAAATAAGGCTAATTCCATAGAGAAAAAACCCATTGCTGTCATACTTTATAGTAGGCACAGACGACAGAGATATTAAGTGTTGGAACACTCAGGATATACATTTATAAAACAAAAAACTCACCTGAATTGTGACTTGATTCCTAAATCTTTCAGTTGAAGGTCTTGTAAACTTCGGGTAGTTTTATTAAAAGCAGCATCCTTCAAACAAGCAGACAATTTAAATCAGTCAAGATTAATACCATGCATAACACTAAAGTACAGTTACTGGACATGTTCACTTTGCTAGTCAAAATTTATGCATTCAATGCAGATTGGCCACATAAAAGTTATAACAATAATATAAAAGTCTAGGTTTTAAAATTGGATTCATTAAGATCACAACATGTTTAACACATAATTCTACATATAAAATGCAAGAATGTTGAAAAAAAGAAATAGGTTATACCGGACCGGCCTCGATAGTTCCCACACTCTTAAAAATCTGATCATGGATACCATGTAGTACATACATCTGCAGAAGTAATGATGAAAGTAATGCAGGATTAATTATAATCTCACGATTGGGCGATCAACAAATGTGAAAATTGGATCTCAAAGTGAGTTTATGAATATTTACATACCTCAACGGCTTGTTTCAGCAAGGCCATTTGCACCTCCTGCTTTATCAAGATTTTCTATTTCCACCAAAGAGGGAAAGAAAAAGTTACTGATGAGCAGTTTAAACCACATACATACTCACTTTAACCATTGCAATTCAATACTAAGACTGCAAGAAAACTGACTAATAACTCACCAATCTTGAGTCTCTCAGAAGATTCTGAAGGCATTTTGTATAGAGTGCATTTACTTCATCCTGTTTTATTTAAAAATAAAATTCATTTCCATGAGCTTTTAAGTTAAATTTACAGTCCAATTCACACACCACTACGACTAACTGGGCTTCACGTTGGGTATCTTGCAACAATGCTGGGGGGATTTAACAGATGTAGGATGTTCAGTTTTGTCCTCGACATCCAAATGGTATTTAGTTCAGATGCACTTTACTTCTGGGCCTGTACCATTCAACATTTCTTTCAACTTGCAGCAGAGGCATTATAATGTTTTTATGTTAATGTTACTCAACAAGTCTCATCCCATTTCAAAAATGAATGGAGAACTTGTCACTGCCTTTAACCCTTGTAAAAACTTAATTGATTTCTGCAATAATGATAAAACTGCAAGATGCAGGTTTTGCAATGCATGTGGCCAATATAGACCAGGAACTTGGAAAGGCTGATCAAATACTTTGAGTTAAGAATATACTTGCAATGAATTACAGATTAATTACAACAACATCCACATTAAAATCAGGGCTATCTAAATATCTATTTCCAGACGTGATCCTTTTCAAATGATTAACACCAAAACCCCACTTATTTTTTCTTAAGAAAAGCACTTCAAACACAATCAATCATTTTGAAATCTAGATCAATAAACTACAAGATGCTGCATGTGTGAAACTAAAGGGATAGTCGCCGTTTTGGACAGAGACTGTCCAACTGGACAGAAACGTCAACGCATTTGTCTCCAAGGATGCTGCTTAACCCGCCATGGTCTTGCACAAGTTTATTTGTTCCAGTGTGGAGCAGACTGGACATTTTGAAACCTATCCTTGTATCACTGCTGGAGATATTGTAGCCACATAGTCACATGCATTTTTTTAAAAAGAGGGATAACTTTAGATTTAACTCATTGCTTCCAGCCACAGGATGAAACACATGCCAAAGAATATAATGAGATTAAATTATAAGTAATAACAGAATGAAGTAATTGAAGGGTGTAATCTAATCTAAGATTTGAATGACATGCTTCAATAAAACTTTACTTCCATGATCCAAGTCATCTGAACCCCTAAATTAGATTATAATTGTAGAGACATAAAAACATGGCATTAAGCCACAACTTAGAAATCTGCTCTCAATTACAATTGTCAAGTCTCAGAGAGGATAGGCCTACTAATACACAGTAGCAGCTGAGGCACAAGGTTTGATAGCACAGTTTTAGTTTCCTTGAAAGAATCTTTGAACAATGAGCGGACATAAACAGAGCCTTTTAACTAATATTTAATATAAAATTCCTATTACTTTTCTGAATGTCTGAATATTCTAACAAACTTTAACAGATATACTGTGGAAAGTATCCTGACTGGTAGCATCATGGTTTGGTAAGGCAATTCCAAGGAATACAAGAGGCTGCAGAGAGTGGTGGACCCAGCCCGTCCATCACAAGCACAGTGTTCACCTCCATCGACAGCATCTACAAAAGGCACTTCCTAGGATCGCAGCATTCATCATCGAGGATTCCCACCATCCAGGCCATGCCCACATCTCACTGCCATCAGATAGGAGATACAGAAGCTTGAAATCCCATATCATCATGTTGAGGTATGTGCCAACAACCATCAAGTCCTGGAATCAACCTGCAAGCTAGGATTCTACCTCTATAATGGAACAATACCATTCACCTCTGGCACCACCGTCCACTAGTTTTGTTTTCCACCAATTTCCTGATTCTCTTTTAGAATGTTGTGTATGATTTATGTACATTTCATTTTTGTGTCTGAGTTCATATGCCTGTGATGCTGCTGCAAGTGTGATTTTCCACTGTATCTCACTGTACTCATGCATGCATTGTTAGAGAAAAACATTTTTCACACAGAGAGTGGTGATTCTCTGGAACTCTCTGCCACAGAAGGTAGTTGAGGCCAGTTCATTGGCTATATTTAAGAGGGAGTTAGATGTGGCCCTTGTGGATAAAGGGATCAGGGGGTATGGAAAGAAGGCAGGTACAGGATACCGAGTTGGATGATCAGCCATGATCATATTGAATGGCGGTGCAGGCTCGAAGGGCCGAATGGCCTACTCCTGCACCTATTTTCTATGTTTCTATGCAACGATTTGCTCAAATTGGACGTCTGTAAAGAATTTGAGGCATTACTAAAGGAGCACGAGATGAGATATTGATAACAGGAATATTATTTTGGATAATGTACTATTTGGAAGCTGGATGGCAATTGTATTGAAATTAATACAAATAATTTGAAAGAGTTAAAACTGTGCACCAGAAATGCAACTGATTCATTGCTCAACTGTTACAGTGCAATTGCAAATCAGCTTAGGCCCATGTTATCAAATAAATGACAAATTAAAAATGTTACTAACTATATGATGCCGGAGACTTTTCATTTCAAGCTCTGTAAATGAGTTCCGGAAAGCACCAATGTACTTATCCACTTTGAATAACTGCCCACCCAAAAATTCTTTGGCATCTTCAAAGTTTTTTAGGCAGTAGGAATCGAAAGATGAAGGATTTTCTTCTGGAAAAAAAAGATTAGAACAGGGATGGTCATATAAAATCTGCCAAACATACAGAAGAACACAGCATCATACAATAATTGATACTGAATCATGATCAGGATACGCCATAGATAAACTGATCAGTTATGGTGTGATCGTGTTCCATTAACATACATCTAATGATTACTTGGTATTTTCAGCTGAATGATCTGCCTATATATATGTAGATGTGGACAGTGAGCCAACTTCACAAGCACCCCGCTTATCTAATCATCTTTACTTCCCACTCAGCCCAACTTACCAGACACTAACTTCTATCTAACAGTCTTCTTTTCTGAATTTAAGTTAAAACTCACACATTCCCATTTCAGCTAGCAGTATGCTTTGCATTCCATTCAGACTCAATATATTCTCTCCCTGCCAGCACTGCATCCAACACGAGTTTACAGTGTTTTCTCCTCCCACATTAAAGTGAATCTAGTTGCCATGAGAAGGATTGTACTTAATGTCCCGCGCAAGCAAGCAATGAATAGTGTTGGAAGTATAAAGTGCCAGATACTTGTGCTGCATCCATTGCTGGGGACTGAAGTGTGGGATGCATGCATTACACGAGTCCAAATCGGAATCGTAGGTGACTTAACAGCCAAACCCATCATCCAGAGTATGAGCAAGTTGCAGCGGGGACTAAGGGTGAGAACGTGGGTGGCTGCATTGACAAATTTGCCAGTTGCCAACTGCCATGGAGCGTGAGTGAAGTCTGAAGCTAGTCCATCTCTTCCCTGCAAGGCTGCAGGAAATGAAAAGCAAACCACTCATGTTTTGATAAGCTGACACTTGTCTGATAAGCTGACACTTGACACATGATATAGTTGGGATCACGGAGACATGGCTCCAGGGTGACCAAGGCTAGGAGCTGAACATCCAGGGATATTCAATATTCAGGAGGGATAGACAGAAAGGAAAAGGAGGTGGGGTAGCGTTACTGATTAGAGAGGGGATTAATGCAATGGAAAGGAAGGACATTAGTTTGGAGGATGTGGAATCGGTATGGGTAGAGCTGCAAAACATTAAGGGGCAGAAAACGCTGGTGGGTGTTGTGTACAGGCCACCTAACAGTAGTAGTGAAGTTGGAGATGGTATCAAACAGGAAATTAGAAATGCGTGCGACAAAGGCAAAACAGTTATAATGGGTGACTTCAATCTACATATAGATTGGGTGAATCATATTGGCAGGGGTGCTGAGGAAGAGGATTTCTTGGAATGTATGCGGGATAGTTATCTAAATCAACATGTAGAGGAACCAACGAGAGAGCAGGCTATTTTAGACTGGGTATTGAGTAATGAGGAAGGGTTAGTTAGCAATCTTGTTGTACGTGCCCCCTTGGGCAAGAGTGACCATAATATGGTTGAGTTCTTCATTAGGATGGAGAGTGACATTGTTAATTCAGAAACAATGGTTCTGAACTTAAAGAAAGGTAACTTTGAGGGTATGAGACGTGAATTGGCCAAGATTGACTGGCAATTAATTCTAAAAGGGTTGACAGTGGATATGCAATGGAAGACATTTAAAGACTGCATGGATGAACTACAAAAATTGTTCATCCCAGTTTGGCAAAAGAATAAATCAGGGAAGTTAGTACATCCATGGATAACAAGGGAAATCAGGGATAGTATCAAAGCGAAGGATGATGCGTACAAATTAGCCAGAAAAAGCAGCATACCGGAGGACTGGGAGAAATTCAAAGACCAGCAGAGGAGGACAAAGGGCTTAATGAGGAAAGGAAAAATAGATTATGAAAGAAAACTGGCAGGGAACATAAAAACTGACTGCAAAGGTTTTTATAGATATGTGAAAAGAAAGAGATTAGTTAAAACAAATGTAGGTCCCTTGCAGTCAGAAACAGGTGAGTTGATCATGGGGAACAAGGATATGGCGGACCAATTGAATAACTACTTTGGTTCCGTCTTCACTAAGGAAGACATAAATAATTTGCCGGAAATAGCAGGGGACCGCGGGTCAAAGGAGTTGGAGGAATTGAGTGAAATACAGGTTAGCCGGGAAGTGGTGTTGGGTAAATTGAATGGATTAAAGGCCGATAAATCCCCAGGGCCATATAGGCTGCATCCCAGAGTACTTAAGGAAGTAGCTCCAGAAATAGTGGATGCATTAGTAATAATCTTTCAAAACTCTTTAGATTCTGGAGTATTTCCTGAAGATTGGCGGGTAGCAAACGTAACCCCATTTTTTAAGAAGGGAGGGAGAGAGAAAATGGGGAATTACAGACCAGTTAGTCTAACATCGGTAGTGGGGAAACTGCTAGAGTCAGTTATTAAAGATGGGATAGCAGCACATTTGGAAAGTGGTGAAATCATTGGACAAAGTCAGCATGGATTTACGAAAGGTAAATCATGTCTGACGAATCTTATAGAATTTTTCGAGGATGTAACTAGTAGCGTGGATAGGGGAGAACCAGTGGATGTGGTGTATCTGGACTTCCAGAAGGCTTTCGACAAGGTCCCACATAAGAGATTAGTATACAAACTTACAGCACAAGGCATTGGGGGTTCAGTATTGATGTGGATAGAGAACTGGCTGGCAAACAGGAAGCAAAGAGTAGGAGTAAACGGGTCCTTTTCACAATGGCAGGCAGTGACTAGTGCGGTACCCCAAGGCTCAGTACTGGGACCCCAGCTATTTACAATATATATTAATGATCTGGATGAGGGAATTGGGCAATATCTCCAGGTTTGCGGATGACACTAAGCTGGGGGGCAGTGTTAGCTGTGAGGAGGATGCTAGGAGACTGCAAGGTGACTTGGATAGGCTGGGTGAGTGGGCAAATGTTTGGCAGATGCAGTATAATGTGGATAAATGTGAGGTTATCCATTTTGGTGGCAAAAACAGGAAAGCAGACTATTATCTAAATGGTGGCCGATTGGGAAAGGGGGAGATGCAGCGAGACCTGGGTGTCATGGTACACCAGTCGTTGAAGGTAGGCATGCAGGTGCAGCAGGCAGTAAAGAAAGCGAATGGTATGTTAGCTTTCATTGCAAAAGGATTTGAGTATAGGAGCAGGGAGGTTCTACTGCAGTTGTACAGGGTCTTGGTGAGACCACACCTGGAGTATTGCGTACAGTTTTGGTCTCCAAATCTGAGGAACGACATTATTGCCATAGAGGGAGTGCAGAGAAGGTTCACCAGACTGATTCCTGGGATGTCAGGACTGTCTTATGAAGAAAGACTGGATAGACTTGGTTTATACTCTCTAGAGTTTAGGAGATTGAGAGGGGATCTTATAGAAACTTACACAATTCTTAAGGGGTTGGACAGGCTAGATGCAGGAAGATTGTTTCCGATGTTGGGGAAGTCCAGGACAAGGGGTCACAGCTTAAGGATAAGGGGGAAATCCTTTAAAACCGAGATGAGGAGAACTTTTTTCACACAGAGAGTGGTGAATCTCTGGAACTCTCTGCCACAGAGGGTAGTTGAGGCGAGTTCATTGGCTATATTTAAGAGGGAGTTAGATGTGGCCCTTGTGGCTAAGGGGATCAGAGGGTATGGAGAGAAGGCAGGTACGGGATACTGAGTTGGATGATCAGCCATGATCATATTGAATGGCGGTGCAGGCTCGAAGGGCCGAATGGCCTACTCCTGCACCTAATTTCTATGTTTCTATGTATGTCATTGCAGACTTGATTTAATTGACTGCGCAAAGGAAAAAATGTGCATAATGTGGATTGCAAGATCATTTCCGTACACAGTGCGAGATGTTGTGAAGATATAAAGCCTACAGAGTGATGTAATGTGCAAGTCCCTTCTCATATCTATTGTACAATCTTATTCAAAATAAGTATTTTCCAAGATTTCCTGTCGAGGACTAGAGGGCACAAGTGAAGGAGAAAAGATTTAATAGGAATCCAAGGGGTAACATTTTCACACAAAGGGTGGTGGGTGTGTGGAACAAGCTGCCAGAGAAGGTAATTGAGGCTGTGACTATCCCATTGTTTAAGAAACCGTTAGACAGGTACATGGATAGGGCAGGTTTGGTGGGATATGGACCAAGCGCAGTCAGGTGGGATTAGGTGTGGGTAAATTGGCCCTGTTTCCACACTGTATCACTCTGTGATTCTATGACTCTCTAACTATAATCCTTACTATAAATGTTCAGTGTATGCACATGATGTTTCTATTGTTGCAAAGATAGACTGGAGTAGCAGCTAAAATACAAAATTGTATTCACTGACCTGGATAGGATTTCTTTTCCAATGGTCGGGCAATACATAGTACACTGAAACTTTCTTCTTTCACGTTGTAGAAAGTTTCTTCAAAAAGGACAGGTATTGTACATGGTGAGTTAAAACCAACACCGAGGTTAATTAGGTTTCCTCTGATTGTTACTTCCTGCAATTACAAATGGTTTCGAGCGAAGGAAAAAGAACATTTAAATTGGAAACTAAGAGCCGGAATTTCTGCAAAAAATCTC
The DNA here is from genome assembly GCF_028641065.1 of Leucoraja erinaceus. Classification (NCBI taxonomy): domain Eukaryota; kingdom Metazoa; phylum Chordata; class Chondrichthyes; order Rajiformes; family Rajidae; genus Leucoraja; species Leucoraja erinaceus. The sequence goes on from NC_073393.1 coordinate 1,725,972, forward strand.
CAATATTTGTATGCAACATTATAGCATAATTACTATTACTCAATTTCATTATCCTAAAATGAAATGTGCAGCTAAAGAAGACATTTTCTTTCCCCGGTTTTTAATGTAATTAGTATTTCTGTAGGCGAGAGAAATAAAGGTGTAGCAAATTTTAAAATATCCTAGCAGAATTTGTAAACTAAAATTATAGATTGGAAAAACGTTCAATATTTTAAATGCACCACTTACTTTTCCATTTAACGTCTTATAAGCACTACCAGCTTCGTCGACAGGATGCAGGACGTAAGACTCAAAGTGGGCCGCAGCAAGGCTGCCTCGTGACAAGCTAGCTTTACATGGCACCAGCACCTACAGTCAGATGAAAAGTAACAGTCAACATAGAACAAGAGGGTCTTAATAGCCAAGGACAAACAAAATGAGGTCCTTACAGAGCATAAATTACAAGCCAATCTTATTAGAAACATGCATCTGATACAGCATATAAACTGGTAAAACAAAAGATCTTAAATAATGTGATTTTTTTCACAATCCTTGTCTTTCCATTACTGAATTATTTTATCTCGTCATAGAATGTGATCTCAGCCACAAGTGGGCTGTTTTTTTTCTCCTCATTTGACAAATATTAAACCATATGGATAAATTTCCAAGTGAAAGTAAGCTATTAAAAAAGACAACAAGAACATTATAAGTGGTCGCAGAGTCATACCGCACGGAAACTGGCTCGTCTGCCCAACGTGCCCATGTCAACCAAGATGTCTCATCTACACTGGTCCCACCTGCCTGCATATGACCCATATCCCACTAAACGTTCCTATCCATGTAGGTGTCCAAATGTTGTTATAGTGTCTGCCTCAACTATCTCCATCGGCAGATCATTCCATATACCCATCACTGTGAAAAAGTTGACTCTCGGGTTCTTATTAACTCTTTCTATTTTTACCTTAAATCTGCATCCTCTAATTCCCCTATTCTGGGTAGAAGGCTGTGCATTCACCCTATCTGTTCACCTCATGATCTTATACACCTCTAAGATCACGCCTCAGCCTCCTGCACTCCAAAGAAAGAAGTCCTAACCAGCCCAGCCTCTCCTTGTAGCTCAGGTCCTGCCAACATGCTCGTAAATTCTAGAACTAGGGGCCACAGTTTAAGAATAAGGAGTAGGCCATTTAGAACAGAGACGAGGAAACACTTTTTCTCACAGAGACTTGTGAGTCTGTGGAATTCTCTGCCCGAGAGGGCAGTGGAGGCAGGTTCACTGGATGCTTTCAAGAGAGAGCTAGATAGGGCTCTTAAAAATAGCAGAGTCAAGGGATATGGGGAAGAAGGCAGGAACGGGGTGCTGATTGGGGATGATCAGCCATGATCACATTGAATGGCGGTGCAGGCTCGAAGGGCCGAATGGCCTACTCCTGCCTATCGTCTATTGTCTATTGTACATCTTCTTTACACTTTCCAGCTTAATCATAATAATTACTTTATTAGCCAAGTATGTACGAGGAATTTCATTTGCATAGTCATACCAATAAAAAGCATAACAACATCCTTTCTATAGCAGAGAGCCCAGGCTGGTCCTACTTTCCTTGACATAGCTTGACAATATTGAAATAATTCCCAACATAACAAGGAACTTCAAATACTGGTTTACTGAAAAAGACAATGCTGGAGTAAGGTCAATCAGCATTTTTGGAGAACGTGGATAGATGACTTTGTGTCCGGACCTTTCTTTCAATCTGCACGCAAAAACATCTCTTCAAATTTCCTTCTGAAAATGTAACAGAATACTCACAATCCCGTGTAGTTCCGCTACACGGTTGGAGGCATTTGGCTTTTGCTTCTGAAGAGCTAAATAGAAAGGATTTCTCGAAATATCTTCATCATACATAGCCATGGGCATCAGGCGCTGTGCACTAATTTCAACTGTGCAAGAAATGTAAACGTTGAATATTAATACAACAGTTACAACTATTGTGGCATTATAACAATAATAAAAAATGTCTTACAAATAAAAAATGGCAAATATTGAGTTTAATTAAATAACATCAATAGGGACAATGAAGAAGCAAAGCAAGCTGCCAGTCCCATGCGAGGCTGTGCAGGAATGCTCAATGATGTGCCCAAAACATCAAGCAACATTTAGACAAGGAGCAGCAATGAATGCAACACGTCTTATGACCACAGCAAGTTCTATTTCTATTCCCAGATTTCAGCAATATTTTGCCTTTTCATTCACCAGTCTCATTCTCCAAGCTAAATTCCCTTGAGTAACAAAGGATAAATTTGAATTTGGGGTGCATTTCATATTCATAAATCATAGTATCTTAATACTGCAATGTATCATTTTGGAATTCATTCCAGTAACCTCACACCTCCAGGGACCCAGGTTGGATCCTAACTTTGGGTGCAATATGTGGTTTTCACATTCTATCTGCAAAAATAGCAGAGTCAAGGGATATGGGGAAGAAGGCAGGAACAGGGTACTGATTCCATCCCTCACCAGCAGAGCTACCCCCCCCCCCCTCCTCACCTGCCTGTCCTTTCTATAGGATGTATAACCCTGAATATTAAGTTCCCATGCCCGAACCTCCTGCAGCCACGTCTCAGTAATCCCCACAATGTCATATCTACCAACCTCTAACTGAGCCTTAAGCTCATCTACTTTACTTCTTATACTTCGCGCATTCATATACAATATTTTTAATTCCTTACGCATCTCACCATTCACATCGATCCCTATTACACTTGGCCATACTCTCCTATCCCTTTGTGAGCTTTCTTTCCCGTTAATTCTGGGGTCATTAACTATCCCTTTACTCCCTTCCCTTTAACTCCGTCCTTGACTGTCCCATTTGGCACTTCCCCCCTTATTTAGTTTAAAACCAACTGTGTAGCAGTGGCAGACCTGCCTGCCAGAATGCCGGTCCCCCACCTGTGTTAAGGTGCAATCCGTCCCTTTTGTACGGTTCCCCCTTACTCCAAAACAGATGGGGGGGGGGGATTGGATTCATGGAATTACTTTGATGGGAGCCGGCATAGACACTATGGGCCAAATGCCCCCCTTCCGTGTTGTAACAAGGAAGTGATATGAAGCAGCCAACCAAGAAATAAATTATTTGAGTATTTTATAAGTATGAAAGGATGTGTAAAGTTGAACAATACACTTTGGGGCAATTGCTTTCACATTCTGTGCAATGTAACTAAACCAAATCCAAAAGGAAACTTTAGCACTTTTCCTAACACATTGTATAATCTAAAATTATTCTGAAGGAAGATTAGAGGATGATTGACAATTAAAAAATCAAAAAGTTATACGTTAATAAGCTTCCTCCTCAACATCAACACAGGTGCACCTCAGGGCTATGTGCCAGCGGCATCTTTAATTTTACCGACAATACCACGATCATTGGAAGAATAACAGGTAACAACGAGTTATAGTACAGAAGGGAGATTGACAATCTGATGGAGTAGTGCCAGAACAACAATCCTGCTCTTGATATTTCCAAGGCCAAGCAGCTGATTGGTGACTTCAGGAAATGAAAGATGAGGGATTATGCCCCTGTCTTAATTAACGGGATAGTGGTGGAGTCAATAGCTTTGTTTATATGTCCTTGGCCCAGCACATTGAATCAATGACAAAGAAACACACCAATGCCTCTACTTCCTCATAAGTTAGAGGAGTTTGACCATGTCGCCGCATGACTGGTTCAGTAATTCAATCACGTTTTGTCTTTCCGCTGACTAGAGAGCATGCAACAAAATCTTTTCATTGTACCTCGGTACACATGATAATAAACAAAACTGAAGCACTCAAGGATGAGGAAGGCCGCCGCAGTTAATGGTAGACAGCATGTTCCAAGATGGGTACTAACATCCTCACCATTGACGTGATCTACAGGAAGTGTTGTCTCAAGGTGGCAGCTGATACCAAAGCCCAACACAACTCTGACCACGCTCTCTTCTCTCTGCTACCATCGGAAAAAAGGTACAGGAGCCCGAGAACTGTTACCTCCAGGTTCAAAACTGCATCTTCCCATCAATAATCAAGTTATTTAACCACCCTGCACAACCTTAACCACAACCTTACCAAAACACCACAATGGATTTTGCATTACAATGGTGGCTCAGGCAGCGTTGAATGGTTGTACCAATGTTTTCAAGAGAGAGTTAGATTTAGCTCTTAGGGCTAAGGGAATCAAGGGATATTGGGAAAAAGACAGAACGGGGTACTGATTTTGGATAAATCAGCCATGATCATATAGAATGGAGGTGCTGGCTCCAAGGGCCAAATGGCCTACTCCTGCACCTATTTTCTATGTTTCTCTGTCTATGTCTGGTCTGGTTTACTTAGAATAACTGATAATTTACTGTACATTTATTTGTTGTTGTTGCTGCGTTTAATGCTCCTGTAAAGTTGCAGTGAGTTAGACATCAAAACAACAATGCGTACTGCAAAATATCCTCAATATTCAATGTTCTCAGTTGCTGTTGTTATTTGCGCGTTTTGCTTTGTAACATTCAATAGAATGAAAATACTCTGAACAATTAGATTAATGTAACATCGGAGTATTCATTTTTACTAAACAAAAAAGATGGTCCTGAAAGTGTGATTTGTAATTTTCTTGCAATTTACCAAAAATGTATTTGAATTCGTATTAACCTTTCAATGTTCCCAAAACAGAATATCCCGCTGTCTCTATCAAACGCTTCAAGTGCGCAGGCAGGTAAGATAAGCTGGTAGATAACCGGTTAAAGGTAATCATGCCTAAACAGAGCACATCACAAACTCAATTGATTTGGGTAATTTAACACCGATTCCTACGCTGTGACTAGTGGCATTGTTATTGTATTCTGTACATCATTAATAAAATATCCCCCAAAAAGTTTGTGTTCATCTCACAAAACACATTGTAAGGGTCCCGACCCAATACATAATCTGTCAATATTCTCCAGAGATGCTGCCTTACCTACTAAGTTACTCTAGCATTGTGTGTGTGAAGCAAGAAGCAGTCAGAAAACCAGAGAAATAAAATTGAGAAATTAAATAGCAGGAACAGGAAAATTCCATGAACTGAATGCTAGTATTCCACAAAACAGTAATTCAATTTGCATGTAGTTTCTCCAGTGTTGAACTGACCATATTGTGAACACCAAATGCAGTACACTAGATTGGAACAAATACAAATGAATTGCTGCTCCACTTGAAAGGATTGTTCAGTACCTGGATGGTGTGAGGGATAAAAGGAAAGTTGTTGCATCTCTTCAGTTGGTTTGGGTCTTGTTAAAGGGCGGTGCATTGCAAATTGTCTCTCAATCTTTATTTGTTTAATCTAACTGCCACAAGTTACCTGGGGCTTATGTTGTAATGTTGTAAATCTTTATTGTCATTTCCTGAGTATTCGCATACTCAGAGGAAACAAAAAAAACGTTTCTCGACCAGTGTCCATTCAGTTTTCGTTACAAAATAAATAGCAATTAAAGTTAAAATACATGTCATGAACAATTTAACCCTCTAATAACATTCAATAACATTCAACAGCCGTTCCGACTGGCAGCGGGGTGTTTGTGCGCGATACTTGGCAGGGGGGAAAGTTCATTTAACAGTCTTATAGCCTGTGGGAAGAAGCTGAGGAGCATCCTGCTGGTTTTGCAGCTGATGCTCCTGTACCTCTTCCCAGATGGGAGGATGGTGAAAAAGTCATGCGATGGGTGGTAAGGGTCTTTGATGATGGAGATGGCTCTGTTGATGCATCTCTTCTTGTATATGTCCAGCAGGAAGGGGAGTGGAGCACCAATAATCCTGCTTGCGGTCTTCACTATCCTGTCCAGTTGGTGACGTTCGTACGCCTTGCAGCTCCCGAACCAGGAAGTGATGCCGTATGTCAGTGTGCTCTCAACAGTCCCCCTGTAAAAAGTCCGTAGGTGTGTGGTGGGGAGGCCTGCTTTCCGTAGTCTATTCTTGTATTTCTTAGTCTGAGATCTGAAGACAAATGGTTCAACTTGTGACAAAAACAATTTATATTTATTCCCCCAAAGCTGTCAGAACAGAATACATTTGGAAATTACATGAGGAAGTTTAAAATTGAAACAGCAAGTAGTGTGAACTGGAATGTGATTCGAAACAACCTGCCTGCCTGCCTGCCTGGTGGTGATGTTGGTGGAGGAACAAATAGACTGGCTCTTCCCCAAATGGCAACACGGGATCTTTCGAATCCAATAGAAGAAGTAGAAAGGTCACCAATTTAAAATCAATTAAATAGCACTTCCAAACGGTGCAACGCTGCCTTGGTCTTATCAACATTGTGTTTCAATCGCGGAAGTAGGGGGTGTGGGTTCAAACTCTTGATTTCCATAATAGCTAAGAGCGGCATCTCAGAAGCAGATTTTAGAATGTCTACTTTTAATGTGCTATTTTCTGTAACATAAGCGACAGAAAACGTGTTTCTTAATGTCTACTCATGTTCCGTCCTCAATAAACTCAGCAGCTTGTTTTGATGTCATACGATCTCTTTCCTCACTAACTGCAAACAACTGGAAGACGGTGACGGTTAATAACTCCACAGTCAATATAATCAGCTAATAATGAGCAGCTAAGTACCATTACAGGCCTGGTCATTTTCTTAGACAACGCGGGGCCGCTTCAGCTCAAGTGTCCGGTGTAAACATTGAGGGGACAGACAGACCTTCCCTCAAAACACAGGCTGACACAGCAGCAGCAGCAGCACAAACCCGCATATAAACACAACATAACCCGCCCTGAGTGGAGGCGCCGCCGTCCTGTCCCGACCACAGGCCCGGCCCCCCCGTGACCGTGACCGGAGCTGAACACTTACCGAGCGGCCGCACTCTGCGCCATCTCCGGAGTCTCCGTGTCTCTCTCTCCCCCTGTCTGTCTGTCTCTCTCTGTCTCACTCACTCGCGTCTAACTTTCCGCCGCTGCTCCGTGACTGACGGCGGAAACGGTGCTGCCATCTCCGTGATTGACTGTTCCATTACCCACTCACATCTCCTCCATGCGGAGCTCCGGCCCTCGCCCACTAGCGCCCCCGTGGGGCGGAGCTCCGAGCTGCGGCCCTCGCCCACTGGCGCCCCCGTGGGGCGGAGCTCCGAGCTGCCCTCGGCCCTCGCCCACTGGCGCCCCCGCCCACTGGCGCCCCCATGGGGCGGAGCTCCGAGCTGCAGCCCTCGCCCACTGGGGCGGAGCTCCGAGCTGCGGCCCTCGCCCACTGGCGCCCCCGTGGGGCGGAGCTCCGAGCTGCGGCCCTCGCCCACTGGCGCCCCCGTGGGGCGGAGCTCCGAGTGCGGCCCTCGCCCACTAGCGCCCCCGTGGGGCGGAGCTCCATGGCAAAATTTCACTGCCCGGTTGAGGCAGCACGTGATACGGCGCGGCTATTTAATGTGGCGACTCAAGGCGCTGAAGCTATGCATTGGCTCAGGCAGGAATTCATTGTCTAATGCAGGAACCAGTGGGCTTGCTTATTATACGCAGCTATTTGTTTAAAATCAATGCATTGAAATTATCCTTGCGAGCTCCGGTAAAATAACTTGGAAAACTAATTTTAAAAGGTTAAAAGCCAAGAAAAATCATGATAAATCAGGATTCGGCCGAATGGTTGATTATGGTAAGATTATTGGATCTAGTGGGATAATTACGCAGGTTGCGTATTTCTTTGTTATTAAAACGTTCGACTAATAAGCGATATCGAAGACGCATCTGAAAGGATGGTGGCTGGGTTATAAATATGGTGAAGGATGAATGTAAAACGCTTTTGAATGCTCTGAACAAAGTGTCCGCTTGCTATCGACATTTGGTTACGTGTGCTGGTGGGACATCGGACTCGCAATATCTACGGGAAGAGTTAAAGAAAACCAGGCGAAAAGCACAGGTATTAGCAGTTGCTAACAAAAACAAGCTAACAACTATTTTAAAGGACAAAAGTATCAGTAAAGATGATCGAGCCGAATTCGAGCGGCTGTGGGTACTATTTTCGACGTGTATGGAGGTCTTGGAGATCGACATGAGAAGGGCTTTGGAACTGGGGCAAGAGTTCCCATTGAGTGCTCCCACGAAACGCCTGATTCAGACGGGGGTGGTTGGCGGCACATCTGCGGTAGCCGCCCGTGCCATGAATATTCAGAATATGAAATACGACGAGGGGAACAACATAGACACTGCTGATCTGAACGATTTGGAACAAGAAATCAATGAAGTCGGGGAAATGATCTACGAAATGGACATGAAAGTGAACGTTCTTCAGTGGACCGTAGAAGCAAAGCAAGGCCCCGGCTCCGAGCTGAAGTCTACTGTCACTGCTGGCGCTTCGTCCCTTGCTGTGGTGTGCGCCAACGGTGGGGGCAACGAGAAACTATGTGACACCAACAAGGTTTTTGCTGGAACGATGTTCAGCGCTGTATTAATAATTGCCATTGTTCTAACCGTGTGTATTGTAAAATTTGCTTAACACTTCAATTTCCTCGTTGTTGCGAAGAAATGATTTGACCCTTCCGTCTATGCGAGGTAGTGTTGGTTGTTATGTTACAGTAGAAGTGGTACAACGTAAATATTCAGGTACTTCAACTGAAATGTACAATGGCAATGTTTTAAATTAATGTTCAGTAGAAAACCACATGTTCTCGCTGTACCCGCCATTAATCGTTATTGTATTAATACCTTAATTTTGATAGATTTGACAACTGCGAAATGTTACGCCCTCATTTCTTCAACTAAAAGTGAGATGTCTTTCTGTCCCTGTCACTCGCTTGCTCTGTACTTTGGGAGCGTGGTGAATGTGAACATGGGTTGCACTTGTTGCAGCGGTTAGATCAGAAACGGGTTGTTTAAGAAGGAACTGCAGATGCTGGAAAATCGAAGGTACACAAAAAAGATCAGAAACGGGTCCGTGTTGTAGTCGGAGACAAACCTAATGGCACTGTTGTGGTAACACAACTTTCGTGGAGGCTATATTCAAGCTTAAATTAAGCCGATACAGTCCTTTTGTGTTGAGTGGAACGCTTTCTGCTTTTAAAAGTTAATCTGGAATTTCCATTGGAGAGAATAATGGTGGAGAGTTAAATAATCGAGCGAGGAAATCCACAGAATGGATGACTCTGTGCTAGGACATCGTTAGGAACATAACAGTACAGCCCACAATGTCTGCGCCCAATATGATTCCAAACTAATCCCTCTGCCTGCACAAAATGCAAAATGGTAACTCAAATTTCGCTGTACCTTAATTCGTACATGTGATAATTAAATTGAATCTTGAATCCCTCCACGTCCACAGCGTGACATCGTCGCATCATGACGTCCTGAATCGGACTGATGAAGGCAAGCCCATCATTCGCCTTTTTTTTTTAATCACCCTATCTACTGGTGTTGCCACCTCCAGGAACCTATGGACACCAACATCATCCTCTGTACATCAATAATGTTAGTTGTCCAGAATAATGAGTTGGCGCAGCTGCCGAGTGGCTGCCTTGCAGCGCTTGCAGCACCGGTTCGATCCTGACTACGGGTGCTGTCAGTACGGAGTTTGTGCGCTCTCCCCGTGACCTGCGTAGGTTTTTTTTCCGTGATCTTCGGTTTCCTCCCACACTCCAAAGACGTACAGGTTTGTAGGTTAATTGGCTTGGTGTGTGTGTAAATTGTCCCTAGTGTGTGTAGGATGATGTTAATGTGCGGGGGTCGCTGGTCGACGTGGACCCGGTGGGCCGAAGGGCAATGTGTCACTAAACTAAAAAAAATCACAAGTTATAGGAGTAGAATTAGGCCAATCGGCCCATCGAGTCTACTCTGCCATTCAATCATGGCTGATCTCTGCCTCCTAATCCCATTTTCCTGCCTTCTCTCCATAATCGTGTTCTAATCAAGAATTTGTCTATCTCTGCCTTAAACATCCACTAACTTGGCCTCTACAGCCCTCTGCGGCAATTAATTCCACAGATTAATTACCTCTGATCAAAGATGTTCCTCCTCACCTCCTTTCTAAAAGAGCACCCTTTAATTCTGAGGCTACGACCCTTGGTCCTAGACTCTCCCACAAGTGGAAGCACCCTTTCCACATCCACTCTATCTATGCATTTCACTATTCTGTAAGTTTCCATGACCCCTGCCACTAACTGTATACTTCCCCCTTACATATGACCTCCCAAGGTGCAACATCTCACACTTGCTCAAACTAAACTCCAACTGTCATTTCTGCACCCATATCTTTATCTTTTAAATTTTAGTCCATACTGCCTGTGTAATATTGAACAAATATTAATTCATTTGTATATCTCCCACAATCATTTTATCAATGAAATAAGACTAATTCAGCATCTCGAGCATGTTAACTGCATGTTAACTGACAGGGTGAATAGTTGACACTTTTTTCATAAAATCCTTGATACCGTATCCTTTCCATCTTCAACAAACCACCTTCTGAGCGGACTGCAAATCTATGTGTCTTTCATACAATTCCGTACATCCTTTGCATCTAATCACATATTAGGTGGCTATCTGAAACCAATGAACAACATTTGGTTTCAAACCCTTTCAGATAGTCACCATACTAATTCTACTCTTACATGTCTAACTAAATAAATATAACCATTTCTTACTTTCTCTTGTGGATACCCAATCATTACCAGACTAATCACCTTACCTTAAGGTATCTCTGCCCCATTCCTACTTATTTAAACGCTGCTTTAAGGCATCATCCATATAGGCTTCCGTGTGCATTGACCATCAATTGTACATCCATCACTTTTGATTTCTACCGCTGGAAACATAGTTCACGACTTTGGTCTTTGATCTGTCCTTCACAATTGGTATCTACCTCTTCACCAAGCTGCGCTAAAAGCTCTAGATTTTTAAAATTAATCCACATCCCCTCACTTTCCATTTTTAGTCCTTAATGAAGGTCTTCCTAGCAGGCCTTTAATAACATTTGGTGTAAATTGTTTCTGCTTGAGATTTTGAAAATGGTCTGAGCCCCTATGAACTGTCCTTAATGTAAAGGCTAATAAATAGTGCAACTTGGCATGATAGACGTTTTACGTGACCCTGTCCATTAATGCAGCTGAGCAGCTTTAACCTCTGCAGATCAACGTTCATTATGTAAAATGCAAGCCCCGCCAAAATCTTGGATTAGAACATTACAAAAAGGTCCTCAATACGATTAAAAGCCAACATTTCAATTCAGGACTCTGAATAACATCCCCGCCTCATAAGCAACGTAGCCTGCCATTTCCATCTGCTCGCACACGTTAAGCTCCTGCTCGGGCCACTGTTGATCTTGTAAACGCTGTGGTGTGCGTCCAGATGACATTCACTTGGACACTGGATGACCCGCACTGGAGTCAACACCTACCGTAGCGCTCTAATTAGAGAATTGGTATTAGTGTGACTGTGCCCCATCTGAATAAATACATTATATTCACGTTAAGATTTCCACTGTCTCACAACGTCGCATCTCTTCCTACACGTGGAACACGACAGGTGCCTGAAGGAACGGATGAAGCCTGCAAGCCTTTAATGCCGGTAAATGACAGGGCTTAATATTAACCCCCGATTTACTCAGAACTCCCTTTCATAATTCCACAAAGCCTATTTAAAAGTGGCACTTAAAATACAAATTATGTTTTTGGCTATAATGATGTTAAGAACAGCTGTGGGGAATGAACATGTCAACATTAAGTTAAACTGGATGTTTGAGGTGCGAAGGTACGAGGTGCGCATTTGTACCAAATTGGATTTCGCGAATTAAAGCGGTTCATTCATCACTGGAACTACCTGACATTTAGCTAAAACCAATCATGCCGAGAAGTGTATGACCGAATACTATATGTGGTGAAAGTCCGATTTAAAAATAACATCCTCTTGTCACACATAGAAGGCATCGGCTTTGGAGGGAACAGCAAAATCTTCCTTGGATAGATCCTGAATCGTGAGCAATAATTTCTCGTGTAGGAAGAAACTACAGATGCTGGTTTGAACCGAATATAGACACAAAAAGCTGGAGTATCTCGGCAGGACCGGCAGCATCTCTGGAGTAATGGGTAACGTTTCGGGTAGAGGCACTTCTTCAGATTTGTCACAGACGAAGGCCCCACAGGCACTAAATGATTTAAAATTAGTGAGACCAGACGTGGTCACATTAGTTGAACAGAAAGAGCCATGAAAGTCTGGGAATTATTAGCGTGGCTCTTTACTCATTGGGTGATCGCATTCAGTCCGCTGTGACAACCCCAAGGTTCCCGTTACAATTACAAGCAGAGTGCCGGGGTATTACAGGCGCAGAGTGCCGGGGTATTACAGGCGCAGAGTGCCGGGGTATTACAGGCGCAGAGTGCCGGGGTATTACAGGCGCACAGTGCCGGGGTATTACAGGCGCAGGGTGCCGGGGTATTACAGGCGCAGAGTGCCGGGGTATTACAGGCGCAGAGTGCCGGGGTATTACAGGCGCAGAGTGCCGGGGTATTACAGGCGCAGAGTGCCGGGGTATTACAGGCGCAGAGTGCCGGGGTATTACAGGCGCAGAGTGCCGGGGTATTACAGGCGCACAGTGCCGGGGTATTACAGGCGCAGAGTGCCGGGGTATTACAGGCGCAGAGTGCCGGGGTATTACAGGCGCAGAGTGCCGGGGTATTACAGGCGCAGAGTGCCGGGGTATTACAGGCGCAGAGTGCCGGGGTATTACAGGCGCAGAGTGCCGGGGTATTACAGGCGCAGAGTGCCGGGGTATTACAGGCGCAGAGTGCCGGGGTATTACAGGCGCAGAGTGCCGGGGTATTACAGGCGCAGAGTGCCGGGGTATTACAGGCGCACAGTGCCGGGGTATTACAGGCGCACAGTGCCGGGGTATTACAGGCGCAGAGTGCCGGGGTATTACAGGCACAGAGTGTTGGGGTATTACAGGCGCAGAGTGTCGGGGTATTACAGGCGCAGAGTGCCGGGGTATTACAGGCGCAGAGTGAGTGCCGGGGTATTACAGGCACAGAGTGTTGGGGTATTACAGGCACAGAGTGTTGGGGTATTACAGGCACAGAGTGTTGGGGTATTACAGGCACAGAGTGTTGGGGTATTACAGGCGCAGAGTGTTGGGGTATTACAGGCGCAGAGTGCCGGGGTATTACAGGCGCACAGTGCCGGGGTATTACAGGCACAGAGTGTTGGGGTATTACAGGCACAGAGTGTTGGGGTATTACAGGCGCAGAGTGTTGGGGTATTACAGGCACAGAGTGTTGGGGTATTACAGGCGCAGAGTGTTGGGGTATTACAGGCGCAGAGTGTTGGGGTATTACAGGCGCAGAGTGCCGGGGTATTACAGGCGCAGAGTGCCGGGGTATTACAGGCGCAGAGTGTTGGGGTATTACAGGCGCAGAGTGCCGGGGTATTACAGGCGCAGAGTGCCGGGGTATTACAGGCACAGAGTGTTGGGGTATTACAGGCGCAGAGTGTTGGGGTATTACAGGCGCAGAGTGTTGGGGTATTACAGGCGCAGAGTGTTGGGGTATTACAGGCGCAGAGTGTTGGGGTATTACAGGCGCAGAGTGTTGGGGTATTACAGGCACAGAGTGTTGGGGGGTATTACAGGTGCAGAGTGTTGGGGTATTACAGGTGCAGAGTGTTGGGGTATTACAGGCACAGAGTGTTGGGGTATTACAGGCGCAGAGTGCCGGGGTATTACAGGTGCAGAGTGTTGGGGTATTACAGGCGCAGAGTGCTGGGGTATTACAGGCACAGAGTGCCGGGGTATTACAGGCACAGTGCGTTGGTGTATTCAACATGGTTCTGCATGGTAGGCTGCTCAGGAAAGTTAGATCGCATGGGTTCCAAGGATAGCTAAATTGTTAGAAAATTGGCTGATCGAAGGAAGCAGAGGGTGATGGTGGAAGGTTGCTTCTCGGACTGGAGGCCTGTGACTAGTTGTGTGCCTCGGGGTTGGGTGCAGGGCCCGTTACTGTTTGTCATCTACATCAATGATTTGGATGAGAACATGCAAGGCAAGCAAATTTGCGTGTGATACAAAAATGGGTGGTTTTGCAGATAGCGAGGATGCCTGTGAAAGATTGCAGCAGGATCTCTTGATCAATTGGCCTGGTGGACTGAGGAATGGTTGATGGAATTTAATAGCGAGAAATGTGAGGTGTCAAGTCTAAAATGGGCAGGACCCACACAGTGATTGGTAGGCCTTTGGGGAGTGTTGTAGAGCAGAGGGATCCAGGAGTGCAGGTGCATGGTTCCTTGAAGGTGGAGTCGCAGATGGACAGGGTGATCAAAAAGGTGTTTGGCACATTGCCCTTCATCAGTCAGAGTTTTGAGTATAGAAGTTGGGAGGTCATGTTGTAGTTTTGTAAGACATTGATGAGGCCACATTTACAGTATTGTGTTCAGTTGTGGGCAGCATGTTATAGAAAGGACGATGTCAAGCTGGAAAGGGTACAGAGAAGATTTACAAGGATGTTGCCAGGGCTAGAGGGTCTGAGCTATAGGGATAGGTGGAGTCGGCCGAGACTCAAGAAGATGAGGGGTGATCTTATTGAGGTGTATAGAATCATGAGAGGAATAGATCGGGTAGATGCACAGTCTCTTGCCCAGAGTAGATGAATCGAGGACCAGAAGGACATAGGTGTAAGGTGAAGGGGAAAAGATTTAATAGAAATCTCAGGGGTAACTTTTTCACACAAACGGTGGTGGGTGTATGGAACAAGCTGCCAGAGGAGGTATATGAGGCAGGGACTATCCCAACTTTTCCCCAGTCTGGGGAAAAAGCAATTATCAATGTCAAAATATAAACCTTGCCCATATGAATTTATGTACACTACAGCTACATGTATCATTTGCAAATAACCGTTCATTGCCCATGCAATTGTGGTAACATTGCAGGGTGGTAAATTGAAAAGGGTGCAAATCAATTACTGCAAATAAGTACAACAGTTGCAATTTACCAGTGTTACATCTATTTGCAAAGATTTCCAAAAGTCTGCAAATTCTCTCAGAAGAAGTTAAAAGGGGCATATTTAATGTAATCCCATTCATAAATTTCAATGATACAAATTGTCACTTTTATTTAATACCAACATAAAATACTGGATTCAAGACTACAACATTCCCCCATTCTGGGCTCCTACATGCTGAAGGGATTATGGTTTTATGTATTGGATGGTACCTTCAATCTTTTGGAAAGTGGCCATTTGCTACAAGTCGGACCACGGGAATGCCAGGCCTTGCTTGCCACACGGTTCATTTAAAGGTGAAGTGCGCATTCGTGATTTTGTCCGGATTAAAGGAGGCACCAGATCATCAATTGCCATAAGAATCGGTGGTTGTCCTGTGCCTCAATTCATGGTGAATATACTCTTTCTTTTAAAATCTTTTTATTAGATTGTTTTTCCAAAAAACAAAAACAAAACAAAAAAACAAAAGCAAAGCAAAAAGAATAATGATAAACATAACAATGATATTGATACATAGGGATCAGGATTACATTAATAACAGGTATAACCTAAATATTAGTCCAAAATACATATTGAATATAGACCTCCCGGTCTCTCTGTGAATATAGTTAAATGTTTAAAAGAAAAAAAACACAAAGATAAAAAGAAACATAGAAAATAGTAGGCCATTCGGCCCTTCGAGCCTGCACCGCCATTCAATATGATCATGGCTGATCATCCAACTCCGTATCCTGTACCTGCCTTCTCTCCATACCCCCTGATCCCTTTAGCCACAAGGGCCACATCTAACTCCCTCTTAAATATAGCCAATGAACTGGCCTCAACTATATTCTGTGGCAGAGAATTTCACAGATTCACCACTCTCTGTGTGAAAAATGTTTTTCTCATCTCGGTCCTAAAGGATTTCCCCTTTATCCTTAAACTGTGACCCCTTGTCCTGAACTTCCCCAACATCGGGAACAATCTTCCTGCATCTAGCCTGTTCAACCCCTTAAGAATTTTGTAAGTTTCTATAAGATCCCCCCTCAATCTCCTAAATTCTAGCGAGTACAAGCCGAGTCTATCCAGTCTTTCTTCATATGAAAATCCTGACATCCCAGGAAACAGTCTGGTGAACCTTCTCTGCACTCCCTCTATGGCAAGAATGTCTTTCCTCAGATTAGGAGACCAAAACTGTACGCAATACTCCAGGTGTGGTCTCACCAAGACCCTGTACAACTGCAGTAGAACCTCCCTGCTCTTATACTCAAATCCTTTTGCTATACTCAAGTCATTTTGCGTGTCATAATCTTAAAATTGCTTGAAAAGTTTTTGAATTGGTTTCAACTGGTATAAAACAATATTTTTTTTAATAAAGTGACGTTCACAATATGACCAATGCACTGCTAGCCATAGGAAACCAGAGCTGTCCAAGATTAAGAAAATAGATGGTACACAAAAATGCTGGAGAAACTCAGCGGGTTCAGCAGCATCTATGGAGCGAAGGAAATAGGCAACGTTTCGGGCCGAAACCCTTCTTCAGAAAATAGATGCCCACTGACTGAAGTTGTGGAGATTATTTTTGAAATACTGAGGGGAAAAAATATGATTCGAAGACCGCAAATGATAGAATCTTGACTGAAACCAAGGGTTGGAAGTAGTTATCATTACGGATGAATCACAACAAACCTGCCACTGTCTTAGCGCTTCACCCCACTGACACTGCGCGAGGCCTGGAGCCCGGGACGGACACACACGGACACGGACACGGACACTCACTGCGACACCCGGGACGGACACGGACGCGGAGGACACTCACTGCCCGACACACGGACACGGACACGGACACACGGACACTCACTGCGCGAGGCCTGGAGCCCGACACGGACACGGACACTCACTGCGCGAGGCCTGGAGCCCGACACGGACACGGACACTCACTGCGCGAGGGGAGGGCGGGACGGACACGGACACACGGACACTCACTGCGCGAGGCCTGGAGCCCGACACGGACACGGACACTCACTGCGCGAGGGGAGGGCGGGAGAGGACGAGGGAGAGGGAGCCTCGCAGCGGCGCATGCGCCGGGAGCGCGTGCAGCGGGGCGGTTACCGCCTGAACCAACAACCGGTCTGTACCGGTCACTCAGCGCTGCCCGTCCCGGCGTGTCCCGGTCTGTACCGGTCTGTACCGGCGTGTACTGGTCTATACCGACCGGCCACCGACTGCGCCGGTTGTCAGGTGGGTGTCGGATGAAGGTTACACAAAAAAGCTGGAGAAACTCAGCGGGTGCAGCAGCATCTATGGAGCGAAGGAAATAGGCGACGTTTCGGGCCGAAACCCTTCTTCAGGGTGTCGGATGAAGACGCGACGTTGCCGGTGAACGGGACAACGAGATGAACCGTAGTGTCCATGCTGTCTGGGGCGGAGGAGCTGCCGTCGTGTAAAGGCGGGGCCGGTGTACAGGGGGTGCGGTGTACAGAGGAGCCCGGTGTACAGGGGGGCCCGGTGTACAGACAGCCCGGTGTACAGGGGGTCCGGTGTACAGGGGTCCCGGTGTACAGAAGAGCCCGGTGTACAGGGGAGCCCGGTGTACAGGGGGTCCGGTGTCCAGACGGCCCGGTGTACAGACGGCCCGGTGTACAGGGGGTCCGGTGTACAGACAGCCCGGTGTACAGAGGGGCCCGGTGTACAGGGGGGCCCGGTGTACAGGGGGTCCGGTGTACAGACAGCCCGGTGTACAGAGGGGCCCGGTGTACAGGGGGGCCCGGTGTACAGACAGCCCGGTGTACAGGGGGTCCGGTGTACAGGGGAGCCCGGTGTACAGGGGGTCCGGTGTACAGGGGTCCCGGTGTACAGAAGAGCCCGGTGTACAGGGGAGCCCGGTGTACATGGGGGGGGGGGGGGGGGGGGGGGGGGGGGGGGGGGCGGTGTATGTTTCTCCACTGTGACAGTTGGATCTTAACTAATACTGCAAGCACACACAATACAATGATGATGGCAGCCCACTGATCTTCTAAGACTAAAAGTTGCTCTTCCAGTTAAAGTCATTGTGCCACATTATTTACAAAAAAAACATGCTGGAAATGCTCAACACGCATCATCTGTGCAGGTAGAACCAGGTGAAGGTTTCAGTTCAATGACCCTTCAGATTTCCACCACCTGGAGCTTTGATTTTCATATACCACACTACTTTTCTTATTTGTTTAGTATACAGTAGGTAAATGTATTTACATGCGTGCAATTACAATACACAATGCAATTACAGATTAAATTGCAACACCATTCTTATCACATTTTAATTAGGATCAACAAGAAACAAATAAACGAACTGAAAGATTATATTGCAGCGAGGAGTCAGCATTCTGAAGTGTAGATCACTATCATCTATTGTTGTTGAAAGGAGACTTCCAAGCAAATAAATCCATTTGCAAGACATTAATCATTTAAGTGCTCTTGTCGATGTTCCCCTTTATAATAAGGATCTATGCTCCTCCACTCACTGTGCGAAATGACTGAACAACTAGAACCTTCTGAGGCACATTTTTCAATTCAATATCCTATTTACTTAAATTTTGCATAATATCATAAAGAAACATGATTGTGAAGTTATTCCCCAAACTATTATACAATTTTTAGAAGTGCCACTTTCTGAATCTTTGTTGAAAATGCTGGTGCAAATGCAGGGTTTCTTCGCTCAGTCTGAAGAAGAGTCCTAACCTGAAACATCGCCAGTATTTTCCCTCCACAGATGTTGCGTAACCCACCGAGTTCCTCCAGCAATTTTTACTCTAGATTCCATCATCTTTTTGTCTTCATGGTTTATTTCTGTTTTCACCTGAGACATGCACATTCCTATATCACAATGGAAACTAAACACAAGGAAGCATTGTAAGTCTACAGAGAATGGCAATAATTTAGCTTGAACAACGCACTGCTGAGATTTTTGAGTGAAGCAATGAACTCAAATTTTAATTTGGCTTCTAAATTCTAAATTATGGGTCTCTTCTGATGAGGTGCAGAACTGCTGCAAGGCAGAATATGGCAGGAATAAGATCTGGTCAGTGCTTAGCAGATTCAAATCCCATTTCAAAAAATACCTTGTCAGCTAATTGGAAGTGTTCTATAGATCATAAATTGAATCCCCTTAGTCCGGTTTGTTTTGGCATTTAATATAAAGAAAAATAACTGCCTCGTGTCTCTTGCATCGCGGCCTGTTTCTTCACTGACAACTGCACTATCAGAGAGCTATTTCACTTACCCTGTTTAATTGTTTTTCTAACATTTTTAAGAGAGAAAATGTAATAAACTGATTTTTGTTTTCTCAAAACAGGATTACTGAGAATTTGTACTGTTAAACAGAAGATGATACAAATTGTCATTATAAAGGTAACCAGAAAAATTGTGTATATTTTATTAATTCCTTCTTTTTATGAAAATTTAGATTTAATTTTGGTTCAATGGATCAGACTGAAATTAATTTTAGAATTGAATTTTCAACCTGCCATAGATGCTGGAACAGATTAATCATTCAACCCATGTATACATATTGGTGTGCCAAAATTGCAACCTACGATTGTCTTTTGATAACTGAATAGTTTTTACGAGTTAAGTAATAAATACAGAATATAAATATATGGGAATCATTGTTATGATGTTGATATATTTCAGGCACGTGCCGTGAGTAATTAGTCAGGGTATTCAGTCAGTATCTTTGGTCAGTCAGGCTTAAAAAAAAATCTTGAAAACTGTGCATGCGCAGATTGTTCTCTCGACTTTTATAAAGTAATTTGTTTTCTAAAGTATTTAAAAACATATAGCTCAAAGAAATGTACTTACCACATTCTATTTGTTGAAATACAACAGCATATCCACTCTTTCCTGTTGTACCAAGCTGTTTTAAATGTTCTAATTATTTTTGTTCCTTTGCACTGTTGAAGTTCTTTAAGTTCCGGTGTTTGTCTGCCATTTTTTATTATTTTGGTCTCTTCCTCATAAGATTGCTTAGAGAAACTCTTAAGATAGTCACTATCCATCTTTGAAAAACCCGCCAAGTGCGCTGCGCAGCACATGCACGCAGTCCACAGTGTAAAGGCAGAATTTCAGCTGCCTTTTTCGACCGTTGCCACTGATGACTTGAAACAGTGTCGACGGCACGTGAGTAGCACATACTTCCGTGTGCTAAATGTACTGTGGATGAAAGGCACGAGAGAATTATGCCTACCTAAGAGATCGCATAATTCTCTCGTGCCTTTCATCGATCTCTTAGGTAAGCATAATTCTCCCATGCCTTTACTATTTATATTTAATAATTACCATTTTATAATTTTATTCAGGGTAGGCAGTGCCTCCCTTGCCTACCCTGACAGCACGTGCCTGATATATTTCTATTATTTCTAATAACTAATGCACTGCCTTAGCTAATTTATTTGTCAAACAAGCACCCCAGGCACAAAACCTTGCCATTGAGGTGCTTATTTTGAGTAATTGTACTTGCTTAACCACAAACCTCAATCTTAAATGCGGTGGGCAAATTCATTTAATGTTTGGAAATTATTTGTGTATCAATATCATAATTCCCTATTTATATTCCTGATGGTACACATCTCTGATAATAAAGTTGATGCAAGGATGTAACTGGAATAATTAGGCTCAGCGATAATTATTCCTTTATGATGTTTGAATGTAGGGAAAATTGTTGTTAATGCAGTTGTAACCATTGTTTTAACCATTTGCTGTAGACTAATGACGTGAGATTTCCATCCCCTTTATTTCTCCAGTGTTTTCTGTTTAACAATAATAATTCTAAAATAATTGTAAACATTTCATCCCTGTCTATGGACACCTCCTCTCCCCCCCTCTCTCTACTCGAATAAAAACAGAGAGAAGTGGTAGGAGCTATTAAACAACATTTTCTTATTTCTCTTTGAATCCTCACAGTTTTGAATAAGCTTTCACGATGTAGAACCTCATCAAATGCATACTGGAATAGTAGATATTCTATGAAAAATAATCAGCCCAATATAGGCAGAATTTCACCAACTCCTCAATTGCTGAAAACATTTTAAAAGTATATTCATCTTTACTCCCTAAATTCACTTTTTTATAATTCTACAATCTCATAAAATAGGTATATGGAGTGACAGCACTCAACATCGATTGTGATCTCTGCTCAACAAAAGCAAATAATTTTGCTAAATTGAACTGTTCAAATGAAGAAGTATATACGTTGGTCCTAAATTACTTAATCTACTGGTGAGAGAAGAGTGTACGATTGTGATGTACACCCAAAGGCAGTTTGTTTTGATTAACTCAATTTCTTTTGTTTGAAGTTGATAACTTCCACCACACACTTGATGTTAAAATACAAACTTTGTGTGTGCTTAGGTGGAGGATTCTGGCTGTTTCTGGGGGAGAATACCACATGGCTTCAGTGATCTGGCTGAAAATGAAAATCAGTATGAAAGATTAGAAGTAAAGATGAACCAGCTGTACCATAGGAGCCATGAGGAATTAGAAGAAATTAAACTTCCTGTTCTAGAACAAGGCCAGGTAATAATTAATTACATGAAAACTTCAGGAAATGAAATCCACATTATTCCCGCTTTCATTCCTACTTCCCGATGGTGTGGGGCCCAGGTGTCTGTGGGCCTGGCTGTTATGCCATTCCTCGAGGTAGTACTCTTCTGCAGCAGACCAGAGGGCCGCACCTGAAATGCTCAGGCCTTTTGACAGTCTGGACCTTTGATCTGCTGGAGGCTTCTGATTGGAAAGATTTAAATGCTTACATTTTTTAGAAGATTTCTCAGACTCTATAAGGCAGCTGATTTGTAAAGAGTACACCTTGACTTTTCAAATTCTTGTATTCTAACCAGCGAAAGTTAGAACCTGTTGCATTGCTTCTTAGTCTGGTGATATAACATATGAAATACTTTAATGTTTAATTGTGTTTATAATTAAATAAAATTCTGGTCTCGTTTTAATTCCAACAATTTAAATATGTAGCTATTTGAGTCATAGTCATCCCTGCTGACCACTTTTTGTATCTGAGCTTGTTCCATTTGCCTTACATTTGGCCCGTATTCCTCTTAACGCTTTCCTTTCCATCCACCTGTCTGAAAGATCACTATTGCACCCACCTCTACAGCTTGCCTGTTACCACTACCCCCTGTGTGAAAAAAATTCCACTCGGGTTTCTTTTAAATCTTTCCCCAGTCAAGTTAAACATAAGCCCCCTAGTTCTGGACTTGCAGTGGCTTGCAAAAGTATTCATACCCCTTGAACTTTTCCACATTTTGTCACGTTACAACCACAAACGTAAATGTATTTTATTGGGATTTTATGTGATAGACCAACACAAAGTGGCGCATAATTGTGAAGTGGAAGGAAAATAATACATAGTTTTCAATTTTTTTTTACAAATAAAAAACTGAAAAGTGTGGCGTGCAAAAGTATTCAGCCCCCTTTACTCTGATACCCCTAAATAAAATCCAGCGCAACCAATTGCCTTCAGAAGTCACCTAATTAGTAAATAGAGTCCACTTGCGTGTAATCTAATCTCAGTATAAATACAGCTGTTCTGTGAAGGCCTCAGAGGTTTGTTAGAGAACATTAGTGAACAAACAGCACCATGAAGCCCAAGGAACACACCAGACAGGTCAGGGATAAAGTTGTGGAGAAGTTTAAAGCAGGGTTAGGTTATAAAAAAATATCCCAAGCTTTGAACATCTCACGGAGCACTGTTCAATCCATCTTCCGAAAATGGAAAGAGTATGGCACAACTGCAAACCTACCAAGACATGGCCGTCCACCTAAACTGACATAGAACCATAGAAATTAGGTGCAGGAGTAGGCCATTCGGCCCTTCGAGCCTGCACCGCCATTTAATATGATCATGGCTGATCATCCAACTCAGTATCCCGTACCTGCCTTCTCTCCATACCCTCTGATCCCCTTGGCCACAAGGGCCACATCAAACTCCCTCTTAAATATAGCGCCGGGCAAGGAGAGCATTGATCAGAGAAGCAGCCAAGAGGCCCATGGTAACTCTGGAGGAGCTGCAGAGATCCACAGATCAGGTGGGAGAATCTGTCCCCAGGACAACTATTAGTCGTGCACTCCACAAATCGGGCCTTTATGGAAGAGTGGCAAGAAGAAAGCCATTGTTGGAAAAAAAAAGCCATAAGAAGTCCCATTTGCAGTTTGCTACAAGCCATGTGGGGGACACAGCAAACATGTGGAGGAAGGTGCTCTGGTCAGATGAGACCAAAATTTAAGTTTTTGGCCTAAATGCAAAACGCTATTTGTGGTGGACAACTAACACTGCACATCACCCTGAACACACCATCCCCACTGTGAAACATGGTGGTGGCAGCATCATGCTGTGGGGATGCTTTTCTTCAGCAGGGACAGGGAAGCTGGTCAGAGTTGATGGGAAGATGGATGGAGCCAAATACAGGGCAATCTTGGAAGAAAACCTGTTAGAGTCTGCAAAAGACTTGAGGCTGGGGCGGAGGTTCACCTTCTAGCAGGACAACGACCCTAAACATACAGCTACAATGGAATGGTTTAGATCAAAGCATATTCATGTGTTAGAATGGCCCAGTCAAAGTCCAGACCTAAATCCAATTGAAAATCTCTGGCAAGACTTGAAAATTGGTGTTCACAGACGCTCTACATCCAATCTGACTGAGCTTGATCTATTTTGCAAAGAAGAATGGGCAAAAAATTCAGTCTCTAGATGTGCAAAGCTGGTAGAGACATACCCCAAAAGACTTGCAGCTGCAATTGCAGCTAAAGGTGGTTCTACAAAGTATTGACTCGGGGGGGGCTGAATACTGTTGCACGCCACACTTTCCAGTTTTTTATTTGTATAAAAATTTGAAAACCATGTATCATTTTCCTTCCACTTCACAATTATGCACCACTTTGTGTTGGTCTATCACATTAAAATCCCAATAAAATACATTTACGTTTGTGGTTGTAACGTGACAAAATATGGAAAAGTTCAAGGGGTATGAAAACTTTTGCAAGCCACTGTATCTCCCCTAAGGAAAAGACTGACCATTGATCTTACCAATGATTTTGCATACCTCTCTTCAGCCTTCAGGCTTCTCTGTTCCAGGAGAAAATGTCCCTGTCTATGCAGCATCTGCTTATCACAGAAGTCCCCGAGTCCTGATAATATCCTGTAAATCAATTTGTTATACGATAATTTTCCCGAACAGTCTGTGACCCATCGCGCTGTGGCCAAAGCACTATGTTTAAAGCCCATAGCCCTGTGGCGGTAGCGCTATATTTAGATCCCATAGCGCTGCAGCCAACAGCTCTTTGCTTAAATTCCCACGCGTTAAGCTGACAGCGCTCTGTTTAAACCTTTGGGTGCCAAACCTGCAGCGCTGTGTGTATTACTTTTACATGCCAAGTCTGTAGCACTGTATGTATTGATTTATGTGCAAATCTGTAGCGCTGTGTATAGCTCTATGCGGCAGTCTGCAGCTGAATGTCCTTTGTTCCCGAGGGCTTTCTGGGATGCGTTGGTTATAGTTTGAATTTGGGAGCAGCGCTATTGGCCAGGACTTACCGGCGGTTATTTTAAAACCTGATTTCTTACCTGTATAAAGGCAGGCGTCAGTAAGCCAGAAGTTAGTTTTTATGTATGAGAGGGGTTCACCGACGGGCAGAATCCTGATCAGCGCCGCGGATGGAGGCAGAGCGAGAGACGTGTGCCGTTGTAAAACGAACTCCGCGCATACTAAGACAAGTATTATTTTTGCTCTCTCTCTTGCCAATAAATCTGATGTGTTCATGTACAAGAGGGGTTCACCAATGGCCTGAGTCACGATCAGCGCTGAGGACGGAGGCAGAGACAGAGAGAGGGGTGTGCTGTTGTAAAACGACCCTGCGCATACTGAGACAAGTAGTGTTTTTTGTCCTCTCTTGCCAATAAATCTGATTTGTAACTAAACGGACAAATTAGCCTTTTTCTGTTCTACTAGTCAGATCCATGAACCTGTTCCCTTGTAACATTATTCTACACCTTTTCCGGCTTAATGACATCCTTCATTTCCAGAATTTCTACCAATACTCCAAATGTGGTCTCACCAACTTCTTGTACAACTGTAGCATGGAGTCCCAACTCCTGCACTCAATCCCCCTACTGATGAAGGGATTGGTAGGATCTAAACAATGTAATGGTCTTCATAT
This sequence comes from Leucoraja erinaceus, assembly GCF_028641065.1. Lineage (NCBI taxonomy): Eukaryota > Metazoa > Chordata > Chondrichthyes > Rajiformes > Rajidae > Leucoraja > Leucoraja erinaceus. Next base: position 1,751,094 of record NC_073393.1, read on the forward strand.
CTCATGCGATTGGTTAATGATTGTGTGTTTTGTTGCAGATCTGTGCTATTTATTGCCATGAACTCCGTTGCTGGTGCAGGGCAGTTCTGGAATCTCTTGTACCAAGTGGAAGCAGTTACCTTGCAGAATGTTTCCTAGTTGACCATGCAAAGCACATTTTGGTGAAGGCAAAAGAGTAAGGATTTAACTCTGCCTCCATCACGGAGTTACCAACAGTTCTACTTTAGAAGTATAAATTAAAAATAGTCTCTGCCGTTGTCAATTAGCATTGTGTTTCCTTGAGATCACAGTTGAAAATGTGGAATTGAGGGAAGGGAGTAGTGGAGGGGTGATCTCTAAAGATTACAGGATGCCCTTGAAGCTTTAGTAACATATAATATAGTTACAAGTTTGCAAATAAGGTAAACATAAATAAAATAAACTATACCTGCACATTGGAGGTAAGACAGTTAGCTTTCCATGGCAATCCCTGGAACCTCCTAAGAGAACCCTTTGATATCACCAACACTTATGAGGAAGCACATGTTCTACAGAGTGAGCAAGTGGGGCTTTCATTTTTTTTCTGTAAAGGCTTACATATACTCTCTGCATGTGCTATTGTATGTTCACTTGTGACATATTGCTGGGTGGAACATTTAGGCTATCAGTTTACCATAAAGGACTGCAGCATTAGGCAACAGCTTAATTTTTACATTCCATTTAAATCAATTTTAGATGTCAAAATAGTGGAGAAACAACTGCAGCAGATATAAATGTATTCTATTTGATGGGAAGTATGCAAAAATTATAATTGATGGTATATGTCTATAAAGACATATTAGTAGTATATGTCTCTCTACTAATATATTGTAGAGAGACATATTAAACTATTTTTATTGCTGGATGACCATGGTAGATGTTTGTAAAATGGGTAATGGTTGGCATCATGTGATATAAAAACTTTTCAGCACAGAGTATAATTATTATGAATGAACTCTACCTGCAAGCAATCAAAGCTTTCAGATATGAATTAAGTAAACACTTGAGGGAGACACAACAGAGACTGCAGATGCTGGAGTTCAGGGCACAAAACAAGCTGCTAGAGGGACTCCGTGGGTCAGGCAGCATCTGCAAGAAAATGGATGATTGAGACCCTTTGGTCAAAAAAGGTAAAGGGGAGGTAGGTAGTATAAAGAGGTGAGGGGTTGACCAAAGGCTGGCAAGTGATAGAGGTGGATCCAGGTGAGGAAGGGTTGTTTGATAGATAGGGGAGAGAAGCATGGAGATGGTGACAGAACTGGGATGTGTTAGATTTCTTGTTTTCAAGAGAGAGTTAGATTTAGCTCTTAGGGCTAAGGGAATCAGGGATATGGGGAAAAAGCCGGAACAGGGTACTGATTTTAGATGATGATCATATTGAATGGCGGTGCTGGCTCGAAGGGACGAATGGCCTACTCTTGCACCTATTTTCTATGTGATAAAAGGCTGCAAATGATGGAATATGATAAGGAAGGTGAGGTGGGCAGATGGGGAATGGGGTGAGGGGAGCGTGTGGTTGATGGGTACGTGGAATGGGTAACAAGAAACTTGGTGAAAGGGTGTTTGCGGCAAAGAAACACAGACAAGGCAGGAGACCTGTGTGAAAAGGGGGCAGAGAGGGATCAAGGGGAAACGCTTGCCTAAAATTAAGAGAATTTCATGTAAATGGTGTTTGGTTTGCTTGTAGACTACTGAGAAACCTGAGGAAAATAATTTGTAGAGTTACGCTGAAAGAATGGTGGAATGCAATTGATTAGTCTACAAGCAATCAGCATGCACCTGTGGCCACTATCTGTGTTTGTAGAAATTGGATCTTTTAATTTTTGCTTAATTAGATCAAAATACGCTCTAGGAAATATATTTGGATGTTTTGGACTAAACGAAAGAGATACGTTCTGAATATTGATTATCCTAAAACCCAGTTTCCAGCAAATCTGCATCAGTGGGGTCATACTTTTCTTTTAGCTATGTCTTTATTTGAGACTCTCCTACAAGTGAAAACACCTCAACACTGTCAGAACAACAGCCTTTCAAATGTCCATATTATTATAACCAGTTAGTTCTGAACTTTGAGAAGAAGTAAAGATTAAGATCGTCCACAATTCTATGCTTTTCCTTAGATGTAGTAAATAAATGCATACATTTATGATAATTATTTTCTTTGATAAGCAAATCCTCTTTAAAAACACCATTGGTCTTGCTTTAAATGATCGTGTATGTGTTGTGTTTTTGTTTCCCATCGTTACGATTACCATGAGGTTCAATGTTTCTCTTTAGTGTTCGAAGGGCAGTTGATACTTTTTGGAAGTTACCATATCGAGCAAAAAAGTTCAATTTATTTGGCATACAGCCAATGACATTGAATTTTAATGTTTGCGAGGAGAAAGCAATTATTGGGTAAGTGTGAATGTTCCAAAATGTTCATTGCACTTTTGTCTGAAACTTTGATAATGTCGGCAAATCTGATTTCATGTGTACATGTCTGGCAGGAATAAGGAAATCAGTTAATTAATCCCTTTCACCCTTTTTGTAAAGACAGTTGCTCATCACTATTTGAAGATGATCATAGCCCATATATATGTTTTTTAGAGATGCAGCATGTGCTGGCCCACCAAAGCCATCTGACTATCGATCACCCACTCACACTAGTTCTATGTTATTTCACTTTCTCATTTGTTTTTTCAGTGTAAATCGAATTTCACTGTACCTCTACCAATAAACTGACCTTGAAACCTTGTTCTCCACACACTAGGGCAATTTTACAAACGCCCAATTAATCTACAAACCTGTACGGCTTTGGGATGTGGGATGAAGCCTGAGCACCTGGTTTTAGGGACCACAGTGATATAGCTGGTAGAACTGCTGCCTCACAGCGCCTCAGTTTGTTCTTGATATTGGGTGCTGTCTGTGTGGAGTTTGCACGTTCTCCTTGTGACCGCGTGGAGAAACAACGGAGAAAATAAAAGGAAAAATGCAGCCATGCTGAAGATTAAGTATAATAGAAAATAGGTGCAGATTTGGTCCTTCGAGCCTGCACCGCCATTCATTGTGATCATGGCTGATCATCCACAATCAGTAACCCGTGCCTGCCTTCTTCCCATATCCCTTGATTCCGCTAGCCCCTAGTGCTCTATCTAACTCTCTTTTAAATTAATCCAGTGAATTGGCCTCTACTGCCTTCTGTGACAGAGAATTCCACAAATTCACAACTCTGGGTGAAAATGATAATTATAATGAAAATAATCAAAATTATTCTGAAGCAAGATAAATCAAATCAGTATTGGTAAAGAAGAAACATCTGTTGAGCTGGGCATTCGGTGATGTCCCCCAGATATGCTCATTAACTCCAACATCTACAGTTTCCTAGTGATGTGAGGATGGTCAGAAAGTAATGTGTCAGATAGAAATTGAGTGTTAACAACATCAGCAGCTAGATGTGTGTGAGAGTAGAGGAGAAGGAAGTGTGGATGTAGTCAAGAATTATTGAAAGTTAAAAGTGCAATTCTGAAGGAAGATAGAGTCTGAGAGTGATACATTGTGGAAACAGACCCTTTGGCCCAACTTACCCACACCGGCCAACATGTCCCAGCTACACTAGTCACACTTGCCAGCATTTGGTCCACGTCCCTCCAAGCCTGTCCTATCCATGGTTCCTGCCTCAACTACCTGCCCTATCAGCTTGTTCCATACATCCACCACCCTTTGTGTGAAAAAGGTGTATGATTTAAAATCTTTGACATCAGCCAAATGGGGTGGAACCCTTTAATGCCAAAGCAAGCTACTACCATGTGGGAAATCTTGGAACTTATGTATGCAACAATGTGTGAGCGAGCATTGTGTATTATGGAACCAGTGTCTTCTATGTGTGATATGTGATGGGACTTAGTCTTGCATGTGAAGAGAGCATAACAATAAGAAAACTGAAGGAAGCGGGAGTAATGTTTTTTGCAGGATTTAGCCCATGAATTGAATTATTTGTGTTTACAAGATTATCAAATAATTAGCACTTGTCAGGGACTTGTATGGTAATGATTTACCATGTCACTTCAAGACAGAGTTCCTATTGCTGACTATATGTCAAATTAGAATAATTTTATTTTGCGTTATTTGAATTTTTTCAATTATCTTTACTTTTATACTAAAACGTTTTTATAATCCATTTCACATGTTCCTTCTGAAATCTATCATTCTCTGTATACAAAAAGCTATGTAGGCAACTTGATTAAATTGGCTATTTTCTCTCAAAACCTTTTATACTCTGCCCTCTATTTTATAAATTCTTTTTTTCCTAACTTTGCAGTCCAGCAAAAAGATGGGATAGCGCTGCAATACAGTATTTCCAAAAATTGTCTCAAGGTATGTGTTTTTTGTTTGTTTATTAATATGCAAGTTTGGTATTCTGATAAACGCAAGGAATCATGGGATTTGTCAAATGTCATTCAGGCGAAAAAAGCTAATGCAGCGCTGTATAAACTGTATGAAGTGTTAACTATTCTACCAAGGAATTAATCTAGAATTCTCTAGAAACAAAATAGTTTCCTTTCTTGTCCTGCTGTTCACACACTGCGTACACAGTCCCAGTTCTAGTTCAGTTCATTCATCTGCAATTATGAGATATTCAAAAAGTTAAAGAACTTATTATTTTCATTTAATCCTTAATGTGTTTGCTACTGGAATAAGAAAATATTACTTGTGTTTGAAACATTTTCTTATCTTTATTCATAATTTATGTGTAAAAATATATTTAATCTGGGGCGGGCAGCGATTGTATCAGTGTGATGTGGGCTGGTGCTTTACCTACAGGCGGTGTGAGTGTTCCGTTAAGGCAGGGGTCGGCAACCTACGACCCACGGGACGGATCCGCCCCGTAACCCGAAATCATCCGGCCCGCAGGCGTATTTCTTTAGTGACTAGAATGTTGTTCTTGCCTTCAGTGGGACCTTGCCCAGAGTTCTCCCAGTGCTCGGGCAAGGCAGCTGTCCGGGACGGTTTTGACTTGGATGGTTTTACATTGTGAAGTTCACTGTGCCTGAGTTATTGATCAGAGTGAACACCCGCTCCTGTGGACACGTTTCACTGTGGAGTCTATCACAGACAGATTCCACCGCCTGTTGGCCAATAATTGGATCGATCTCCAGTACCAGTGGCCGCGGATCTATCAGCGTGTGTTCTTTCCGAACTGAACTCACTGTGGAATTAATCCATTAACTGAGCCACTCTGCTGCCGGATCCTAAGTTGTCCCTGCCTTCTCTCTGGAATCCTCCTCGTCCCCGTCAGAGGCCGAGTTCCCAGAGTCCTGGTTAAACGCTGCCGGTCACGGTTAAGTCAGCGAAACCGGCTCCATCAGAGACTGCGGGCAGGATTAACGAAGGAAAGGACCATTACCGCCTTTCTTCATTCCACCATAAGCGAGTTCGGTATTCCGAAAAATGCAAGGAATCATGGGATTTGTCAAAGGTTACTTGCAATAAACACCCCCAGCAACTGTGCCACCGCATGCACACAGACCCGCACCCATCCGCCAAACCGCCACTGGACTGTTCTCCCCCCAGCGCCCCATCCCCGTCCGAGAGCGGCCGGAGATGCCCGGCGACCCTGGACCAACGGGACACCAGCCCGCCGCAGCGGCGGCTCAGGCCCACAACCAGCACAGAGAAGAAGCGCCAACTCCAGCCTAACTCTGCCCGTCTCGCTGGGCCAACCGACAGCCCTGGACTGACGGGACACCAGCCCGGAGCAGTGGAGCTAGCGCTTCTGCTCCGCGCCGGCTACAAGCCTGGGTCGCCACCGCAACGGGCCGGCACCCCGCCAGTCCAGGGCCTCCGGTCAACCTGGCGGAACAGGTGGAGCCGAGCCGGCTGCCAGCCCGGGCCGGTGCCCCGCCTGCCCAGGGCCACCCTGGACATCCCCAGCCGCCCCCGGACAGGGACGGCCCAGCAGCAACTCAACAGCGCCTACAGCGCCGGAGACCCAGGCCCGATCCTGACCACAGACGAAACGCAGGTCAGCACCCATGCAGCAGCACAGACACAGAGAATGTTTATCGCGAGTGACCCTTGACCTGGGTCAATAACCAAACTCGCTTATTGTAACGGGTGGCTGTTTGTGAGGTGTGTGAAAGAGAGAGAGTGGAGGAGTGTGGGGCAAGATTTAATTTCCAACAGCATGTAAATGATGGACCCACAAGGGTTGACCCTGCAAGGGCAGTAGCAAGAGCGAGAGTCTGTTTCTACAGTTTGTTTCTTTTCAGCTGAGTTAAAAAAAGAAATCACAAACTTCCTGAATGATCACCGCACTTCCTGCCAATGTTCTACATACTGCCATTGATAAAATTACATTACTATACCTCAAAGAGTGAACAAATCCAAATATATCACAGAAAACTGTAAAGGTTTGTTTGCCGAAGTTCTTACCAGGCACACCAATAACTGCAATGAGTGTATAACTGTTATACCAGTGTCTCAAACTAACTGCTATGTTTAATAGACATAATATTGCTTAAAGCAAAGTTATGTCTACTGAAATAGCAGTTAGATTGAGATGCTGGTATAACAGTTATACGCTCCGAAGCATAAAGCGATAAAACACCGAAGCAAAAAGCAATAAAACCAACAAAATCATCGTAGTTTAGTACAAATGAACCATAAATACACCTAGTTAATAGTTTTGAAAACAGTATTTTCTTACCTCGAAGGAGCAAAACTGGAAAATACGGATGAAAGGCAGGTCTGTATACAGGCAGCAGCTCAGCTGTTTATCGCGAATGGTCTATGACCTGGGTATGCGCAGTTGAAATACCGAACTTGCTTATTCAAAACTATTAAAACAAGAGATCCTTAACAGAGAGCACACATTCTAATTGAGTACTTAACCTAATGTTGGTGATCCAGGCAAACAAACTTTGATTTAAACAGAACCGTACAGGAACACGTTTCCCTGCATATTCATATGGCTATCTAATAGCTTCTTAAATGCCACTATCTTATGTGCTTCCACCACCGAGCAGTGCGATCCAGACACCCACCAATCTCTATTTTTTAAAAATTGCCCCGAATATTTCCTTTAAACTTTTTCTCACCGACCATATAGCTATGCTCTCTAGGTCTGACTATCTATGTCTCTCCGAATGTTAAATACTTCCATCAGGCATCCCCTCAATTTCCAGCCTCCAGAGAAAATAATCCAAGAATATCCAACCTCTACTTATAGCTCATATCCTCAGATCTAGGCAGCATTCTAGTAATGTGAAGGAACTGCAGATGCTGGTTTACACTGAAGATTAATGGTTTATACTGAAGTTATATGGTTATACTGAAGATAGACACAAAATGCTGGAGTAACTGGACAGGTCAGGTAGCATCTCTGGAGAAAAGGAATAGGTGACGTTTCAGGTCGAAACCCTTCTGCTGCCTGACCCGCTGAGTTACTCCAGCATTTTGTGTCTATCTTCAGCATTCTAGTAAACCTCTTCCGCACCCACTGCAAAACCTCCATATCCCTGCTGTAAGGGGGTGATCAGAACTGCGGACAATACTTCTATTTGTAATATTTGCAAGCCTATTTGTAATATTTGCAAGCCTATTTGTAATCCTAAATTTTATTTTTATAAATTAACTTGACTTCACTGCTTTAGTCCATCATACAATATGCAGAATTTTGAAACTGTGACTGTTGTGGGAGTTTTATGATATGATTTCCTTTATTGTGTCTGTAACAACAGAATCTCAGACTGCTGAAGCAAAATTAAAAGATTTTGCTGGGGATACCATTGCAGTTCAACTATATCTCACTCTGAAAGATGAAAAGGTAACTGTAAATTAGTACAACTGGATACAGATTATACAAGTGAATATGGATTAAAACTATTACCTTTACTTAAACATTTCTACTTATTTTGGACAAGCTTTCATTGTTGGTATCCCATTTTAATAACATTTTGCACTGTTCTATAAATGCTGACATTCTATCATTCTTAAGGCAATGGTCCCAGCTGTTTATATCAGACCACTGGTACACAAACTACCTGCATTGTTTTGTAGGCTCTGGAAGGTAGTTGATATTTAAGCAATTGATCTGAAAAATAAAAACAGAAAATGCTTGGATTTGCTGAATAAGTGAAGTAGTATTTGTGCAGAGGAACAGTTAATATTTTAGGTTTCAACCTGTAAACAGAACTTAATCTGAAAGTGCAGATATAGAGAAGTATCAAATAGCATTTGTAACAAGTGCAAGTTGCATTCAATGATAAATTATCCCTGTTGATTATCTCAATCTCAATAGGATTTTCATTGCCAAATTCTCTATTCTTAGAGATCTTTGAGATTGAAATTGAGCAAGATTTCAAAAATGTTGAAGATATTACTCAGTAACTGGGTCTCACTTCCTGACTGACCAAAGCTTTTCCAGGATGTATGATTCTTTTGGAATAGTTTTCTTTTGTCTGTGCAGTTCTAGCAGCTCTCAATAAAACAGGGTGGCGCCAACGCAGTGACTGCCTCGCCAGCAGCTGTTAGTCCTTTCACCCTTTTTGTTATTTTTAGTGCGTCTAAATGTATGTTTTAATGTTTCTTAGTATGTCTTATGTGGGGGGGAACGCGGAAACCGTTTTTCAGTTGCTTTACCTGGATGGAGATGCGTTCTTTCAGGATTGCTTTCCTACCGGATGGAGGTGCGTCACAGCACTGAATTTCATTTCGGAGTCGGCATCCTTGTCGCGCCATTGGAGGTCTGTCGCTGACTCGGTAGAGCTGTGGTCTAAGTGGCGGGGATTCGGAAAGGCCTGGGATCTTTTGCCGAGGCGCTGAGCTGTTTTTTTAACATTGGAAGCTGCTGCTCGGTAGGAAGCCGACGTCGGCGCTGAGTTTTTCCTCCGATCATCCTGGCATCCTGGCGAGAGGGCCTGTACATCGGGTCATCCGTAGCGGCGACTGTGGAGGGTTCAAAGGCCCCGACCACGGGTGAACAAAGAGGAACATGACTGAACTTTATTGCCTTCCATCACAGTGTGAAGCGTTGATTCCCCTGTGGTGGATGTTTATATTAAACACTATTGTGTACTGTGTTCTCTTTATTCATATGGCTGTATGGTAACTCAAATTTCACTTTATCAATTGGTGCATGTGACAATAAATGTGAACTTGAGCTTGAACTAAAACGAACACTATGCAAGATAAAACAACCTGCTTGATTAGAACACTAGCCGCCATTTTGAACATCAATAGACAATAGGTGCAGGAGTAGGCAATTTGGCCCTTCGAGCCAGCACCGCCATTCAATGTGATCATGGCTGATCATCCCCAATCAGTACCCCGTTCCTGCCTTCTCTCCATATCCCCTGACTCCGCTATTTTTAAGAGCCCTATCTAGCTCTCTTTTGAAAGCATCCAGAGTACCTGCCTCCACTGCCCTCTGAGGCAGAGAATTCCACAGACTCACAACTCTCTGTGAGAACAAGTGTTTCCTCGTCTCCGTTCTAAATGGCTTACTCCTTATTCTTAAACTGTGGCCCCTGGTTCTGGACTCCCCCAACATCGGGAACATGTTTCCTGCCTCTAGCATGTCCAAACCCTTAACAATCTTATATGTTATCTCTTTTCATCCTTCTAAATTCCAGAGTGTACAAGCTCAGCCGCTCCATTCTCTCAGCATATGACAGTCCCGCCATCCCAGGAATTACCCTTGTAAACCTACGCTGCTCTCCCTCAATCGCAAGAATGTCCTTCCTCAAATTAGGGGACCAAAACTGCATACAATACTCCAGGTGTGGTCTCACTAAAGTCCTGTACAACTGCAGAAGGACCTCTTTGCTCCTATACTCGACTCCTTGCTATAAAGGCCAACATGCCATTCACTTTCTTCACTGCCTGCTGTACCTGCATGCTTACTTTCATAGACTGATGAACAAGGACCCCCAGATCCCGTTGTACTTCCCCTTTTCCCAACTTAACGCCATTTAGACCTGCCTTCCTGTTTTTGCTACCAAAGTGGATAACCTCACATTTATCCACATTAAACTTCATCTGCCATGCATCTGCCCACTCCCCCAACCTGCCCAAGTCACCCTGCATTCTCATAGCATCCTCCTCACAGTTCACACTGCCACCCAGCTTTGTGTCATCTGCAAATTTGCTAATGTTACTTTGAATCCATTCATCTAAATCATTGATGTATATTGTAAATAGCTGCGGTCCCAGCACCGAGCATTGCGGTACCCCACTAGTCACTGCCTGCCATTCTGAAAGGGACCCGTTAATCCCTGCTCTTTGTTTCCTGTCTGCCAACCTATTTTCTATCCATGTCAGCATTCTACCCCCAATACCATGTGCCCTAATTTTGCCCACTAATCTCCTATGTGGAACCTTATCAAATGCTTTCTGAAAGTCCAGCTATACTACATCCACTGTCTCTCCCTTGTCCATTTTCCTAGTTACATCCTCAAAAAATTCCAGAAGATTAGTCAAGCATGATTTCCCCTTCGTAAATCCATGCTGACTCGGACCGATCCTGTTACTGCTATCCAAATGTGCGGATATTTCATCTTTTATAATTGACTCCAGCATCTTCCCCACCACCGATGTCAGGCTAACTGGTCTATAATTCCCTGTTTTCTCTCTCCCGCCTTTCTTAAAAAGTGGAATAACATTAGCTACCCACCAATCCACAGGAACTGATCCTCAGTCTATAGAGCATTGGAAAATGATCACCAATGCATCCACAATTTCTAGAGCCACTTCCTTACGTACCCTGGGATGCAGACTATCAGGCCCTGGGGATTTATCAGCCTTCAGTCCCATCAGTCTATCCAACACTATTTCCTGCCTAATGTGGATTTCCTTCAGTTCCTCCGTCACCCCAGATCCGCTGGCCACTACTATATCAGGAAGATTGTTTGTGTCCTCCTTAGTGAAGACAGATCCAAAGTACCTGTTCAACTCATCTGCCAATTCCTTGTTCCCCATAATAAATTCACATTTGGTCTTAACTAATGTTTTCCTCTTCACATACCTAAAGAAGTGTTTACTATTCCCCTTAATATTCTTGGCTGGCTTACTTTCGTACCTCATCTTTTCTCCCCGTTTTGTCTTTTTGGTTATCTTCTGTTGCTCTTTAAACATTACCCAATCCTCTTGCTACCCGCTCATCCTTGCTACGTTGTACTTCTCTTTTATTTTTATACTGTCCCTGACGTCCCTTGTCAGCCACAGTCGCCCCTTACTCCCCTTGGAATCTTTCTTCCTCTTTCCAATGTATTGATCCTGCACCTTCTGTATTATTCCAAGAAATACCTGCCATTGTTGTTCCACAGTCATCCCTGCTAGGGTATCATTTCAGTCAACTTTGGCCAGCTCCTCCCTCATGGCCCCATAGTCCCCTTTATTCAACTGTAACACTGACACCTCCGATCTACCCTGCTCCCTCTCTAATTGTAGATTAAACGTGACCATATTATGGTCACTACCTCCTAATGCCTCCCCATAAACCTCAACCATTGATTTCTTTGTGTCTGATGTGAACATATAATTACATTATTCACCTAAGTCACTCTGATAGAGCTTCTTAAATTTACACCATTATAAAAGTACGAGAGAAACAGTTGCAAAGTCTGAGCATTTGTAAATTACCAGGCAATGGAAACTATTTTGGAAATATCATTGTTAACATTTTTTTTTTGCTGGGTGAAATCATGGAGCTTACTGTATAAAAGAACTGGGTGTGCCAAAATTCTTGAACACTAGCTTTTTTTGACAACATAAAATTTCCTTTCTGTAGGTGTGTTTGAATGATGATTTAGTGGCAAAAATGTTTGCGCATTACATTTCACCAAAGAAGCAAAATCTATCAGAAAGCCAGACATCGTCAGAATTGTGCAGGAAGAAAGAAACACCAGTGAAAAACAATGTTGATTATAAAACGTTAGCCCTTTGGTCTGAAATTCTGGAAGGGTCTACAATAGAGGAACAAAGTCAAGGTAGGAACTGCCGTTTGATGACTTAATCATGTTTTTCGTGATTTCTGGAATGGGAACATACATTTTTTAATAGTTTTAAAATTGAAATTTAAGGTATTTCTAGGATATCGCATTTTCTTCATCAGTCACTTGGTACCTGGACCTCAAGTGTAATTGTTTCTGTATGACCTGCTTGGTAACTGGTATGATACGGGGCCAGTATGAGGCATTAATTTATGGATTGTATGTTCTTGTTTTAATACTTTATGTGGTAATCTCTCTTATTTTACTTTTAATAATAATAACACATTTTATTTGTATAGCGCTTTTCAAGGACTCAAAGTTGTTTTACATGTTGAGTCAAGAACAAAACAAAATAGAGCAGTAAGACAGAGATGCAAAGGGGAGGGGGACATGGGACTAAGGATATGCAGAGGTGAAGAGATGAGTCTTGAGGCGGGACTGGAAGATGGTGAGGGACTCAGAAGTTCGGATCAATTGTGGGAGGGAGTTCCAGAGCCTGGGAGCTGCCCTGGAGAAGGCTCTGTCTCCAAAAGTGCAGAGGTTGGATTTCAGAATGGAGAGACCGGCTGAAATGGACCTGAGGGACCGTGAGGGTTGGTAGGGGGAGAGGAGGTCAGTGAGATAAGGGGGGGCCAAGTGGTTGAGGGCTTTGTAGGTGAGGACCAGGATTTTGTAGATGATCCGGTGGGAAATGGGAAGCCAGTGAAGTTCTTTGTGGACTGGGGTGATGTGGTGCCAGGATTTGATGTGGGTAATGAGTCGGGCGGCTGCATTCTGGACCAGTTGGTGTCGGTTGATGTTGCTGGAATTAATGCCAAAGAGAAGAGAGTTACAGTAGTCCAGTCGGGAGGAGATGAAGGCATGGATGAGTCTTTCAGCAGCGGGGGAGAGGGTCTGATTTTGGCAATGTTGCGGAGGTGAAAAAATGATGTTTTGACAACATGGCGGATGTGAGGCTCAAGGGAGAGGGTTGAATTAAAGATCACGCCAAGGTTGCGGGCCTGAGGAGATGGGGAGACAGTGGTGCCGTCAATAGTAAGAGTGGGGTTGTTAATTTTGGTAAGTGTTGATTTGGAGCCAATGAGGAGAAATTCTGTTTTGTTACTGTTTAATTTAAGGAAGTTGAGTTGCATCCAAGATTTGATGGCTGACAGGCAGGAGTTGATATGGGAGAGAGGGGGGTGGTGGGGGGACTTGGTGCTGAGATAGATCTGGGTGTCATCAGCATAGCAATGGAAGTCCAGTTTGAAGTGACGGAGTATATGACCAAGGGGGAGGATGTAGATGATGAAGAGGAGGGGACCGAGAACAGCCTTGGGGAACGCCTTGAGTGACAGTGGCTGTAGCAGGGGTGTGGATATGGAGAGAGATGAAGTGGGATCGGTTGGAAAGGTAGGAACGGAGCCAGCTGAGTTCAGAACCTTCAATGTCAAGGTCTTTAAGTCTGGTAAGCAGGATGTTATGGTTCACGGTATCGAAGGCTGCACTCGGGTCGTTTCGGGTTGAGACTTTTGTCCATATAGGGCAATTATTTTCCATCATCTGAACTAGGTTGAGTGACAGCATTGATATATATACTGTATGTCAACAGAGAATCTGTAGTAATGGAGTTATAGTCAAATGCTCTCAAATGGATGTGAACTCTCGAACAAACGCTCATGACAAGATTTACCATCACCAAATAATTCTATATTCACAGTAACCCTTATTTGTTTCCTAAATTTTTCTACAGGTTTTTCAGGCCAGGAATCAGATGTTCAATGTCAACAAGGCCAAGAAAGAAGTATATCTTGTGAACACATGAGTAAACAAACCAGTAAGACACCCTCATTGTCGCATCACCCAACATCAGCAGAGCCTCTCCAAGCAATCTTCCTATCAGAAATGCATTCAGATGAGAAGATGAGGTATGTGATATACCGTATGAATAAGTTCCTAGGTCCTAGGAGCAGATTTAGGCCATTTGACCCATTGTGTCTACTCCGCCATTCAGTCATGGCTGATCTTTCCCTCTCAACCCTGTTCTCCTGCTTTCTCCCTGTAACCTTTGACACCCTCACTAATCAAGTCAATCTGCTTTAAAAATATCCAAAGATTTGGCCTGAATTCTACAGACACATCACTCTTTGGAAATTCCTCTCCTTTCTAAAGATACATCCTCTTATTCTGAGGCTGTGGCCTCTGGTCCTAGACTCACCTACTAGTGAAGACATCCTTCTTCCATGTCCACTCTTATCAGGCCTTTCATTATTTGGTAAGTTTTAATGAGTCTCCCCAATTCAATTCAGCTTTCCTTTCTTGAAAATAAACATTATACAAGTCTGAAGAAGGGTCGCAACCCGAAACGTCGCCCATTCCTTCTCTCCCGAGATGCTGCCTGTCCCGCGAGTTACTCCAGCATTTTGTGTCTACCTTCGATTTTAACCAGCATCTGTAGCTTTTTCATACACATTATACGTTAAATTTATTCAAGTTAAATGCTGCAAGAAGTATTCAGTATACATTTCCTGTGCCACTTTCTCTTGTATTTAGAGTCAGTCATACAGCATGGAAACAGGCCCCATGCGGACCAAGATTCCCCATCTACGATTGTCCCGCCTACCCAGGTTTGGCCCTTATCCTCCAAACCTTTCTTATCCATGTACCTGTTCAAACGTCCCAAGATTTCTTCTTAGTAAATTTCCTTCAATATCCACCTGCCTAACTGCTAACAAGTCCATCTTGAATTTGTCTCTTTCCCTTACGAACAGTGTCTTTCATTTGTAGTAATCATAGTATGAATTTTGATGGACCTGCTGCCAAATATTCTAATTATCTAATTTTTACCATCACTGAACAGAAAAAATATTTTTTTTAAATTTAGAATTGACCTCTGTAATGACATGCATAAAGATGGGATGGCATCCACGACAATGCAGCCAAGTAATGAAATACCAGTTTCTACAAGTTAAGTATTCATTATTGTAAAATTGTTGAGAATCTTGAGCATAAATTGAGTTCATTGTAAGAACACACTTTTGTTTGCGTTTTACTTTGTCATTGTCTGGAACTGTAGTTTTCCCTTCAGCCACTTCCTACTGTACACGAGTTTGGTGTCATTTATGTACAGAATTATATGATTTATTGCATAGCATGCAAAACAAAGTTTTTCACTGCATCGATGCACGTGACAATAAAAAACCTAAACCTTAAAATGGTCCATGAGATTTATCTGCTGAATAACTGAATGGTGTCAGTTTAGTAAAAGGGGAAGTACAACGAGACCTGGGTGCCCTAGTACATCAGTTACTGAAAGTAAGCATGCAGGCAGTGAATAAAGTTAATGGCCTGTTGGCCATCATAATGAGAGGATTTGAGTGTAGGAGGAGCAAAGAGGTCCTTCTGCAGTTGTGCAGGGCCCTGGTGAGACCACACCTGGAGTATTGACTGCAGTTTTGGTCTCCTAATTTGAGGAAGGACATTGCTATTGAGGGAGTGCAGCGTCGGTACATTAAGTTAATTCCCAGGATGGTGGGACTGTCATATGATGAAAGAATGGAATGACTGGGCTTATATGCACTGGAAGTTGGAAGGATGAGAGGGTATCTTAGAGAAATATTACATTATTAATGGATTGGACGCGCTAGATGCAGGAAACATGTTCCTGATGTTGGCGGAGTCCAGAACCAGGGGCCACGGTTTAAGAATAACGGGCCATATAGAACTGAGATGAAGAAAAACCTTTTCACCCAGAGAGTTGTCAATTTGTGGAATTCTCTGCCTCAGAATTCAAAGAAATATGAATAGAGTTCTTTGGGCTAGCGGATTCAGGGGATATGGGGAGAAGGCAAGAATGGGGTATTGTTTGTGGATGATCAGCCATGATCACATTGAATGGCGGTGCTGGTTCGAAGGGTCAAATGGCCTACTCGCGCACCTATTTTGTATGTATCTATTTATCTGTGTGTATCTCCCAGCAATTTTCTCTCTTGCCTCTAGTGGAAAATCTCACCAGACCCTGGAGGCTTATCCTCCTTAATGCTCTTCACGTTCCCATCACCACCTCCTACTTGATCTCAAAATGCCGGTATAATAGTTCACACCACATTAATCTCACCATTCTCCATGTCCATCTTGGTGAATACCGATGCAAACTACTTATTTAGTACCTGACCTACATTCTCTGACCAAGCATAAATTCCCTCTTTTATCCATGAGTGGTCCTACCATCTCATGTTCATAAGTTATAGGAGCAGAATTAGGCCATTTGGCCCATCAAGTCTACACTCCACCATTCAATCATGGCCGATCTATCTTTCCCTCTCAACCCCAATACCCTGTCTTCTCCCCATAACCCCTGATCAAAATTGCATAGAAATTTAATGGGAGGATATTGTAAATTCTCATTTTTTCTACATTTAATTGTAATTTAAAAAATCAAATATGAGGGAGCAAAAGTAAAAATATTGACATACATTGTTGGAGCGAAGGAAATAGGTGACGTTTCGGGTTGAGACCCTTCTTCAGACTTCTTCAGTCTGAAGAAGGGTCTCGACCCGAAACGTCGCCTATGTGCTTTGCTCCATAGATGCTGCCTCACCCGCTGAGTTTCTCCAGCATTTTTGTCTACCTTCGATTTTCCAGCACCTTCAGTTCTTTCTTAGACATACATTGTTAATTTTTTTTCCTCTTCAAAATCTCTGGCTAATTTCAATGCATTGCATATTATTTATATGTTGTTCCCATTATCAGCATGTATGTAATTGCTTTACACAGACTCTTACAGTTTCTAAACCCAGATCCATTCAACACAAAAAGAGTACTTCATCCACAACAGGTAACTTTCTAGAATAACAAATTATCTGTATTCACTTAAGTAATTTTATTTAATTAAATTGATGGAGATTGTTTGGCAAACAGATTTCATGTGATATACCCACATGTTTTCTGTGTTGAAGATGTTATTGAATATTTTACTTCAGAGTTATGTCTGAGTAAAACCCTGCTCTTATTCGATGTTCTGTTTTCAGCCATCTTTGAAAATAGCCTTTGACCGATGGAGTAGCGTCCTGGTGCATGCAGTTAACAAACTGACTCCATGTAGCAGCATGGAATTTGCACCAATTTCTCTGGATTTAAAAAAGGTAATCTTCTTTTGCAGTCCTAAATACATTTTTTTTAAATAGCTTCCTGTAACTGATATGTATTGTATAGATCTTCGCCAGCTTATGTACGCTCAAGTTGTACATAGCCTGTACATGTTTTTTAGTCTTTGGAAGAATGGTGCGATGGATTTGCCAGCAGCTGCAGGGGAAACTCAGTCTCTAGCCACAATTTCAGAGTTGCAAACTGTTCGGGTTACGAACTGCTCTCGGGAGAGGAACCCTCATGTGACTCTGAAGGGTGGTGAATCTCTGTCTCTGCCACAGTAGTTGAGGCATTCATTGTAAAAGTATTAACCCAGAAGGGGATCAGGGCCACACACATACACCAGCTAATGATCAGCCATGATCATATTGAATGGCCCCATCGTGGCCTACTCCAATTTCATGTCTCTACATTATTGCTTTGGAAGAATGGTACGATTTTTGCCGCTGCACATCAAGCCACATTTCAGAGTTGCAAACTGTTCGTCAACTGCTCTCGGGATGATGTGACTCTGAAGGGGTAGTGTAAAATATACACACTTAATTTTTTTTGAACGATGTAATTCTTTGGCAATCAGGATGTTGGGTGTAAAAATAATTTATAATTCAACAATAGGTTTAGACTACTTTCAAATTATCGGAAATTGGAGCTGCTTTGTCAACATGGCCAAATTTCAGAATTTTTTGTTGCTCATTGACTGCCCACAGACTACAGGCAATGTTGGATTGTTTATCATGCCAGACCACTTCAAATACCGTTTCTACTAATATGCGCTACATAACATTGTTCAATCCTGCTTCCACCTTGTCGACTGATGCTGAAATGTTTTTTGTATCTGTGGGGTATCTTTTTCACACAAAAGGTGGTGGAAGTATGGAACAAGCTGCCAGAGGAGGTAGTTGAGGCTGGGACATTTAAGAAACAGTTAGATAGTCACATGGATAAGACAGGTTTGTAGGGAAACGGGTCAAACGCGGCCATCTGGACACGTTGACTAGTGTGGGCAAGTTGGGCCGAAGTGACTGTTTCCACGCGCTGTATCACTCTGACTCTCTATTTGTCCAAATGTCTTTGATAATTGAGAACAAATGTACTCATTCATCACTCTACTTGGTTTCTAAGCAGCCACATCCATGATTTTAAAATAGGCCTCCTGTTCATTCTCCTTATGCGCTGCTCAACTTTTGACAGAAGAGTCTTCAGTATACTTAAGATTCTCCCCCCAAGCTCATCTGCCTCTCCATCATTGTCCCCAACTTTAGTTCTAAAAGTGCAACTTTAGTTCATTTTTTTAACTTTCCCAAATCTCATGTGAAATTATTATCATTAAACATCAGCATAAATTTCTCATGGATTAATTATATCATGATTCAAGGAGATATATTTGTTTTTGAATATACAATTTTCACCTGCAATTTACGCCAATTGTCAAAAATAATTAGAATATACCTTTGGCAAACAAATTTCATTAAAGTCATAGAGTGATACAGTGTGGAAACAGGCCCTTCGGCCCAACTCACCCACACCGGCCAACAATGTCCCAGCTACTCTCGTCCCACTTGCCTGCGCTTGGTCCATATCCCTCCAAATCTGTCCTATCCATGTACCTGTCTAACTGTTTCTTAAACGATGGGATAGTCCCAGCCTCAACTACGTCCTCTGGTAGCTTGTTCCATACACCTAACACCCATTGTGTGAAAAAGTAACCCCCTTGGATTCCTAATAAATCTTTTCCCCTTCACCTTGAACCTATGTCCTCTGGTTCTCAATTCCCCTACCCTTAGCAAAAGACTCTGTGCATCTACCCGATCTATTCCTCTCATGAATTTGTACATAAGATCTCCCCTCATTCTCCTGTGCTCCATGGAATAGAGACCCAGCCTACTCAACATCTCCCTATAGCTCACACCCTCTAGTCCTGGCAACATCCTCGTAAATCTTTTCTGAACCTTTTCAAGCTTGACAATATCTTTCCTATAACATGGTGCTCAGAAATGAACACAATATCCTAAATGCGGTCTCACCACGTCTTATACAACTGCAACATGACTTTCCAACTTCTATACGCAATACTCTGACTGATGAAGGCGAAAATGTCAAAAGCCCTTTTGACCACCTTATGTATCTGCGATTCGACCTTCAAGGAACCATGCAACTGTACTCCTAGATCCCTCTGCTCTACAACACTACCCAAGAAGCCTGCCATTTACTGTGTTGGTCCTGCCCTTGTTCGACGTCCCAAAACGCAACACCTCGCACTTCTCTGTATTAAATTCCATCAACCATTCCTCCGCCCACCTGGCCAATCGATCTAGATCCTGCTGCAATCAATAGACAATAGGTGCAGGAGGCCATTGGGCACTTAGAGCCAGCACCGCCATTCAATGTGATCATGGATGATCATCCCCAATCAGTACCCTGTTCCTGCCTTCTCCCCATATCCCCTGACTCTGCTATTTTAAAGAGCTCTATCTAGCTCCCTCTTGAAAGCATCCAGAGAACCCGCCTCCACCGCCCTCTGAGGCAGAGAAATCCACACTCACCACTCTCTGTGAGAAAAAATGTTTCCTCATCTCCGTTCTAAATGGCTTACTCCTTATTCTTAAATGTGGCCCCTAGTTCTGGACTTACCCAACATCAGGAACATGTTTCCTGCCTCCAGCGTGTCCAAACAATTAACAACCTTATATGTTTCAATGAGATTCCCTAAAAATTCCAGAAGATTAGTCAAGCATGATTTCCCCATCGTAAATCCTTGCTGACTCGGACCGATCCTGTTACTGCTATCCAAATATGCGTCTATTTCATCTTTTATAATTGACTCCAGCATCTTCCCCACCACCAATGTCAGGCTAACTGGTCTATAATTCCCTGTTTTCTCTCTCCCGCCTTTCTTAAAAAGTAGGATAACATTAGCTACCCTCTAATCCAAAGGAACTGATCCTGAGTCTATAGGATATTGGAAAATTATCACCAATGCATCCACGATTTATAGAGCCACTTCCTTAAGTACCCTGGGATGCAGACCACCAGGCCCTGGGGATTTATCAGCCTTCAGTCCCATCAGTCTATCCAACACCATTTCCTGCCTAATGTGGATTTCCTTCAGTTCCTCCGTCACCCCAGATCCTCTGGCCACTACTATATCAGGAAGATTGTTTGTGTCCTCCTTAGTGAAGACAGATCCAAAGTACCTGTTCAACTCATCTGCCATTTCCTTGTTCCCCATAATAAATTCACCTTTTTTCCGTTTTCAATGTTCCAACTTTGGTCTTAACTAATTTTTTCCTCTTCACATACCTAAATAAGCTTTTATTATCCTGCTTATAATTGTTACCAATCATCTTCACTATCTGCAAAACCACTAACTTTTGCATCATCAGCAAACTTGCTAGTCTTGCCCTGTATGTTCTCATCCAAATCATTGATGTAGATGACCAACAGTTACGGGCCCAGCACTGAACCCTGAGGCACACCACTAGTCACGGGCCTCCAGTCCGAGAAGCAACCTTCCACCATCACCCTCTGCTTCCTTCCATGGAGCCAATTTGCTATCCATTCAGCTATCTCTCCTTGGATCCCATGCGGTCTAACCTTCCAGAGCAGCCTACCATGCGGAACCTTGTCGAATTATCAAAAGCATTTTATTATTATTACATTGTAAAGCAGAATGCAACTTTTTAAATAACAGTTGTAATCTTTTTTTAGTTAGTGTTAATATGTTTCCCTTTAAATACTGAATGTTGTTCCTTTACATGTTACTTGATGCGTTTTATCTGAAGGAACTGTGTAAGAAAAATATTAGTCCCGATGTTGTGCAATCGTACTGCTGGCCAGCCATCAGCCGCGGTTGTGATTTAGTTGCAGTATCACGTCAAGGAGATGATCCTCTTTTATACATCCCTCCATTGTTGACATTTCTGCAGTTTCCATCCGTGTACAGTTTCCAACCCAAGCGGAATTTGGTAAGGAGCTCTGTAGATCTTGTTTCTGTTCTTATTTTGATGGGAAGCACAAACTTTAACATGTAAATCGCAACCAAAAATATTGATTAATTCTTACAGTGCACTACAAAATGTAATATAAACTATGAACATCTTATAATTATAGCATCTGTTATTTAGCAGGATTAATACAGATTGCTGTCCTTGCTTCTACCCTCCTACATATTTCTATGCAGATCTAAAAAATGATTCATTTTCAGAACTAAATACTGAAAATTCGTGTAATACTCAGTAGGTCAAGCAGCATTTGTGATGAGTGTAGCAGAACTAACATTTCAAGTTATTCAGTCCATCAGAAGTAGAAATTGTTGAAGATAGTAAAGTTACCAGATGTTGGGTGTGATTTGAATGCTGGGAATGTGAGTTTTTTGCAACTCCATTTTAAATAACTCTAATCTTGTTTCCCCTTATTTTACAAGATTGGTCAAAGGTTGCCAGTTATTTAAATATCCCCACAGTTACAGTTCCTAGAATGTGTCATTAAAAAAAATGAGTTTCATTCTTCTGAAATACTTGTTCTGGACCAGACAGATGACCATAGAAACATAGGAAATAGGTGCAGGAGGAGGCCATTCGGCCCTTCGAGCCAGCACCGCCATTCATTGTGATAATGGCTGATTGTCCCCACTCAATAACCCATGCCTGCCATCTCCCCATATCCCTTGATTCCAATAGCCCCTAGAGTTCTATCTACCTCTCTCTTAAATCCATCCAGTGATTTGGCCTCCACTGCCCTCTGTGGCAGGGAATTCCACTAATTCACAACTCTGGGTGAAAAAGTTTTTTCTCACCTCAGTCTTAAATCGCCTTCTAAGACTGTGACCCCTGGTTCTGGACTTGTCCAACATTGGGAACGTTTTTCCTGCATCTAGCTTGTCCAGTCCTTTTATAAATTTTATATGTTTCTATAAGAATCCCCCTCATCCTTCTAAACTCCAGTTAATACAAGCCTAGTCATCTTCTCAACTTTATACAAAGACCTTCATTTTGCATCCAGTAAATATCTTTTGATTATTTTTTACAAAATAAAATAAGGTGATAATATGAACAAATATTAACAAATGTTTCAATTACTCCATCTAATGCTTGTTTCATCCCCAAGGCTAGTGAGTGATCATTAACCAATTTACACCCAGTTTATGATTTTATAAACTCGCACCTTGCACATCATGGTTACATACCTGGGGTCATCTCTATTCATTTTGCTCCAGGTCCTCCCTGGAGTGTGACATGTTGCTGTATCTGTGGTAAGACCAGGCTTACCTCTACAGATTTTGGCATCCCTTTCCCCTCAACACTTTGACCTTATCATAACTATTATATCCACGTCTCAGTGTTGTCGGTGAATAATCAGTCATTATTGCAGGTGTTTACTGGAACGCTCACCAGTAAACTACTCTGGACATTTGAAAGTGCAGGCAAGCAAAAGATCGCCACAGACATTTAGAGGAAAGGTAAGTTAACCTGTACATCGGACTTGTTTTGGAGGTGTCCAGAGAATTCTTGGTATCTGTGGGGAGTTTGTTAATGCAATGGTTTTGTTGTGAACCTCACTATTAATTTTATGATTCCTCCCCAAGACAGTAGGCAAATAAATTAGACTTAATAGCTAGAGTAAAACAACAATCTAGTGTTTTCCGAATTAAAAAAAAAATTAAATGTATGCATATAATATGAACTGATCAACTTGTATTTGTTTCATTTGAATAATAGCCATCAGCAATAATTGTGTGCCCTGGACAAAAGAAGGCCCATTTTGTATGCCAAGTATTAAGCGACTTGACAAAGTTTTCACAACGGTTTAATCTATCTCTGGTATTGGTTGGACAAGATCCAGAAGAAAGTAAGAAAATAAAGCTTGTCAAAGGATGTAAGTATTTAATTTGTAAGTGCTGGTAGACCTGTTTCTTCTTGCTTAGAAAAGAATAGCATATGGAATTTAATGTCCTCTGTCCAGGAGGAGGCCATTCGGCCCTTCGAGCGAGCACCGCCATTCATTGTGACCATGGCTGATTGTCCCCAATCAATAACCCGTGCCTGCCTTCTCCCCATATCCCTTGATTCCACTAGCCCCCAGAGCCCTATATAACTCTCTCTTAAATCCATCCAGTGATTTGGCCTCCACTGCCCTCTGTGGCAGGAAATTCCACAAATTCACAACTCTCTGGGTGAAAAAGTTTTTTCTCACCTCAGTCTTAAATGGCCTCCCCTTTATTCTGAGACTGTGGCCCCTGGTTCTGGACTCACCCAACATTGGGAACATATTTCCTGCATCTAGCTTGTCCAGTCCTTTTATAATTTTATATGTTTCTATAAGATGCCCCCTCATCCTTCTGAACTCCAGTGAATACATGCCTAGTCTTTTCAATCTTTCCTCATATGACAGTCCTGCCATCCCAGGGATCAATCTTGTGAACCTTGATGCCCTTCCTCAGTTTATCCTGATAATTCATGTTTATTGTTAACATAATATTGTATTTTCTTGAATTTACAGTATTTTCCCCAACTGTTTAAACATTGATTTTTTGTAGTATTTTCAAAAAAACGTTTTTTGTATAGAGTTTAGTTTAAAAATGGAAAAAGCTGTTTAAATGACAAGATTACATTTACATTCATTGTTGATACTATGTTTTAGTGAATATAATTTTCCAGCAGCATTTCCTTGTGAATACAATAGTTAATGTCTAATTTACAACTGAAATATATAAATTAAATTGCAGGTGATGTAGTTGTTACCACTCCACACAGTCTTGTACGGGTCCTCAAAACACACTGCCTGTTTTTCATCAGACTTGGTCATTTAGTATTGGACACAGTTGATGTGCTATTCGATAAAGCAATGGATGAAGTGAGTAGAGTCACAATTTTAACAAGGATCCATGTGTTGAAATGATTGATAGAACAATACCTTGGGCTTTTTGTAAACAAAAGGCTTGTATCTGGAATCTAAAACCGTCCTTTGGCATACAAACGATAAATAGGTCATAAAAGGAGAGTTATGATTATATGAGAACCGCAACGATTATCATTGCAAGGAAGCGGAGGGAACGCCTGAAATACATATGATTTATTTGTTTCTGTACTGATCAAGGAAGAGGGTGCTATGAAAATCTCAGTGACGGGGAGATAGTAAAGAGCATAGATGAGGTGAAAATCCTTTCTTATTATTTCGGATGTGGGTATTGCTGCCAACACCAATATTTTTACGTTTCAGCTTTGTATATGGATTTGTAAACATTACACATTGCAGCCATAGTGCGATAGTGGTGGAGAATGTATGCTTAGGGAAATAGAAGGGTGCTAATCAAGCCAGCTGTTCTCGTTTGCGTCAAACTGCTTGCATTGTTGGGGATGGACTCATTATACAAGTGGGTTGATCCTTGCAGATGGTGAAAAGATTCAGTTGGGGTCTTGTGTTAGAGATGATTTTTTTTTTTAATGAAAGTCTCAAAGTTCTGTTCCTGTGCTCCTGTTCCAGTAAGGAAGCTACATATTGTCAATGGTAATAATCTATGAAGCTCAAACTGAAATACATTTTGAAATGTAATAATTGCTAATAATTAATACTGCTTCAGGCCGAAACAAAAATAAGCACCATTTCATAATAGAATAATTGTACTGATTAACTTTGAATCATAGGTGACTACTATCTTGCAATGCTTCAGGGAGGCTACTAATGTCCCAGAAAGACTGTCAACTCCACAACAGCTCATAGCTGTTGGAAAGCAGTGGAGAAAAGAAATGGACATTTTGGTTAAGGAAAGTCACGGTGATCCTTATGTTGTTATAGCAGCCATGGAAGAAGCTGCACTTTATGGAAACGTACATCAGGTTCGTACCAGAGAAACATATTCAGAATGGTTTGCCTCACTGTTGACAAATTATTTTTTTTCAAAATTTTGGTCTCTGATATCGTAAGTTCTATATTATTCTGTTTTGTACTCCAACATGTTAAGGAGCAAACAAGAAAATAAAGTGTGCTTTTATTGAAACTTTAGAAAATATAAAAAATGCGACATAATATCTCAGCAGGGCCAGAATTAATATTGTTGTTGGGGTTTTGGTTGTGCTAGGGTAGAGTTGGTCGTGCTAGGGTGGAGTTGTTCGTGCTAGGGTGGGTTTGGTCGTGCTAGGGTGGAGTTGGTCGTGCTAGGGTGGAGTTGGTCGTGCTAGGGTGGAGCTGGTCGTGCTAGCTGGTCGTGCTAGGGTGGAGCTGGTCGTGCTAGGGTGGAGCTGGTCGTGGTCGTGCTAGGGTGCGTTGGAGCTGGTCGTGCTAGGGTGGAGTTGGTCGTGCTAGGGTGGGTTTGGTCGTGCTAGGGTGGGTTTGGTCGTGCTAGGGTGGAGTTGGTCCTCTTGCGTTTTTTTCTATGAGTTTTTGTTATATTATTTATTATGATTACATATCCTGTTGTGCTGCAGCAAGTAAGAATTTCATTGCTCTATCTGGGACACATGACAATAAAACACTCTTGATAAGGTGGAAGATCAGTTCATGAATATGTTCCGGAACGTATTCCCTCTCTCCATCTCCCTCTTTTTCTCTCCCTCTCATGGGAGATGTTTTGAACTATCTTTAATTGGACTTTGTCTTTCACTAAATGTTATCTTTCACTAATCTGTGCACTGTGGACGGTTTGATTGTAACCTTACAATCTTCTTCGACCGGATAGAATGCAAACAAAAGCATTTCACTGTACCTTGGTACAAGTGACAATAATAAACTAAACTAAACTCTCTTTTGCTCTTTTTCTTTCCCTTCCCCCTCTTGAGAATTAGGAGTGTTGTGGAAGTGGATGTGCCCAGTACTGCTTGCAGTTCATGAATTTCATCAAAAGATGTTTTTATTTGTAAGGTTTTCTGTAGCAATTGAAAATAATATATTTGGGAATTTTATTTGCAATAAATGTTTCTTGATCATGTTTCTACATTAGATAGTGCAGCTTTGTCTAGACCATGAGAAAACATCGCAGTTATTGACCATATTGGACTTCACCTCTGAGGTTGTACAGAAGACTGTAATTCTTGCTAATTGTGCTGAGGAAGTGGATCATCTGTGTAAAGTAAGTAATCATGGTTACAATACATTTTGAGACGTTCACAAGAATAAAACAATCAATTTATATGCAATTGCCACATCAAAAATAATGTGCATCTTCGCCTGGCACGGACTGATAGTTGTTTAATAATTCAAAATTGCACACATTCTTTTGTTGCATCCAAAAACTTGCATCAGAACTTTCTTTTCTGCTTTCCCTGTGCTCAGCAGTAGAGGAATTTTCAATACAGCTGTAAATTCTGTCAGCTATGTTCCCGCACCAACACCAACCAGGTGTCCCAATTCTAGCCTCATCCCAATTCACAAACTCACTTTATGTCAACCAGTGCTCTTTGTTCCATTTCTTCTATTTCACGCTTTCTCTTGACTGTTAATACTCTACTGCAGTATATAGTGATTAACTTACTTTCTTTCGAATGGCAAAGTGCTCTTTTCCCAACCCATCAATCTTAATGTTTGGCGTCAATGAAGAGAGCAGGGGGTGGTGGGGGGAGGCCTTGCTGTTCACTGTGAAGATTGTGCCATGGTTTGACACCCCAAGTTGCAACACCTCACACTTACCTGCATTGAACTTTAACCATTCCTCAGCCACCTTGCCCAGCTTCCCAAGATCCTATTGTAATTTTTGATAGCCAACTTTGTTACCTATGATACCACCCACTTAATGCCTTGCTGAAATTTATTTATAATTTTTCTGAACTTGAGGTTCTAGATCTTGAGAACTAAAACAGATTCTTGACCTGAAAGGTCACCCATTCTCTCCAGAGATGCTGCCTGTCCTGCTGAATTACTCAACCATTTTGTGTCTATTTTCTCTCTGCAATAAGGCTGATTTGTACCTCGTCACTTTATATCTTTTTCATGCATTTGTTTAACCATCACCTATCCCATATAAGGAGGAACCAGATGGAATGAGCATAAACTATTTGGATCAAATTGTCTTTTACTGTAACATGTTCATTACAATTCAAGTTTATTTCTTTTCCATTCAATTGCATTCTATTTTGGTCTTTTTTGATCATCTTTGACTGACTGCAAAATGTGGATTTTTGCATTTTTCAATATAATCATACCATTTTAATGAATCTTGAGACATGTATCTTGCTGAAATACATTTGATACAAAATAAATTATTTCATTTGTAGGCGTTTGAAATTTGTGCAGGTTAAATACTGAATTACTTTATCGGAAATATTTACACCTGAGTGAATTTCTGGGCCACTCCATAACTCAGATACCCCTGGGCTTAAAAATAGTGTTTACTTGAATTCCTTTTGGTCATAAATTCTAGGCTTTGGACAGCAATTCAAATTTCTGCATCAAAGCCCATGAAGGAAGAAGCTGGAGCCAAATAATGGAACAGTGGAATAATAAATTCAGCCCTGGCACACATGTAATATTAGGTATGTATTTTAATGTTTTCAAAATGTGCCGAGAATATATTCAATTTAAGTATGTTCATTAATGAAAATCGTTTTTACAAGTTGAAAGAAAAACAATGTTTTTTATAAAAAATATTTAAAAAAAAAGAATGGATGGCCCAGATTGGTCATTGCTATGTCCTGCAAGTTTAAAAAGATAATCCATTTACGAAAACAAATAAAATGTTGAATTATTACGTTGTTGCAATATTCCATCCAGTTAACCTTTACATTTAAATGATCATTACTTTTTTTGTTCGATACTTGATACCATGGAAGTGTATTGTACACAGTCACAACATGGAAATGGTTTGGTTTGTTGTTATTTTCATGTGCACAGAGATTAAGTGGAAACACCTTTGCATACTACCGAAGCAAATCAAACTTTGAGAGCATCAGGTGATGCAAAAGTGAAAGTAAACAGCATGCAGAATATAGTGTCTGGCACAGCAAGTGCAGATTGTATTAAGTGCAATGGATGCAATGAAATAAATTGGAAGATTAGGAATTTATCCTTGGCATATGAGCAGTCCATTCACGAGTCTGATAACAGTGGGGATGAAGCTGTTCTTGAATCTGGTACATACTTTCAAACCATTGTAATTTTCTGCCCAATGGGAGAGGAGAGAAGAAAATGATTGTGGTGTGAGTGGTCCTTGATAATGTTGGCTGCCTTCTTCAGGAAGTGCAAAGTGAAGGGGGAAAGGGGAAAGCGACAGGGAGGCTGGTTTGTGTATTGGGCTGGGCTGCATTCACATTTCTGCAATTTCATGTCTTACAAAGATGATAGGTTACGATAAAATGCTTTTGATGCTGTGTATGTGTTAGAGTCACTGGAGACATGATAAATATCCATAAGGGGTTGTCCCACTTACGTGTCCTTGGCACGCAAATTATGCGACCATGTGGTTGCGTTGAGCCGCGACGGACCATCGAAGGTCGCGCTTAATTTCATGTGTACACACAGCCGTCTGGATCGCATGACGTCATTTGAAGATGGACACAAAGCTGGAGTAACTCAGTGGGACCGGCAGCATCTCTGGAGAGACGGAATGGGTGACGTTTCGTGTCGAGATTCTTCTTCAGTCTGAAAAGAAGGGTCTTGACCTGAAACGTCACCCATTGCTTCTCTCCAGAGATGCTGCCGGTCCCGCTGAGTTACTCCTGCATTTTGTGTCCATCTTCAATTTTCTTGGCCCCGCTCTGGGAGTAGGAGTGGGGGTGGATCCGGATCTGCAACGGCCGTGAACCCCAGGCCGAGCTCGGCGATCGTTTGCCTGCTTCTGCTGCCGTTGGAGATAGAAACATAGAAATTAGGTGCAGGAGTAGGCCATTCGGCCCTTCGAGCCTGCACCGCCATTCAATATGATCATGGCTGATCATCCAACTCAGTATCCCGTACCTGCCTTCTCTCCATACCCCCTGATCCCCTTAGCCACAAGGGCCACAACTAACTCCCTCTTAAATATAGCCAATGAACTGGCCTCAACTACCCTCTGTGGCAGAGAGTTCCAGAGATGAGGCATTGCGTCGCGCCAGGGTCTTGGGCCTGTCCCACTTTGGCCGTCAGTTCTGCGAAGATTTGGCCATTGGCGAGCGAAGATTTTGTTCGCTACAAAAAGTTCGGAGCCCCGCGCGATGTCACGCACAACTACATGCCCCTCCGCGCTTCTCAGTGGGACCGTCCCCGCGCTGCCCTACGATGCCTGTGTGCCTCAACGCGACCACGAGGTCGCGTAATTTGCATGCCAAGGACAACGTAAGTGGGACAGGCCCTTTAGCCTCCTGAACAAGTAATGCAGTTGGTACAGGAAAGAACTGCACATGCTGGTTTAAATCGAAGGTAGACACAAAGTGCTGGAGTAACTCAGCGGGACAGGCATCATCTCTGGAGAGAAGGAATGGGTGACATTTCGGGTCAAGACCCTTCAGATTTATCAGTCTGAAGAAGGGTCTCGACCCGAAACATCACCCATTCCTTCTCTCCAGAGATGCTGCCTGTCCCGTTGATTTACTCCAGCATTTTTTGTATCTTAATGCAGTTGGTATGTTTTCTTTGAAGTACTGTCAATGTGGTTTTACAAGGAATAAATGTCGGTGATATATATGCTTAAGAACTTGAAGCTTAAGCACCATTGATGTAGATTGAGGCATATAGTCCACCACACTTCCTGAGGTGGATGAGTAGGTCCTCATTTTGCTGACATTGAGGGGGCAGTTGATGTCCTGACATTGTGCTAATAAGCTCCCTATCCCTTTCCTGTATTTCATCTTGTCATTTTTCAACTACTTCAGTGGTGTCATCGAAGGGCAACAATGTTGAAATTATTGCAGAGGATGTTTGTCACCTATCTTTTGTCATGAAATTGAGGATCCAGTTACATAGAAGGTTTCTGAGTCCAAGTTCCAGGAATGTGAGATATGTTTGGTTTGTCATTGTTGTTTTGCCACAATATTAATTGTCCAAACATTTTGCAGGTCATATTTGTTGTATTCAAAAGAAAACCTTTTCATAATAATACCCCATACATTTTCCAGTACATTCATAAATCTTGAATATTGTTTTAAACACTTATTTTCTTAACAGTCACAACAGATGAGTGCCTCCAAGCGCTGGGAATTACAGATGCCACCAATGTAATCCATTATAGTTTTCCTTCATCTCAGGAAATATTTGGAGCTCGCCTGTGTTGCATGGTTGACAATTTTAAGAACCTGATTATAGAGGTATTGTTAATTTTAAGGAAAATGCAATTACATTTGCAATTTTACAGGACAAGATAATTTGTTCACTACTACTACTGTTATAATTTTTGTTGCTAGCTCTAGAATATGTGTTGACGTTGTAAAGAGCTACACGTTACCACATGTATTTACAATATTCAGTCCCAACGTTTTAGTGTGCTGTATTACTAGAATGATTAAATTCCACCTTATTTCCTATTCAATTCATGTTAATCGTAATTTGGTATTTTGCTGGCTTGCACATTTGTGTCAAATGGCCGTTTTAATTGGATCTCCAGATTGCTAACCATTTTAACTCCTCTTCCAATCTCATACTGACCTTTCTGTCCTGGACCTCCTCCATTGCCAAAGTAAGGCCACATGCAAACTGGAGAAACAACACTTCATATTCCGCTTGGATAGCTTACAACCTAACGGTATGAACATTAAATTACCGTATTTCCCGGCAATGAAGACGCACCCCCATTTTGAGTTGCTAAATTTTGAAAAAAGGCTGGCAGGACAGGATCAAGGGTTTGATTTAGTCCACGAGTCAGCAACCTTTTTTGCATAGGGGCCAGGACCCATGTTTGTGAGCGGATGGCGGGCCACATCTATCACCATAGTTAATAACTGGAGGTAATAATACTAACTAAATTTGTAATTTGTAATAATACATACTAATAATACATAAATTAGTAATATTACATACTAATAATACTTAGTTTTCACATGTTTTTCAATTAGTTTTCTGCAGTTTCCAGATCGCCTGCGTGCCCTGGGACTGGCTGCAGTTCCCAGATCCCTTGTGTCCCCGGGACTAGCTAATTCCCAGGTCGCCTGCAAGCACCGGGACTGGCTGTAGTTCTGCTGTCCAGTCCCGGCGGCCACTCGCAGCCACCCGAGCTACTGAATGAGTTGCTGGAATGATCCCCGACATCCTCCTTCTCAACGCTCCTGCCCTCCCCGCAACTTTACCCCTGGCGGCCCAGCCATGCTGATCCGGGCCAGACTCCCCACTTGCTGTGAAAGGAACTCTTCCCCCCCCCCCCCCCCCCCCAGCATAGCTGTCTTTTTACAGCCGCTGTGCTGAGGGATAACCAAGTCTGTTTTTCTTGGCTAACAATCCAACCTTCGGCCTCCAAGACGCAGGTAAATTTTTGGGCCTTATTTTAGGGTAAAAAATAGTGTCTTCATTGCCGGGAAATACGGTATCCAATTTTGTATAACTAACCTCCAAACATCCCTTCCATTTTTGCTTCCTTTCTTCCTCGTGTCCCTCCTGGATGCTAACCCATATCTCCCCTTTCCCTCCCCCATCCCCTTCCACCAAAATTCAATCCCCGGCTTCATAATGTGTACCACTTTTATCCTTATCTCCTCTTCCCACACATTTTATCTTTTTATCTCTTGCCTTTGTTCAACCATCTGCCAATCAAACCCACCCTCACCTGTATCCACCTGTTATTTGCCAGATTTGTCCTCACTCCACTTCTCTTCCAGCTTTCTTCCCCTCCCCCCACCAGTCGGTCTGCAGAAGAGTTCCAACCCGAAACGTCACCTATCCATGTAAAAGTTCACTTAAGAAGATAGACAAGGTACAAATTCTTAAGACCATACAAAGCTTTAATTTAACGTCTGACGGATGTGGACCTAGAGACCCAGAGGCAACAGTTTTACATCTGAATCTCCAGCAGCACACACAAAGAAATAGCAGAAAACCCGAGTTTATATACGTACAGATATAAAACCAATTGCATGATGTAATGTACAAAAACCATCAGCCACCTCCATATATGGAGTTGTTTTTCACTCTGCCAAAAGCCAGTCATCCCATTGGCATCCTCTGGCCCCTTCTTATCTGATTAACCTCTTCAACTTACATTAAAAAAACCTTGTAAGAGAGCTGTGAACTATTCAACTCAAGTTAAAAAAAAACCCTTGTCACGATGGGAGTTGTCCAAATCCTATCATGCATTACAATTGGCTTTTTACAACAGGAAAGCTTAAATATGACAACAATCAATTAATAACTAACTCTTTCATCCATGTTGTCCAGAGATGCTTCCTGACCTGCTGAGTTACTCCAGCATTGTCTTTTTTTTGTAAACCAGCAGCTGCAGTTGGATCTTTGTCCTCAGCGAAATGAGGAATTTACTGAAATTAGCTTGAAAGGTTCACAGGAGGTTAAAATGGATGCAATCATGGTTATTTTGGTAGCTAATTTTGGTTTTATTATTTTGAGGAAGTAATTTGAGGGATTGATGTGAATTTGATAAATTTAATTTCAAATTTCAAATATTGTCTTGTGCATTTTGTTTGTTTGGTGTTGCCTTGCAGCTAAAGATATGTTTAGAACCTTTATCAAATTAGATTCTTCCTATTATGATATAAAAATATTCTTTTTAATACTAGGAATCAACTCTTCGAACTCAGTCAATTATTATAATGAGTGACAAAAATGCGCCTCAAATAGTCTCCTTTCTTCAGTACCTAGAAAGAACAGAAGCCAAAATCCCTACTGAATTGTATAAGTTTATTTCTAACTTGAATGACAAAGATGACAATTGCTATGACAAATCTATATGTAAATACCTTAAAGCGTATGGAATCTGCAGGTAAGAAATTTATTTAACAATGATTTGCTTTGTCAATTTAAGGCAAGTTGAGAGAAATATCTTGGTAACTACAATGATGAGGCTTTACCATCATTTGCTGGAGAGAAATACCACAAGATGTCCATTATATTCTGGAAAAGATGAATTCATGATTGGTTAACATTAGATGCTTTTGCTCTGGGTCACATGAAACACCAAAAATATTTTGATTTATTTATAACATCCATTAGAGAAACTGTTCACTTGATCAGGGATGTTTCATATAATTAACTTGGGTTTGATACCTGACAGTGGAATATCAAATTTCAAGTTACGCATAGGTGTAATCCACTCATATTTGAATTGAGACGTTTACAACAGGTCAAAGCATTAATGCTCTTCTTGCGTATGGCATGCACAGCCTAAAGTTGTAGGACAACTTGTTCTATTTGATCTTATTTGATTGTGCACGCCAGGTTGATTGCATTCGTTGAAAGAGGGCGGACCACGTGAAGGTTGCAGTCTCCCACCCCAGCATTAATGATGATGTGTGTTGTATGTGCAAACGACAATTATATGACCTTGAAAATGATTCAAATAGATTAGCTAGTGTTGTACATGCAATTATTTCTAAAATCCAGAGTGTATAGGAACAAATATAAATGATATTTTTGATGTTTAGTACATTTTCCAATGTTCGGTACTATGGTCCATTGTTAAAAGTGCTATATTTTCATTCAGGATGGAAAATGAATGAACGTGCCTTGATTTAAAATAAATGGGGTCATAAAAAGCTTGAAGACTTTTTGTGAGTGCATTCTCCATATCAGCATGGTATTCTTAAACTACATGTTGATACTTGTGTAGTTGCACTTTTAGGCTCCATAAACTACACCTATTGGAAACAACTTGATTTTGGTATCACAAAGGAGATTAACTCTAAATTTGGGAGATTTACAATAAGCAATTCAAAGTGTTTGTATTAAAGTAACTGCAAAGACCTTTAATTTTCTTTAAATAATTTCCCGGCATACATGCTTGAGCTGTGTAAACGATATACATCGCTGAGATTGTTAGTTCTTTGATACTTTCATATTTTATAATCCGTATCAGATGGACAAGATTCTGTGAAAGTTTTACTCTAATGTGTCCATTTCAGAGATATTAAAACTTGTGCAAGTCGTCATAAAATTCACCCAAATATGGACAAACCACGGCGCCTTTCAAATAAAAAGTGTTTGCCGTCTCGAGGATACGTTGAGGTAAGCTTGCTAACGATTTATTTTTGTGCCTTAGTTTGCGAACAGGATTTCAACAGCATTCCCTCATTCAGCTTTCTCTTTTAGAAATTAATAGATAGAAATTAATAGTCACTCAATAGATGCTGCCTCACCTGCTGAGTTTCTCCAGCATAATGTTACGGGTGATAACTAACTTGCACAGTAGCTTCAGTTAATCCCGTTGAAAGCTAATATTTTATAATTTACATGCATGCAACCTAACTCTGATGTTGAATTAATGTGGGTTTTTTTAATGTGAAGATGACATTTTCATGTATCAACAGAGTTTTGAATTTTAAAAGTTCATGATTTTGGTTTTATCCCATAATTGTTTTCTGGCAAATTTGCTAATATTTTCTTAAATTACAATAATGTCTGCAACTGAAAAGTACTTTGTAGACTATACCATTTTTGAGTGGGCTGAGCTGCCAAACCTCCCCTTTTTACTGCAATTTTTGTCTTTCATCCTTTTGGTCCCCGAGAAGCAATTGTTATTTGTTAGCAGGTAAATGTTCTCATAGATTATATTGGTACCTAATAGTTGTAAATAAATCTCACATTACTGGCTTCTCTTTGGAGGTCATCATTAATGCAAAAGATCTGTTTGTTGCTATGCTGTAATATTTGATGGACATTGTAATAAGGATGAGTTTATAATTATACTAGACCAACTGGGACCCGTTGGATCCCTTCACACGGGAGGCCTGGTACCCCAATGCAATATTCCACCAATCAACCATAGCCCCCAGGGGAGGCCTGGTCCCCCAACGCAATATTCCACCACTCACCTGTTTCCCCAATGCAGCCCATTCCCCCAACACAATATTCCACCACTCACCCGTTCCCCCAATGCAACCCGTTCCCCCAACACAATATTCCACCACTGCGCAGGGGCTGC
The DNA here is from genome assembly GCF_028641065.1 of Leucoraja erinaceus. Classification (NCBI taxonomy): domain Eukaryota; kingdom Metazoa; phylum Chordata; class Chondrichthyes; order Rajiformes; family Rajidae; genus Leucoraja; species Leucoraja erinaceus. The sequence continues at coordinate 1,786,191 of NC_073393.1, forward strand.
TCATTTCACCTTATTCAAATTACAGTGTATTGTGACTTTAAAACATTGAATCTCCCTCCATGCTGCCAGGAACATTCTTGATACTTGCTGGAAGGACTGAATGTTCCTCGATTGCAACTTGGGCAAGCAAGGACTTTAGCTGCTTAACTTGTTTTAAACTTGAATTTCTAATGTTAAAAATTATGAATAACTTGGGAAATATAACATCAATCTAAATGAAACTAGACACAGTGACCACCACGGGACATCGTGTGTCATTTTGGCGTTCCAGGATCACATGAATATGCATTGATGGATGGATGTTTTAGTAATATATAGATAGAGTATATGGTAATAAAATAATATACTCATATTAGAATTGAATCTTCTCTAGATAATTCCGACTTGGGTCAGTGATGCTTCTATTTATTATGGCCGAATAATCCATCACCGAAATAAATGGGAAAATCCTCCAGTCTCATTGGAAGATGATTATCTGACCCTTCTAAAAGATATGGCTGAATACTACATGGACGAGAATCACCAGAAACCGGTAGAGCAATTGAAACTATTTGCTCTGTATGCACTTCAAGAAAAAATGTATTGCAGGTAAGGTGGGATTTTTCAAGAACGATATTTCAGGGATGTGTTGCACTTCTAGGATCTATTTGGGTGAAAAAATAGACCCTAACCCTAACCCTAACCCAAGTGGGACCTCGTTCCCCCAACGCAATATTCTGGTCTGGAGCCGCAGGAGGGGGAGGGAGGAGCGTGGCTCCGGGCCCAGTCTGTGTCTGTGTCCAGCGTGCTTTTATCGAAGACAGTGAGTTTTTTTTAATGTAAATGAGATCCCATTGTGATGTCATAGCTGTAACTGCCACAGCACTTGAAGTTATTGGTCTCAAAGTGGGGTTTTGTAAAGTTAAAAATGTGAACAACTTGTAAAATATAACATCAATCTGAACAAAAGTTTGATACAACACACCACAGGACAATGGTGAGCAAGGTGGTGCAAAAATTGTAGCGCTATCGTGTACCGTTTTGGCATAATTCAGATCACAGGCTATGAATCACAGAGAGACAGACTAACAAACAACATGAGAGTTTTATATATGTATCAAAGGAAGGGGGACCCGTTGGGATCCGTCCCCTCAATGCACGGGGGAGGGGGGAAAGAGGCCCTGGGGGGGGTGATGAAAGATAGGCCGCGGGGGGGGGGGGGGGGGGAGGGAGCCCGAGGGGAAAGGGAGGGGAGGGGGGGGGAAAGAGGGGGGGGAGGAGAGGGTGGTGGAGGAGGGGGGAAAGGAGGAGAGGAGAAAGGGAGCGGGAAGTGGAGGAAGGGAGCGGGCAGCGGTGCGCGCATCAACCAAAATCTGATTGAAGTTTTCTGAACATTTACTTTCTATTGATTTATGTATTGTGTTATAAGGGTGCAATTAATGGCATTACCACCCCAAGATCAAAGTACAATTCTCAGTAATGCAGAAGTGAAATATATCGACAGTGGTCAAACTGGACGTGTGATGCAAAAACAGCTGCTTGAACTCCCAGCTAAGTTCCAGCTTCTACCGGCACAGATTGTTGAATTTATCGTCTCTAAGGTGAAACCTATTGACCATGAAAAGGATTGGAATCCACAGGTAAAGTAAATGGTTTTAAGTTTGGGGAACTGCATATTAAGCCCTCAGATTTCACTAGATGTTTAGACACCTTGTTTTCACTAGATGTTCAAACTGAGTAATCATGAAATCCTGCTCGGAATGTGAATGTACCTCTTGATGTTTCGTACAGTGGAATGGTGCAACATGGTTTAATAACGACAGGTAGACACAAAATGTTGGAGTAACTCAGCGGGTGATGTTGCATTTCTGGAGAGACGGAATGGGTGACGTTTCAGGTCGAGACCCTTCTTCAGACAGGTCTCTCTGAACTTGAAATCATTCATCCCACTAAAATCTCTAAAAATATATTTTATTTGCTGAGTAATGGGAAAAGGCATTAATCCCACAGATCTGTAGGAGTCATTACCTGTACATGGATTGTCTTGTTTTGCTGCTTCAAGCAAGCTGTAAGGGAACATTACCACATATGAAAAGGCAAAAAATATTTTTTTTTCATAATGTTAATAGTGATACTGGATTTATGACACAATCATTGTTTATGAATTGAAGAATCATTTACAATAAGAATTGTAATACATTTGCAGAAAACTGTTGGCAGAATACATTTGCAAATTGATTTTTCTACTGATCTGTCACCAAAAGGCATTTCACTCTGAAGGTAGCAGAGATTGAAAGGATGAAACTTCCCATTTCCAACATCAAGCTGTTTTGCATTTCTCATGATATCCATGTTGCATCTATCATTATGTAACTATGTACGTCATGAGAACAAGGAACATGATTGCACCCCATTGTATGTGGCAGTAAACTCATCTGAACTTGATAGTTAAATTACCTGGTATCAATGCAAAAATATATTACATCTTCCAGCACATTTTGACTTTTAGCACTGTTATCCATTGTTTAGAATCAATTAAAATTTAACAACCCTCCCCCACCCTTTTTTCCGAATACAGAAAACCATGCAGTTATTTTTGGTAAATATGAAATTAAGGAATTAACTTGTTCAAGGATTAACACTGAATATTTGAGTTACGTCTCTTATAAGTAAACAGTTTGTTGCACATTTGAAGTCTACAGGGGCAGAGATTAGTTTTCACATAGATTTTTGTTTGATTTAAACAGGTATCCAGATTTATTAAGCAAAAAATCAGCAATAAATCACTTGAAGCTAAAATTGTCCTTGCTCTTGGTAATACTCTATGGCTACACCCTGTAGTAAGTATGATAAATTAATTGTGTTGTTCCAGATATGTTAATGATGTGGATGCTAAGCAGCCAGAATTTTCTTTTCGACAAACTTAATTAAAAATTATATAGATTTGTACAAAATTGTTAGATCTGTCAACTGACTAAATCAATATTGTAGCAATCTATAATGCAATTCTAAGTGAAATGAAGTCAAATGAGGATTTCTTCTTCCAACATTCTACAAATTCTAATGTCCCTGTAGATTGGAAGGTAGTAAGGTCACCCTACTAATTAAGAAAGGGAGCAACCACCAGCCAGTTAGAACAAACAGAACTGGGGGTAATATTCTGACATCGACTGAGAAATGATTTTCGTAGAGTGGAAATAAACTGATGGTTGACAAGTTGGGAATAGCAGGTTTTACTTCAGAAATTGGTGCTTCGACCTCAACTATTCTCAATGTATATCAGTGATTTAACTGAGGGGTCAAATGTTGCTGATGTTACCAAACAAGTTGGAACTGTGAGTATGGAGGAAGATGGATAAAGATTTCAAAAAGCTATAAACAGGGAATAGCCAGAACTTGGCAAATGGGAAATATAATGTGAAAAAACACAAAGGCATCTATTTAAGAATAATATTTGTTAAATCATGAGTGATTTGGTGGTATTGTTGTTCAAAAGAAATGAAGTATTTTTTAACAAGACACTGCAGGCCAATATGTATGTGTATCAAACAGTTATGATGACAAATGGTAAGTTAGCCTTTATTATTTCAGTCATTTCATGGTTCACCTTGCGTTATCCATTCTAGTGAAGACATGTCACCACTTCCCTATACATTCATTATATCCACTGGTGAGGTATAATGGCTTGATCAATTTGCCAATCCAAAAATTGCAACTTTTATTCACCTGAGTGAACATGGGAGTTGGCATACAGGAAAATCACTATTTGAAGCACAAGCAGATTCATCGTTTTCACTGGATCAAACTACTGAAACTTACTCGCCAATGCATTATGAGCATTCACCAGTTAGGTTGCAGCATGAACGATATAGGCTTGTCACCGTGTTTGTATGAATATCAAGGCAATACATTTAAAATCTCCTACTTGATATTTTTATTTAAAAGCAATGCTAGTAATGAGTATGTTTAAGAAGGAACTGCAGATGCTGGAAAATTGAAGGTAGACAAAAGTGCTGGAGAAACTCAGCGGGTGCGGCAGCATCTATAGAGCGAAGAAAATAGGCAACGTTTCGGGCCGAAACCCTTCTTCAGACTGATGTAAGATGGGGGGGCGGGAAGAAGAAATGAAGAGGAGGAGCCAGAGGGCTGAGGGGGAGCTGAGAAGGGGAGGAGACAATGAGGGCTACCAGAAATTGGAGAAGTAATGTTCATACCGCTGGGGTATAAACTGCCCAAGCGAAGTATGAGGTGCTGCTCCTCCAATTTCCGGTGGTGCTCACTCTGGCCATGGAGGAGGCCCAGGACAGAAAGGTCGGATTTGGAATGGGAGGGGGAGTTGAAGTGCTGAGCCAGAGGGAGACCAGGTTGGTTAATGCGGACCGAGCGGAGGTGTTCGGCGAAACGACCGCCAAGCCTACGCTTGGTCTCATCGATGTAGAGCAGCTGACATCTAGAGCAGCGGATGCAATAGATGAGATTGGAGGAGGTGCAGGTGAACCTCTGTCGCACCTGGAATGACTGCTTGGGTCCTTGAATGTAGTCGAGGGGGGAGGTAAAGCGACAAGTATTTCTTGCGGCTCCAAGGGAAAGTGCCCGAGGAGGGGGTGGGAAGGGAAGAATTGACCAGGGAGTTATGGAGGGAGCGGTCTTTGCGGAAAACAGACGGGGGGAGATGGGAAGATGTGGCGAGTGGTGGGGTCACGTTGGAGGTGGCGAAAATGACGGAGGACTAGTTGTTGTATGTGACAGCTAGTAGGGTGGAAGGTGAGGACTAGGGGGACTCTGCCCTTGTTACGAGTGGGGGGGGATGGGGAGAGAGAGCAGTGTAACGGGGCACTGAAGAAACCCTGGTGAGAGCCTCATCTATAGTAGGGGAGGGGAACCCCCGTTCTCTGAAGAATGAGGACATTTCAGATGTCTACCTAGTAATGAGTATATTTTGACTACTCCTGCTTCTTAAAAATCACAATGATAAATACTTACTTCATACGCATTATCTTTGTGGAAAACTTAGGAGACGAGTGTTTGACAAATGCATGAATGTTTTATTTGTACAGATTTGTTAAATGTGATCAGTGTAACAGGTAAACGTTACTTTATGCTTTATCATGGAAAAGATGATTGAATTGAATTGCATTGAATTTCCTTTATTGTCATATTTTAACTTGGTATCAAAATGAAACAGTACACCGGAAGATGTCTTGGCATGAATTTTGTTGATTCTGTTTCTTATTTAGGTACACCTGTCTAAATTACCTGATTTGAAAACCACAATATTAGACTATAACATACGCTCAGAAATCATGAATTCCGGATTTGGAGCTGACAATGTGAGGCATATTGAAAGGGTGCAGGCTCTCTGCAGGGAAGCTGGCTTTGATGTACCAGACGAGGATTCTTCCCAAGAGGAGTAAGTGATTTGGGATTTATCAACTAAATAATTGCAATTATCAACTTTGAAACTAATTCCAATCCTTCAGTTTGTCACCGTTATTCGATCTTCATTGAACTTCTTCCAACGTTTGCAGTTTCAAATGCAATTATGTGCTGGATTGAATCTGATACCCTGGGACATCGGATGGCTCACATTCAGCAAAATATGTTTAGATTTACCAAAATTTAAGCTAATAAGCATTTTATCTATCATTTTGTTATAGAATGTGTACAGTGAACAGTCCATTTCTGGCCTTATTCTCTGTTGTTTACTTGATTTTTATTAATTTGGTGGGCTTGGTCTGATAAGAAGGTAAGGGCTGGGAAGGGGCAGAGGATACCTTGGATGGGCCAGTGGTTGGGATCATGGACTGAGATGCAATGTGAAGAAATTATGGTTGCCTGGAATACTAAAGGATTGGATCAGATTATCTCCCCAGAAGAGCGAACATAGAATATGAGCAATAAATATATATACGTACACACAGTCGTCATAGTGCAAAGGAGTGTCCGGGGTGGGGGGGGGGGGGGCGGGGGTGGGGGGGGGGGGGGGGGTGGAACTGGCAATCACCGAGGTACAGAGTTCTCATTGGAAAAAGCTTATCCACGTCAACTCTGTTTATCCCTCTCATAATTTTAAAGACCTCTATCAAGTCTCCCCTTAACCTTCTGCGCTCCAAAGAATAAAGGCCTAACTTGTTTAACCTTTCTCAGTAACTTAGTTGCTGAAACCCAGGCAACATTCTAGTAAATCTCCTCTGTACTCTCTCTATTTTGTTGACATCTTTCCTATAATTTGGCGACCAAAATTGTACACCATACTCCAGAATTGGCCTCACCGATGCCTTGTACAATTTTAACATCACATCCCAACTTTTATACTCAATGCTCTGATTTATAAAGGCCAGCACACCAAAAGCTTTCTTTACCACCCTATCTACATGAGATTCCAGATGGAAGATGAGGCATTCTTCCCCAAGCTCACGCCGGTCTCATTGGGTACAGCGCAGTACCGGAGGCAACAGACCAATGGGTCACTGTGGGTGTGAGTTGGAGAATTAATATGGGAGACATCAGGCAGCACAGGGTCGCTTCTGCAGACTCAACATGAGTATTCTGCAAAACAAATGGTTTCAACAATCTAGAGAGAACCACATTGTGAATTCAGAATGCTGTACACTAGATTGGAAGAAGTGCACATGTATTACTGCTTCACCTAAGATAGACTCACTGGCTCCCTGGACAGTGGGACGTATTATCTCTCTGTTCCAAACCAAAGAGTATTTTCAGCACTTTTTTTATTTTACATTTCCAGCTTAGCCAAATATCAAAGAAATATAAAAAAAATTTAAAAGGGCATTAGCAGTCATATTATTTAAATCCAAACTGTATGGAAATGTTCTCATTTACTTTCTAGGTTATCTTATGGTAAAGATTTAGAATGTGCCATTCTTGAGAATGATGGAAATTATCATTCAGTTATTATCTCTGAATTTTATACTCCAGAGTGCTTCTATTTGCAGGCCATAGCAAATCAGGAAAAGTGAGTAAACCATATTGTGTTTTTGCACATTCATAAAGAATTCCTAGAATTGTGATATCTGTATTTAGGAATACTCTTTCTGAAATTGAACTAATGACTAGAGTTACTTTTCTCCGTTATCAGACTGCGTGCTTTGGAGGATGAAATTAACCAACAAGCTACAGAAAAGCAAGATCATATTCAAAGTAGTTACGTGCCAATTGTTGGTGACATTTGCTTGGCATTCTGTACAACAAAGAAAAGGTAACAAGCAGACAATTTTATAAACCTTCCTGTAGCTTTTTTTGCAATGCCAGATTGATGAATGGATCTAAGGTTCATTCTCATTCCTCAACCCTCACAGTACAAGTAGTGTATACCCCTCACAGTACACAAGTAGTGTATACCCCCCACAGTACACATGTAGTGTATACCCCCCACAGTACACATGTAGTGTATACCCCCCACAGTACACATGTAGTGTATACCCTCACAGTACAAGTAGTGTATACCCCTCACAGTACATGTAATGTATACCCCCCACAGTACACATGTAGTGTATACCCCTCACAGTACACATGTAGTGTATACCCCTCACAGTACACATGTAGTGTATACCCCTCACAGTACACATGTAGTGTATACCCCTCACAGTACACATGTAATGTATACCCCCCACAGTACACATGTAGTGTATACCCCCCACAGTACACATGTAGTGTATACCCCCCACAGTGTAGTATATTCCCCCCACAGTACACATGTAGTGTATACCCCCCACAGTACACATGTAGTGTATACCCTCACAGTACCCATGTAGTATATTCCCCCCACAGTACACATGTAGTGTATACCCCTCACAGTACACATGTAGTGTATACCCCCCACAGTACACATGTAGTGTATACCCCCCACAGTACACATGTAGTGTATACCCCTCACAGTACACATGTAGTGTATACCCCTCACAGTACACATGTAGTGTATACCCCTCACAGTACACATGTAGTGTATACCCCCCACAGTACACATGTAGTGTATACCCCTCACAGTACACATGTAGTGTATACCCCCCACAGTACACATACTTGCCTCCGCTGTCTAAAATCTAGAATATTTTGTGAAAGAACTACATTGAATGTAAATACAGAAAGTGAATACTTATAATAATTGTAAATTAGCAGTGCCTTGTACTGTGTTTAGAAAACTAACAATCAAGACTTCTTTAATTCAAGGTGGCGTCGAGTGAAAATCATGTCTGCTGACTATTTTAACAACAACTGCCATGTATTATTTGTGGATTTTGGGTCATACAGCTGGATTTCTATGAACAAAATTCAACCTTTAATGAAAGCTGCCCTTGCACTTCCTTTTCAGGTCAGTTCGACTGTTAATTACGGTACTTTGTTATGAAAATTATGTAACATTATGGGGGACCCCTACCACCCCAGCAACAGACTGTTCCAGCTGCTACCGTCAGGCAAACGCCTCCGCTGTCATGCTGTGAAAACAGAGAGGATGAGACGGAGTTTCTTCCCACAGGCCATCAGGACTGTAAACGACAGGCCATCAGTACAAACAACCAAATTATTCATTATTTTAAAATTAATCACATTTAAAATTAGTGAAAACAATAATTTTTATTATGTCCACCTGTAAGCATCAAATCATTACAAATAGTTTGAATGTAATCAAATTATCTGGCACAACTTCCACATGTTAATCTTTGTGGATTCATTTATCATAGGGTAGAGAAGTTGTTGTGGGAAGCAAGGGAGGAAATTACTGGTACACGGCTATTCCTTGAAATTCCATTTCAAGCAGGGTGCAAAACCACCAAATACAAGTGCAGTTTCTTACCACTTCAAGCAGGGTGCAAGGCCACCAAATTCAATGCAGTTTCATACCATTTCAAGCAGGGTGCAAGGCCGCTAATGACAGCGAGTCGTGACATCTCCCTCCTCCATCTTGCAGACTGAGCCACACCCGCACTTCTGGGTTTTATAGTCCCCCCCTACCAGAAGGCCGTGGCCTTCATGGCGTGATTGACAGGAGAGAGAATCTCAACATTTTTTAAACACTAATAACTCTTTTATTTTTCATCGATGGGAAAAATCCTCGGCACCTGATGAGCGGAGGGGGACTCCGAGTTAGATGGCCAAAAAATCACAGCCATCTTAGCGTTTTTTCTAAAATCAATATAAAGCGCAAACAGGAAGTGGTCAAGATTAGACTTTTAATTATATAGAAGGCAAGGCAACTTTAATTAGGCAAGGCAACTTTAATTAGGCAACACAGCTTTAGCATCTCCAAACCAAAGACAACACAGCTTTAGCATTTCCAAACCAAAGGCAACACAGCTTCAGCATTTCCAAACTATATTTTCAAACCACATTAAGGGAACTGACAGATCAGTAAAACCACTCACAGTTTAGTACACATGTGTTCAGTGTTATTCACAGCTCAGACTGAGAGACGTGACCCACTCGCTCCCCCATCTTGCAGAGACTGACTGAGGCACTCAACGCTTCTGGGTTTTATAGTCCCTCTGGAAGGGGCGTGGCCTTCAGGAGAGAGAATCTGAACATTTTTAAAACACTAATAACTTATTATTCATCGATGGGAAAAATCCTCTTGCCCTGTGCAGCGGAGAGGGACTCTGTGTAAGATGGCCAAAAATCACAGCCGCAAGTGACAGCGTTTTTTCTAAAATCAATATACAGAACGACAGGAAGTGGTCAAGATCAGACTTTTAGTAATATAGATATATAAACATGTTTAAAGATAAGAGAAGTAAGGAAGATCACTAAGGAAGACACAAACAATCTCCCAGATATACTAGGGGACAGAGGACCTAGGGTGACGGAGGAACTGAAGGAAATTCATATATCGGGAAATGGTGTTGGGTAGACTGATGGGACTGAAGGCTCATAAATCCCCAGGGCCTGATGGTCTGCTTCCTAGGGTACTCAAGGTGGCTCTAGAAATTGTGGACGCATTGGTGATCATTTTCTAATGTTCTAGATCAGTTCCTGTGGATTGGAGGTTGCTAATGTTATCCCACTTTTTAAGAAAGAAGTTAGAGAGGAAAGCCAGAGAGAGAAGACCAGTTAGCCTGACATCAGTGGTGGGGAAGATGCTGGAGTCAATTATTAAAGATATAATAGCGGCACATTTGGATAGCAGTAACAGGATCGGTCCAAGTCAGCATGGATGTACGAAGGGGAAATCATGCTTGACTAAGCTTCTGGAATTTTTTGAGAATGTAACAAGTAAAATGAACAAGGTAGAGCAGGTGGATGTAGTGTACCTGGACTTTCAGAAAGCATTTGTTAAGGTCCCACACAGTGGGCAAAATTAGAGCACGTGGTATTGGGGTTAGGGTATTGACATGGATAAAAAATTGGTTGGCAGACAGGAAACAGAGTAGGGATTAACAGGTTCCTTTCAAAATGTCAGGCAGTGTCTAGGCTCAGTGCTGGGACCACAGTTATTTACAATATACATCAATGATTCAGATGTAAGAATTAAATGTAACATCAACAAATTTGCAGATGACACAAAGCTGGGTGGGAGTATGAACTGTGAAGAGGATGCTACGAGGATGCAGGGTGACTTGGACAGGTTGAGTGAGTGGGCATATGCATGGCAGATGCAGTATAATGTAGAGGTTCTACCATCAGTCTGAAGAAGGGTTTCGGCCCGAAACGTCGCCTATTTCCTTCGTTCCATAGATGCTGCTGCACCCGCTGAGTTTCTCCAGTATTTTTGTGTACCTTCGATCTTCCAGCATCTGCAGTTTCCTTCTTGAATAAACAACATAATGTAGAGGGTATCCACTTTGATGGCAAGAACAGGAAGGCAGATTATTATCTGAATGGTGTCGGGTTAGGAAAATGGGAAGTACAACGAGACATGGGCGTCCTTGTACATCATTCACTGAAAGTAAACATGCAGGGTACAGTAGGCAATGAAGAAAGCTAATGGCATGTTGGCCTTCATAACGAGAGGAGTTGAGTATAGGAGCAAAGATGTCCATCCGCAGTTGTACAGGGCCCTGGTGAGACCACACGTGGAGTATTGTGTGCAGTTTTGGTACCCTATTTTGAGGAAGAGCATTCTTGCTGTTGAGGGAGTGCAGCATAGGTTCACGAGGTTAATTCTCGCGATGGCGGGACTGTCATATGATGAAAGAATGGAACGACTGAGCTTGTATGCACTGGAATTTAGAAGTATGAGAGGGGATCTTATAGAAACATATAAAATTATTAATGGATTGGACACGCTGGATGCAGGAAACAAGTTCCCGATGTTGGTCCAGAACCAGGGGCCACAGTTTAAGAATAATGGGTAGGCCATTTAGAACTGAGATGAGGAAAAACATTTTCACCCAGAGAATTGTGAATTTGTGGAATTCTCTGTCTCAGAAGGCAGTGGAGGCCGGTTCACTGGATGCATTCAAAAGAGTTAGATGGAGCTCTTAGGGCTAGAGGAATCAAGGGATATGGGGAGAAGGCAGGAACGGGGTACTGCTTGTGGATGATCAGCCATGATCACATTAAATGGCGGTGCTGGCTCGTAGACCTATTGTCTATGTATGTATCTATGTAAACATAACAAAAGGTATGCTTTTGTTATGGAAGGAATGCTTTGCCCTTTTTTATGGATGGAATGCTTTGCAATTTTTTGATGTAAATTTTACAAAAATCCAACTTGTACAAGCACATTTAAAACCAGTTAACTATACCGTATGTTTATGCATTAAGAAATGATGTGATTAAACTGGGGAAAGATCAAAAGATACTTGCAAAGATGTTGCCTGGACTGGAAAATTACAGCTATGAGGAAAGATAGGATGAACTAGGGTTGTTTTCTTCGGCATGAGGGGAGACTTGATAAAATGTATGACACTTGTGAGGTCAAGATAAAGTGGATAGGCACGACATAGAGGGGAGAACACCAAAGAGCAGAGATTTAAGGTAACCTTGCAGAATTAGAGGAGAGAAAGGGAAAAACCTTTCCACACAAACAATAAGAGCTTTCCACTCAATGCTTGAAAAGGTGGCTGAAACAGAATGTCTTGTCACATTTAAAAAGGGCTTGGATGTGTACTTGGAAGAGTGATGAGCTGCAGGGAGATTCATTTATGGCTGGATTAGATTGGGTAAATTTTCAGAACAGTAAAAGACACGTCATGCCAATTGTTGCCAGGGGTTCCCTCGATCATTTGTTACCATTCTTTTCATTGTTTTAGCTTGAGTGAAGTACTGATTCATTCATTTAACTATTTCCTTTAGATCTCTCAAATGATTGTTAATTATTATGTACTTCATTATCATGGCATTTATTGCAGGCTATCTGCTGTTCGCTATTTGGTGTAGAACGTGTGGGGAAAAACTGGAATCCAGAGATTAAAGAGTTGATATGGACTACTTTTCAAACCAAGGAACTCCAAGCTAAAGTTATAGAACAAAGTAGAAATGAATCAAGTGAGTTGTATTAGAATGATAGTTCTGTTATTATTCAGAATTATAATAGGCCAGACATTATTATTGTTGAAACCATGACTTGAGTTCACTGCTAAATTTGGTATTTGAAGATAGGAGGGTTATTTATTTTGAGTGATTTATTTTCTGAAAATTAACCTGAAATTTTCTGAAATTTAATACACTATATCCTGGATTTGAGTGTTTTAAATGGCTTTTCATGACCAAAATGTTAAGTCTGGATTAGGAAACATTCTATTCAATGATTTCTCTTTTTCTGGAAGAAAATTACAGATAACAATATGACTCAAAATTCCAAGTAACCATTGTCATTTTTTGAATAGTAAACTTTATGCATGCTAAATATTGTACAGAATTTGAAAGTTTAGTTTTTGTTCCACTCAGTGCTGAATCAATTCTTAGAATTAACTGATATTTATGAATTGGCTATGTATGAGATTGACGAACTGAGTGACTCAGCAGTCAGGCAGCATCCCTGGAGATGCTATCTGACCTACTTTGTCACTCCAGCACTTTGTGGCTTTTTTAATACACAAAGCTTGGTGTGTATGAAATTCCTTGGCTACCTTTTGGCATTGTTGCAGATTAAATGAGAACATTTCTACTAACATACCAACATAAATGCATCACCAACAATTCCTTGATTATCCTGCAAGTCTGAGAAACAAAACAAAGCATAACAAAACAATATTTGTCTTGTGTTTTTGTGTTTATTTTCCATTGTAGCTAATTCTGAATACTACCATGTCGATTTGCAAGATCCAACTAATGGATGCTTCATAACACTGTCAGAATGCATTATATCAAGAGGATGTGGACGAGGGACTCCTGCAGCTATGAATCAATTGTTTCCAGAAAAAGCACTAGAAAATGGCCAAAGGAACTCCATTCTTTGCCTTTGTTCATCCTTGTATGCGCTTTTGGGAGATGAGCATTGTAAGTGCCTACATGATTATTTTTAAAATAGTAAATTGTACTGGCGGGTTGTTTTAAATCTAAATTTCAGTTTTGACTATAAATTTTTATTGAAATTTCTGAAACCTCAAAAATATAATATACCATATATTAGTGGGAAAGCAACTTCAGGTTGCCTTAGTGCATTCGGCCTCTGAAACCCACAACTACCCACTGTTGCTATTAAACTCAACAGTATTCTGGCCAAGGGGGCAGGAGGTGGCAAGTCCAAGGTGGTCCATGTAACGTGGGGTTGATTTTCAGATGAGTCGGGTGGGGAGAGAAAGATGGAAATGATTGTAAAGGCAAGTGATGTGGTGAAGACGGGCTGGAATGATGGAATGTGATAAGAAAAGGTGAGTGAAATGGCAAAGTGCGGAGCACAGAATATAACATTACATGCTCGAGCATGACAGATACAGGGAAGGTGCACTTTTTCAAGTTTCACTATGCAGGTGTCATTTGCAAATTTGTAAATCGGGAGTTGGAACAGAATGTGGCTGCACAGTTGTGAATGTATATGGAGTAAAGTAAAGGACTGAGAACACATCCTTGTGGGACATTGGTATTGAGAGTTACTGTGCCATCCATAATGTTTGGGACAAAGACCCGTCATTTATTTATTCACCTCTACAATTTGAGATTTGTAATAGAAAAAAAATCACATGTGGTTAAAGTATACATTGTCAGATTTTAATAAAGGCCATTTTTATACATTTTGGATTCACCATGTAGAAATTACAGCAGTGTTTATACATAGTCCCCCCATTTCAGGGCACTATAATGTTTGAGACACAGCAATGTCATGTAAATGAAAGTGGTCATGTTTAGTATTTTGTTGCATATCCTTTGCACGCAATGACTGCTTGAAGTCTGCGATTCATGGACATCACCTGGATGTCTTCTCTGGTGACATCCTCTGCCAGGCCTGGATTGCAGCCATCCTTTAGCTTATGCTTGTTTTGGGGGCTAGTCCCCTTCAGTTTTCTCTTCAGCATATAAAAGGCATGCTCAATTGGGTTCAAATCGGGTGATTGACTTGGCCGCTCAAGAATTGACCATTTTTAGCTTAGAAAAACTCCTTTGTTGCTTTAACAGTATGTTTGGGATCATTGCTGTAGAATGGACCGCCGGCCAATGGGATTTGAGGCATTTGTTTGAACTTGAGCAGATAGGATGTGTCTATACACTTCAGAATTCATTATGCTACTACCATCAGCAGTTGTATCATCAATGAAGATAAGTGAGCCAGCAGCCATACATGCCCAGGCCATAACACCCCTACCACCGTGTTTCACAGATGAGGTGGTATGCTTTGGATCTGGGGCAGTTCATTCTCTCCTCCATACTTTGCTCTTGCCATCACTCTGATATAAGTTAATATTGGTCTCATCTGTCCCCAAGACCCTTTTCCAGAACTGTGGTTGATCTTTTAAGTACTTCTTGGCAAACTGTAACCCGGCCATCCTATTTTTGTGGCTAACCAGTGGTTTGCATCTTGCAGTGTAGCCTTTGTATTTCTGTTCGTGAAGTCTTCTGTGGACAGTGGTCATTGACAAATCCACTCCTGAAGAGTGTTTCTGATCTGTCAGAAAGGTGTTTGAGGATTTTTCTTATAGAGAGAATTATTCTGTCATCATCTGTGGAGGTCTTCCTTGGCCTGCCAGTCCCTTTGCGATTAGTAAGCTCACCAGTGCTCTCTTTCTGCTAAATGATCTTGCAAACAATTGATTTTGGTAAGCCTAAGGTTTGGCTGATGTCTCTAACAGTTTTATTCTTGTCCCTCTGTCTCATAATGGCTTCTTTGACTTTCATTGGCACAACTTTGCTCCTCATGTTGATAAACAAGAATAAAAGTTTCCAAAGATAATAGAAAGACTGGAGGAAAGACTAGGTGCTGAGAGCTCTTTTATACCGGCATAAAGGAGGCAATTAAACACACCTGAGCAATTACAAACACCTGTGACGCCATGTGTCCCAAACATTATGGTGCCCTGAAATGGGTGGACTATAAACACTGCTGTAATTTCTACACTGTGAAACCAAAATGTATAAAAATGGCCTTTAATAAAACCTGACAATGTGCACTTTAACCACATGTGATTTTTTTCTACTTCAAATCTCAAATTGTGGTGTACAGAGGCAAATAAATAAATAAATGATGGGTCTTTGTCCCAAACATTATGGAGGGCACTCATGGTGGAGGATGTCTTGTCACTTATCCTCACTGATTGGGATCTGTGGGTCAGGGAATCAGGCAGAGCGGGTTGTTGAGGCTTTGATCCAGGCGTCTGTAGATGAGTTTAGTTTACACATTTACATAACATGTTTTGTGAAGAAATGCCTGCCAACACGACACAAATCATGGTTTTAATGTGAAGTTATTCCTGCTTGTTGAGGACTTCCACCAGAGGAAACAGTTTATCTCCATTTATGTACATGATAAATTTTAATCACTTGAAATTCTTCAGTTTAATCATTGCTAATCTTCTATAGTTGAGTGAATTTAAAAAAAAAAGACTGTTTAGTGCAACCTAGCATTTCATTTTGATCCTTTTACCATTGATCTTTGTAACAGCCCTTCCTAGTCTAATATACAGTATACACTTGAGGTACATTGCACAGATCTGAGCATAGTGCTCTAGATGGAGTTTGTCGAGACTTCCATGTATCTGGCATAAGGACCGGTTTCCACACTGTATCACTCTGTGACAATGTTTTTTACCCCTTGGGTCAAAATCTGGTATTCAGGTAGTTTTTTAATTTATATTTTGAACTTCAACCATTCAATTTTGTCAAGATTGCAGCAGTTTTTAGGTTCGATGACAGGTAGATAACAAATTGATGAAGTTCTGTTCATCACAAAGATGGCTTGCTTAGAATTAGTTCTGTTAATTCTGCATACCATGTTTTATAAAAATATAAATGAATCACTTTATCTAATAAAATGCAATTTGTGCATATTTCTAATCATTTTTATTTTAAAGCATCTTCTTTAAGAATCTCATTAGTGGAAGAACTGAAAAACTTGGTACTGCACCATCCTGCTGAGGGTTTATCCGAATCTGGTTGTTTGCGCTACTTATGCAGATTGCTGCGGTTCCTATCTACTCCAAAAGAACAAGCTGATGTAATCGTCGCAATGACTCATAAGGCCAAGACGCAAGTACAGTAAGTGTCATAGTATATAAGATGCAAGTACAGTAATACTCGTATATAAGATGTAAGTATGGTAAGATTTGGAGTATATAAGATGCAAGTACGGTAAGACTCATGTGTATTTCAATCTCTCTCGGCAATACCAAGTTTTCCGTTTGAAGAACGTGGATACATGTAATCATATTCTGACTTTTTATTTTGGTTGAACTTTTATTTTGAACACTTATTTAAATATCTCAGCTGTGAAGAAAATCATGGTGAATGAAAAAACACTTTTTAAGGAATTTTTGAAATGTGCTAAAGAGATGGTGCAGTTGCAGGATAAAATATTCTCTAATGTAGTTGTGATTCCAAAATCTGTTGCCAGGCTACCAACAGTAATAAAGGCACTGCACGATATTTACATATGTATTTACTGTTGCTAATGAATTCTGGTAGAAAACGTGGCCCAAAAACTTAGTTGGTAAACATTTTTTAAAAGCAACAAAACCCCAAATTTCCTGCTTTCCCCATTGTAGGGCTTTATGGGCCTGTCCCACTTAGGCAAGTGCAGGAGACTCTGCACCCGCCACATGTTGTTCGCTGGTGGTCTCTGGTGAGTCTCCTTCATGGTTGCGAGGAGTTCCTGCATTCTGGGAACTAGTCATGGTCTCAGTATGGTCGCCGCAAATGTTTCAACATGTTGAAAATTGGTCGCCATGGAGATAATCGATAATCCTGTGGTCGTAGGTGCAGTTGTAGTGGGATCGCCATGTAGTTGTAGGTAGTCGTAAGTAGTTTTAGCTAATCGCCTTTGCTGACCGGACATTTTCATTGGCTCATTGGGGGAAAAAAACGTAAGCAGGAGTTTTCAGAACCAAGGATAACCGACTGGTAATGTTAAATGTCTGCCGAACTTCACAGCTGTGTATCTCTGGCTTATTAAAAGTTGTCTGGCGTTTTAAAAGTTGTCTCCACTCCTTTTTCCAACGCCCCCCCCCCCCCCACCCCTTCCCCCCTCCCCCCCTCTTTTAAAGGACTTACCGTACACTGTGCTAGCCGTCTTAATTGCAGCGCCAACCTTTTTCCTGTTCATCGCGGTATATAATAATCATAATAATAATAAACTTTATTACATACTCGATGTATGTCTGTATCACCTTGGCTTTGCACCGTGATAATTTTTTAGGCAGTGCTCCCCCGTTTGCCCTGGCCCCCGCCTTTGCGATGTGTTTGTGTGTGTGTGTGTGTTCCACTCTGACAGTCACCGTTCCAGTTCCCGGTTTTTCAGCCAACTGCCAGCAACTTGACAGTCGCCGGCAGTCCGCTGAAAAGTTGCCTAAATGGGACAGGCCCATTACCCAAGTATTGACTCTTCATATCAATTCAGGCTAAAAAAAAACAGGCCAGGATGGAGAGTATCACATCTGAACCAAAATCTGAGCTTCAATTTTTAAAACGTTAAATCAGTTTATTAGAATCAAAAGGCGAAATTGTTTTCTACTTTGGCACTTTGCTTTGAAGTTGTTTTGTGCTGTTTAATCAATAGAATTGTGGTTTCAACACTATTAAGAGGAACCAATTTTAAATGAATGAGTAAAAGTATAGTATACACCACAGGTAAGAGGACTAGCAGACAATTTACACATGGTATTTTTACAGTTCTGTTCTTTAATTGACCTCTAGGTGAAGTATTCTTTCCACTATAATGCAGGCTAATGACTACTATTGGTAAAATGTAATCATTAAATTAACAGTACCATTAATCTGGAAATATCTCAACCTGGATGAGAGAGCATAGTGACAAGTGGCAACATGACTTTCACATCCTTTTCTAAACAAATATAGACTTGAAATGAGTAATCTGAAAATATGAGTTGCTCGCTAACAGTCCTAAGGAGACAAATAAACTTTCTGAGGTAGTGTGGTAGGGATACCAGGAGATCTACAAACTCCAATTTCACTCATTATACAACCCAATTCTCAGCTATTTTAATGATAACACTGGGTTTTATAGATGTACCTGCTTTGAAACAAAACTTTATGACTAAGCAATTTGAATTGTACGCTTAGTGTTTACTTTTCAATTCATTTTTATACTAGAGATTACAATGAAATCAACGAAGAAAGAGGAATTTATGTACTTGTGAGCCTACTTCAGGGTGAGAATTAATTCAGTTTTGCTTTTACGATCAAAATAGAGTTTTAACTATCTCACAGAATTTTGTTCAGTATTATAATTTGTTTTCATAATTACTCAAATTCTTTTCATTTTAGGTACAGCTAATTCAGAGCTACAAGAAAGTGTATGTATTGCACTTGGGATCCTTGGCAAAAGTAGTGACCTGTACTCATCTTTTACTGATGCCAATGCATTAAAGCTTCTTTGCGATTTATTGAAGATGCCAGTGAAAAATAACATCTGGCAAGCTGTTATAGAAGCTTTAGCTGAGCTTCTGTCATCCAACAGGTAAAATGGATTGACAATGTATCTTCCTTATAAAAGTGATGATACACGTGAAAGAAAACTCATAAAACCATAAAATGGATGAAATTAAGATTCACATCGTAAGGAAGATAATTCTTGCAAAATCTCAGGAGGTGAGGTTGGAGAGGTAAAGATTGGGTTGGAAATTGACAAGGGGACTCTTAAAACTTGCTTTGCTTAAAGTAAACAGGGTATCTGGTCTAGATGAGATGTATCCAGGTAGGATGTCTAAAGGATTGCCATAATCTTTCAGTAGCCCCAAGATATACAAGAAATACCAGAGGACATGAAATAGCAAAAGAAACACCATTGTTCAAACAGATAAAAGTGCCTGCCAGATACTTACACGTCGGTCAGCATACCTATGTCACGCAAGCTTTGAATACTAAACTCAGGGGAAAATGTTTGTGTATAGGGAGAGGTTTGAATGGATAAAGATCCAACACAGATTTGCAGAGGTGAACATTTTTTGAGTAAGTTGACTGGATTTATTTTTAATGCAGTAGCAGAGGAGTTGATGGAAGGAATGTAGATTTTTACAAAATATTTAACACAGTCCAACACAAATGGCAGGTAGCAAAATTAGACATAGAATTAGAATCATTAACATAGTGGAACGGAAAATGGTTTACAAGCAGAAAGCAGAGAATACTGGTAAAGGATTGTTTCTCCTGAGTGGAGTGTGCCAGGCTGACGTACTTCCTTTGGGTCAGTCTTGAGCATACTATTTTTTAATATGTCGTACTTAGGACAGCAAGGTAACATTTTCAGATTTTCCTGATGATGCAAACTTAGAAGGATGATGAACAGTGAGAAGGAAAGTGATGGACCTCAAAAGGTCACAGGCTGGGGGATGGGCAAATGGAATGTAATGGTGACAAGTTAAAGCAACTTTCTACTTTTGTAGAAAGGACAGCCAATTTAGGCACCGTCGGAGAATTGCAAGAACAAAGAAATCTAGTTAAATGTTTTGCATTTAAGGCAAGTGAAAAGCTAAACAACTTCTAAGATTAGTTTTGGTTGTAGAAGTAGAATCCGATCTCTCCACTGATGTTAATGCAGCTCCCACACACAGAAGTTTATAGAATCACGAGGATCATGGAAAAGGTTGATGATCACAGTGTAGGGGACTCGAGTGGGTGTGTGGTTAAGGGGAGAGAGCAAAGATGTAGAAGGGACCTGAGAGTGACAAATGCTTTCACGTGTGAGCTACCAAAATAAGTGGTAGAGATGGGAACAATTATCATATTTAAAAGATGCTTGGACAGGTACGTAACCACAGTGCCCTCCATAATGTTTGGGACAAAGACCCATCATTTATTTATTTGCCTCCGAACTACACAATTTGAGATTTGTAATTTAAAAAATTACATGGTTAAAGTGCACATTGTCAGATTTTAATAAAGCCCATTTTTATACACTTTGGTTTCACCATGTAGAAATTACAGCAGTGTTTATAAATTGGAGGAACGGCACCTCATATTTTGCTTGTGTAGTTTCAATTTCAGGTAGTCCTTGCTTTTTCCTTCCTTCCCATTCCCAGCTCTCCCATAAGCCTACTGTCTCCGTCTATTCCTTTATTTTTCCAACCCGTCCCCCCCCCGCCCGCCCCGACATCTGTCTGAAGAAGGGTTTTGACCCGAAACGTAGCCTATTCCTTCTCTCCATAGATGCTGCCTCACCCACTGAGTTTCTCCACCATTTGATGATGTTCCAAACAGTTGATTTTGGTTAGCCTAAGGTTTGGCTGATGTCTCTGACAGTTTTATTCTTGTTTCTCACTCATAATGGCTTCTTTGACTTTCATTGGTACAACTTTGGTCCTCATGTTGATAAACAGCAATAACAGTTTTCAAAGATGAAATGGAAAGACTAGGTGCTGAGAGCTCTCTTATACCTGCATTAAAGAGGCAATTAAACACACCTGAGCAATTACAAACACCTGTGATGCCATATGTCCCAAACATTATGGTGCCCTGAAATGGGGGGGGGGGGGCTATGTATAAACACAGCTGTAATTTTACATGGTGAAACCAAAATGTATAAAAATGGCAGTTACTAAAATCTGACAATGTGCACTTTAACCACATGTGATTTTTTTTTTCTATTACAAATCTCAAATTGTGGAGTACAGAGGCAAATAAATAAATGATGGGTCTTTGTCCCAAACATTATGGAGGAAACTATTTTGTGTGGAATATATGAAAGGTGCAGACATGAGTGACTAATTCAGTTAGGCATGGTCGAGTTTCCATGCTGTACAGCTCTGACTTTAATTCCACTCAGCACCTCGTGTCATTGACTGTTCCTCTGCTAAAAGTAATCTAGCACTCTCTCACTGTCCCTAAGTAATCCCTCTATCCCAGTGAACTGTGTCAGTGACTGTATCTCCACTGAATAGATAGTAACTTGGAGGTACCATTCAGCTACAATTCTACAGATGAAAATCAGCAATATCTTTGTCCTTTTTCAACCAACCTTGCTGACGTGCTGGTTTCATAATTTGTGAAGTTGAAACCACCATAAATTTGTGGAAAGATTAAATCCAATGTCTGCTTCAGGTTTTGTGAGGAAGTTGAAAATCAACAGATTGTCAGCCACCTTTGTGCAAAGATTCATCAATCATCAGAAGATAAGGTAAAATGAATAACTGATTTCAACTGGTAACTTAGATATAATCAGAAAACATTGGTAAAATCCAAAATGCTTCCAAGGGTGAGGGAGTCTAATTATACTTATCAGGGAAGTTACTGTTGTTCTCCTGAGAACAGAAGTAGATGAAGAGACACAGTATATAAAGAGAAAGAATCAACCAGAGGATTGAGAATAAAGGTGTGGGAAAAAAACTACAAATGACATAAGGAAAAACATTTCATGGAATTAGTGGTTAGGACCTGGAATAAACTGCCACAAGGAGCACTAGAGGCAGATTCAACAGTAAACTGGATAAGTGGAGAGCTCTTCAGCCCAACTTCCCCATGCTGACCCATCTATGCTAGTTCTACCTGCCTGCATTTGCCCCACATCCCTCTAAACCTTTCCAATCCGTGTACCTGTCTAAATGTTTTTTAAATGTTGTTATAGTACTTGCCTCAGCTACCTCTTTTGGCAGCTCGTTACACCTTTGCTATCTACAAAACCACCCACTTTAATGTAATCTGCAAACGTACTAATCACACATTCTACTTTAGACAGTAGGTGCAGGAATAGGCCATTCGGTCCCTCGAACCAGCACCGCCATTTAATGTGATCATGGCTGATCATCCACAATCAGTACCCCGTTCCTGCCTTCTCCCCGTATCCCATGACTCTGTTATCTTTAAGAGCTCTGTCTAGCTCTCTCTTGAAAACATCCAGAGAACCAGCCTCCACAGCCCTCTGAGGCAAAGAATTCCATAGACTCACAACTCTCTGTGTGAAAAAGTTTTTCCTCATCTCTGTTCTAAATAGTTTACCCCTTATTATTAAACTGGTCACTGGTTCTAGATTCCCCCAACATCGGGAACATGTTTCCTGCCTCTAGCATGTCCAAACCCTTAATAATCTTATATGTTTCAATAAGATAACCTCTCATCCTTCTAAATTCCAGAGTATACAAGCTCAGCCGCTCCATTCTATCAACATAAGACAATCCCGTCATCCCGGGTATTAACCTAGTGAACCTACGCTGCACTCCCTCAATAGCAAGAATGTCCTTCCTCAAATTGGAAGACCAAAACTGCACTCAATACTCCAGGTGTGGTCTCACTAGGGCCCTGAATGATTTCTTATCCAAATCCTTGATATAAACCACAAACAACAATGGGCCCAGCACCAATCCCTAAGGTGCACCACTACTCACAGACCTTCAGTTTGAAAAACAACCTTCCACCATCACCCTCTGCTTCCTTCCATGATCCAATTCTCTGTTTGGTCAGCCAACTCTCCCTAGTTCCCATGCAATCCAACCTTCCAGAGCAGCCAACCATGTGAAACCATGCTGCACAGCGGTGCAGTGGTAGAGTTGCTGCATTATAACGCTTACAGCCCCGGAGAGCCAGGTTCGATTCCAACTATGGGGGCTGTCTGTACGGAGTTTATACGTTCACCCGGAACCACATGGGTTTTCTCCGAGATCTTCGATTTCCACCCACATTCCAAAGACGTTCAGGTATGGACGTTAATTGGCTTGGTGTATGTGTAAATTGTCCCTGGTGTGTGTAGGATAGTGTTATTGTGCGTGGATCACCGGTCGGTGAGGGCTCGCTGGGACCCGAAGTGCCTGTTTCCACGCTGTATCTTTAAACTAAACTAAATTCCTAGCTGATGTTCATATAGACAATGTCTACAGCTTTGCCTTCATCAATCTTTTTGGTTACATCTTCTAAAAAATCAGTCAGATTCGTAAGGCACTGTCTCCAAAGTACAAAACCATGCTGACTCCCTAATCAGTTCCTGTCTACCTAAATGCATATATATCTTATCCCTCAGAATACTCTCGAGTAACTTGCCTACCACAGATGTTCAGCTCACTAACATATAGTTCCAAGGCTTTTCCTTGCAGTCCTTCTTAAATAGAGCCACAACATTGGCCCGCCTCCAGTCTACCGGCACCTCACCCTTGTTTAATAATGATTCATATATCTTTGCCTTGTGCCTGCAGTTTCTTCTCTAGTTTCTCACAGCGTCCTCAGGTATATCTGATCTGGCCCGGGAGATTTATCTAGAGGTTAGGAATGGGAATAGCTGGATTGCTCTTGCATGCAGCCAGCATAGACTTAATGGGTAAAGTGGCCTCCTCCCATGCTGTAACCTTTCTGTGATTATGATTTTTGAAAATTACTTGTGTAACATGTTTTTGTGATGGAAATTGATAATTAGCTCAGGGAGTTATGTGCAAATCTACTTGGATGAATAGTCCAATTGCTAATAGTCGTGTTTAATAGGGCAATAGGTGCAGGAGTGGGCCATCTGGCACCGAGCCAGCACCGCCATTAAATATGATCATGGCTGATCATCTAAAATCAGTACCTCAATCAATATCTCATGATGTGGCTTATTGGATGCATTATTTTTAATGCTAAGATTCCAGTTTTCTCATGTCCCTGAATCAAATCAGGGAGAATATACGATATACCTAGAATTTAGGAGATTGAGAGGGGATCTTATAGAAACTTACAAAATTCTTAAGGGGTTGGACAGGCAAGATGCAGGAAGATTGTTCCCGATGTTAGGGAAGTCCAGGACAAGGGGTCACAGCTTAAGGATAAGGGGGAAATCCTTTAAAACCGAGATGAGAAGAACTTTTTTCACACAGAGAGTGGTGAATCTCTGCAACTCTCTGCCACAGACGGTAGTTGAGGCCAGTTCATTGACTATATTTAAGAGGGAGTTAGATGTGGCCCTTGTGGCTAAGGGGATCAGGGGGTATGTAGAGAAGGCAGGTACGGGATACTGAGTTGGATGATCAGCCATGATCATATTGAATGGCGGTGCAGGCTCGAAGGGCCGAATGGCCTACTCCTGCACCTAATTTCTATGTTTCTATAATATTTATTTAAAATGTCCTTAAAATTCGAAAAATATAAATAATTAGGCTGACAAGCACTCTGTATGGGATTGACAATAAGATCATAAAATTAGGTCCCACAAGCATCAGTGAGAGATGCATGATCGGATAATTGTTGTTTTAGTGTTAACTGGGTGTTTGGGTTAATGTTAACTGAGGGTTAAACAATGGGAGAACTCCTCCTGTCCATCTTCAATTTGTGGAATCTTGTACCTACATCAGCAAAGTGTCACACAGGTCTCGGTTTAATGTCCCTTCAGTGTAATATACTTCACATTTAATATCACTTCTGAACTCCACTGAATAGTACTGATGAACATTTACATTGAAGTGAAGACACCATGCTGATGTGAATGTAAATCTTTTTTAAATGTTTTCTTTGAAAGGTTTTGGAAAACATCCTAAGGGTTCTGTGTCACCTCACTGGAAGAGCTGAGAGTATGAATTTAATGTTAGCAAATGGACTTGAATTAACTATCGACAGGTTGGTATTGTTGCACCATTTGTAAAATGCATTTGTGTTTTGCGTTATGCAGTAGTTAAAACAGGTTTTAGAACCAATGTAGAAAAAGATCGACACAAAATGTTGGAGTATTGAAATGTTGAAATCAATAGATGATATTTCAAGTTCAAGTGAGTTTATTGTCATGGGTCCCTGTATAGGACAATTAAATTCTTGCTTTGCTTCAGCCCACAGAACATATTAGGCATTTACTACAAAACAGATAAGTGTGTCCATATACCATGATATAAATATATGCACACATGAATAAATAAACTGATAAAGTGCAAATAACAGAAAATGGTTATTAATAATCAGTGTTTTGTCCGAGCCAGGTTTAATAGCCTGATGGCTGTGGGGAAGTAGCTATTCCTGAACCTGGTTGTTGCAGTCTTCAGGCTCCTGTACTTTCTACCCGAAGGTAGCAGGGAGATGAGTGTGTGGCCAGGATGGTGTGGGCCAGGATGGTGGCACTGGCTTAACAGCTGCGGCCCACCTGCAGTCCGTCTGTTTTTTTTTCTTTCTTTTTGTTCCTTTGTCATGTTTTAGTTAATTTTGTTTTATTAAGCTGTGTGTGGGTGGGGTGGGAGAAACATGTTTTGGTCTCTTCCTTCGGGGGGGAGTGCCAGCGGCAGCGGAGACCTGACTCGGCCCCGGACCTGTGGCGACGGCAGCGGAGACCCGACTCAGCTGTGGCGGCGGCGGGGGCAGCGGCAGCGGAGACCCGACTCGGCCCCGGACGCTGTGGCGACGGCGGCAACAGCGGCAGCAGAGACCTGACTCGGCCTCGGACCTGTGGCGACGGCAGCGGAGACCTGACTCGGCCTCGGACCTGTGGCGACGGCAGCGGAGACCCGACTCAGCCCCGGACCTGTGGCGAGGCAGCGGAGACCTGACTCGGCCTCGGACCTGTGGCGACGGCAGCGACCACCAGCGGAGTTTGAACCGGCCCGTTCGCGGAGCACGGTTGAGCCGCGGGGTTTACCATCACCCGGTGGGGTCACAACATCTGGAGCCTGGATCGCCTCGGCGCAGAGGAAGAACAAAGAGGGAAGAGACAGAGACTTTAAGATTTTGCCTTCCACCACAGTGAGGAGGTGTTTGGTGAACTCACTGTGGTGGATGTTAAATTTGTGTTGATTGTGTGTTTTTGTCATTTTTTTAATTATATGTATGACTGCAGGGAAAGGTCTGAATGACAATAAACGCATCTAATCTAATCTAATCTTTGATGATACTGCCTTTTTGAGGCAGCAACTGCGATAAATCCCCTCGATGGAAGGAAGGTCAGAGCCGATGATGGACGGGCAGTGTTTACTACTTTTTGTAGTCTTTTCCTCTCCAGGGCGCTCACATTGCCGAACCAAGCCACAATGCAACCGGTCAGCATGCTCTCTACTGTGCACCTGTAGAAGTTAGAGAGAGTCTTCCTTGACAAACCGACTCTCCGTAATCTTCTCAGGAAGTAGAGGCTCTGATGTGCTTTCTTGATAATTGCATTGGTGTTCTCTGACCAGGAAAGATCTTCAGAGATGTGCACGCCCAGGGATTTGAAGCTCTTGACCCTTTCAACCATATAAATGGGGCTGTGGGTCCCCCTCCTACTCCTTCAGATTGGGACCCTTCAGTCTGAAGAAGGGTCCCAACCCGAAACGTCACATCCATTTTATCTTGCAATGCTGCTTAACCAGCTGAGTTGATCCAGTATTTTGTGTCTATCTTTGGTATAAACCAGCACCTGGAGTTGCTTTTTATAACATGTAGAGGAAACATCTCAGTTTTTGATGCTATACTGAACTTTCACAGTTTAATTTACTATTTTTTCTTGACTTTAGGTTGTTATTGAGCACATCTAGCAAAAGTATTTTATATAAGGTTGCAAATAAAATGAAGTTTTCACTGACCAGTTTGCAAAATGTTCACCTACAAAATGATGCAGTCTATTGTGAAGGAAATAATGGTATGGTTGACCTATTTATACTTAATATTTGTTATGGAATGGAAATTGTTTTATATACCTGAAGTTAGCGTGTATTGAAACGATTCTCAGCTGCAATGTCTTTTGGAGTTGCATGAAATCTATACTAGTTTTTGAGGATTGCTTCATCACCGTGGTGACAGATAAACCACTTTTGTTCCCATTTCATCTCTTCAGCAACGGGTTCTATTTAAAAATAACTTCAAATGTACATCAGTTTTCAAGTAGTCTTTTTAGTGACCATACTTCCAATAGTAGACAGAGTGCAGGAGTACCTCAACGGGTCTCTTGAGAGGCTGCCTCTGTAATCCTTTGTTCCTACTCACTTTCAATAGTGACTGAAAAGATGTACATAAACATATCTACATAATATTTGCTGCATGTTTGCTTGTGAAACTATCTGTTCTGATGTCTGTCTCATCATATCATAGTGTATGATGAAAGGGCAGCATAAATTGCATCAAATGGAGACATTAAGATTCAAGGTCAATAAGGGCATTTATAGCTTCATTGAAATTATGTAATTTATTGAAAAGCTTTTTGGCTGAATCTAAACAATCAATTATCTGGAAAAGGAAAACAATGATTTTGCTCTTTGAGTGTTGCATGCTTGGCCCAACATCTGTTGTATGCCGTATTCTCCAGAGTTAGAAACGGGTTCTTGGCATTGGTCTGAAGATGTCGTACAAACCAGGTGTTTATTTCATTTGGAAACATCAGCATTGCACTGTGTTCTACTCAATGATTTCTTGCCAAATGTTATTGGAATTCATCCATTTAACTACATCCTTAAAATAGAATTGCCAAGTGAATGTATGTGTTTTTTAAGCATTCTACAATTAGTGCATATTTTGTGATTCATTCTGTTCTGATCACAGATATCATGGATATTCCCAGAGAGAAATCAAGTCAGTCTACAGTGGATCATAAAAGGTTATGCATTCTGATAATTACTCATAATCTGTGACTGAGTCATGCAACAAGGTTATATGATTCAAACCTTCATTCCTTTAACTGACATCTTTCATATTTCTACAGCTTTCACCCTGAAATAAAGTGGCATCAGAAGGATGATCATCTTGTGCTGAATGTAAAGTTGCAAAATGTGACACGACACTCATGCAGATTTGATCATTGCAAAGTGATATTCAGGTGTGTAGAATATGTATTTCCTACAAAATATATTACAATATTTCATCAATTGATCTGACATTTCTTATTCAAACGCAGTGCCTCTGTTGATGCCAAATTATACGTGGCAGATTTGGAACTTCAAGGCAGTATTTTAGAGGGAAAGTGCTCATGTATCATAAAAAACGCAGAGCCTGTCATTATGCTGTTTAAAGAAGAGAGAGGTGCCTGGAGCAGTTTGCTGAAACTCAAGGTAATAATGCAATATTTTTTTCTGGCACTCTAAACACTTGGATAGTTATATGAAATGAACCTTGAAATACTTTGCAAAATCTAAACTGAAGATCAAGTGTAACAAAAATAGTCTTGAATCTAATTTATTTTAAAATTATACATGATCCGTGGTTTGAAATTTGACATAATTGATGCTCACCAAGCAACTCTCCTTTTCCCCATTATCACTTTACTTAATCGCCCATTGCAGTAGAGGAATAGGCCTATCTGCCCACTCTGTCCATGTTGCCTATCAGGTATCTGTTTATATTCATTCCATTTCCCTTCCATTGATGATTCCACTGGCAACAGATGCTCACTCATTTTGTCGCCTCCTGCTGGCCAGCGACCATAACGGCTGCTGGCGCCCGCATCTCGCCTCAAAGACGCCATTTAAAAACAGCCGCACTGCTGATTCCTGAGCCGCTTGAGTTGGAGGACCACGTCTCCCGTGGGGGCTACGGGTAGGGAACGGCTGCGTTGGGGGAGCAGACCCAACGGGTCTGCACTTGGTCTAGTCACTTTTAAACATTTTACCCTTTACTCTAAATCCATGCCCTCTAGTTTTAGATACCTCTGCAGTGAAGAAAAGTCCAGTGAAGTCCTCTCCCCCAAGAAAAAAAAAACCTTGTTTATCCAATCTTAACTCATAACTGGGCCTGTACTCGCTGGAATTTAGAAGGTTAAGTGGGGACCTCATTGAAACTTACAAAATAAAGAAAGGCGTAGATAGAATGGATGTGGAAAGGACATTTCCACTGGTGGGAGAGTCTAGGACCAGAGGCCGTAGCCTCAGAATTAAAGGGTACTTTTTTAGAAAGAAGGCGAGGAGGAACTTCTTTAGTCAGAGGGTCGTTAATCTGTGGAACTCATTGCCACAGAGGGCTCTGGAGGCCAAGTCAGTGGATATTTTTAAAGCAGAGATAGACAAATTCTTGATTAGAATGGGTGTCAAGGGTTATGGGGAGAAGGCTGGAAAATGGGATTAGAAGGCAGAGATCAGTCATTATTGAATGGTGAAGTAGACTCGATGGGCCGAACAGCCTAATTCTACTCTCCAAGCAAAGCTCTCTTGGTGAATCTCTTCTCCACAAAAAACTGGAGTAACTCAGCGGGACATGCAGCATCTCTGGAGAGAAGGAATGGGTGACGTTTCACAGAGTGCTCGAGTAACTCAGCGGGACAGGCAGCATCACCGGAGATAGGGAATGGGTAACATTTCGGGTCGAGACTCTTCTTCAGACTGGGTTCTGCATCTTATCTTTTCTGAAGTTATACTATAACCTCCCTGTTTTTAAATTCCATGCCCTGGCTAATGAATGCAAATATCCCATACACCATCTTAACCACCTTATTGTGCTGCCACCTTCTTTAATCTTGTTCACTACTGATGTTTTTCCCCTCCAATCTGCTGTCAAGATTTTGTTTTTCAGTTCATCTGTACAGTTTCTGTCTTGTTGAAGGCCTTCAGTCCTCTCCCTGCTGTATGATTCTCTTAATTTTTATCCAGCCCTTGATATCCCTTACTTGCTGTATACCTTACAACCTTATGGGAACACATTGGCCCCGAACTCTGTTGAATGATCCCCACTTGCCTGATGTAGACTTACCTGCACGTGGCTGTTCCCATTAGCTTAGTTGGTTCCAGTATAATGATATTGAATTGGCTTTCCTTCATTTCCCAGGCCATTCCTATCCCTTTCCATAACTTCCTTGAAACCTAGAGAGTTGTGGTCACTACCTATAAAGTGCTCTCCCTCAAACGTAACTGCTAAAAGGCATAGGTGGCATTTCGAGTCGAGACCCCTCTTCAGACTGAATCGATGATCTGGGCAAAGATCCTCGTAACAATGAAAATATACTTGAATGTATAATTGAAAAGCCATGTCGTACTGGCTATTGGATATGATGGAGCTTGGTTATGATGGATAGGATAAGTGCTTCCTTTGTCTATTTATAATGAACCAAATAGTTTATTTCAATATTATAAATGTTCTTGAATCTGAATGCACAAAACGCTACTTGCAACTGTTCATTATCACTAAAAGGTATCTTACTCCAAGTAGAGCTGGGAATGTTAAATTATGTCCCTGGCTGCAGGCTATTGACAAAGATGGGAAGAGGGAAATGTTTAGGTGCCTTGGTGACAGGACTGAACAAAGAAACAGTTACAAAACTGGAGAGGGATGATGTAACTGAGGGGCCACAGACAAAGCCCATGCTTGGAATTCAGGCCAAGCACCTTCATGCTACAGGGTGTATCCTCAGCCACCAAATGGCTAGAAGGAAAGCTAGAAGCATCCTTACCAACTGCATCACAGTATGGTATGGCAACTGCTCTGTCTCCGACCGGAAGGCATTGCAGAGGGTGGCGAAACGTGCCCAACGCATCACCCGTTCCTCGCTCCCCTCCATTGAGTCTGCTCATACCAATCGCCGTCTGCGGAGGGCCCTCAGCATCGCCCAGGACTGCTCCCACCCCAACCATGGACTGTTTACCCTCCTACCATCCGGGAGGCGCTATAGGTCTCTCCCGTTGCCGAACCAGCAGGTCGAGGAACAGCTTCTTTCCGGCGGCTGTCACTCTACTCAACAACGTACCTCGGTGACTGCCAATCACCACCCCCCCCCCCCCGGACACTTATTATTTATTCAAATCGTTTGCTATGTCGCTCTTCCAGGGAGATGCTAAATGCATTTCGTTGTCTCTGTACTGTACACTGACAATGACAATTAAAATTGAATCTGAAAGACTGAAGAAAGCAAGATGTCACTTTAACCTTTATGGGCAACTAATTGCATTCCTTGGGTATTCAAGCAATGAATTTCACCGTGACTTGTCACATGTGGCAATAAAACATTCCTTCACTCATTCACCAGGTGTTGCAAGAACAACAAAGTAGTGATATTAGGAGACTTTATCATTACTTAGGATAACTTTGTAACAGTACGAGTTGTATGTATTGAGCATCCTGTCTTCTCTCCAAAGATGCCACGGTGAGGGAATGGTTTCCAATACATATTGGTCATTAACCCTGTAACTGAAGAGTTTGTATTGCAATTGTCTTTCAGAATCCAAATGTTACTTTTGATTTCAACTATTTTGAGGAAATGCCAGATGATGGAACTCTTCCAATTTTCAATGGTAAGGTCCTTTCATCCTAGAGTTACATCTTATTTCAGTGGGTATGCCAAACCAGTTCAATGAGGACAATGTATTCCAGCACAATGATTAGCATTTTAAACCTGCAGTATTTCATTTGCTCGTGGTCACTAGCTGATCAATACAAGAACCGCATTACTGCTGTAAGTGGCTGGACCACAAAATGAATTGACTTTGGATCATTATCCCCAGTTTTATTGTTGAAATGTTTAAAAGTTGAGATAAACAAAATATTTCTGATATGATGCATTCAATTATTAATACCAGTAAGCATGGGTAAACATATGATGAGCATTTGATGGCACTGGGCCTGTACTCGCTGGAATTTGAAGGATGAGGGTGAACTTCATTGAAGCTTACAAATAGTGAAAAGCCTGGATAGAGTGGATGTGGAGAGTTTCCTATAGTGAGAGAGTCTAGGACCAGAGGGTACAACCTCAGAATAAAATGGCGTACTTTTAGAATGGCGATGAGGAGTTTCTTTAGTCAGAGGGTGGTGAATCTGGAATTCAAGGCTGTGGAGGCTAAGCCATTGGGTATTTTTAAGGTGGAGATTGACAGATTCTTGATTACTCAGTAGTGTCAGGGGTTATGGTGAGAAGGCAGGAGAATGGGGTTGAGAGGGAAATATAGATCCAGCATGCTTGAATGGCAGAGTAGACTCGGTGGGGCAAATGAACTAATTCTGCTCTGACAATTTATGAACCATGCCCAACCTCCTTCCTTTGATTTTGAAAAGGAGAAAGTGCATGCAGCACTGGAGTAACAGTGGGCCACAAAGCAACTCTGGAGAACATGGATAGGTGACATTTCAGGTCGAATCAGAAGAAGGGTCCTGACTCGAAACATCACCTGTTCATGTTCTCCTGAGATGCTACCTGATCCTCTGAATTAGTCCAGAACGTTGTGTCCCTTTTTGTAAACCAACATCTGCAGGTCCCTATGTCATCATGTAAATCTACCCGCTGTTTCGCAGCACCAGCCTCATTACTGGCATAATAATACTAGATAAAGTTGTGCTGAACTTTCTTTGCATTTTGTGACATTTGATTTGAGAAACAGTTGGTTCTCTCTGTGGACCATGCATATAGTTACACTGACTGCCCATGGAGCATTGAGTCTGGAAGGAATATGAGTGGGCCTGTCTAAAGAGAATGGTCCTTGTCCGTGAGTTAAGAAGTGAACATTGCTTTTCAATACCTGACCTAGTACCTCATCGTTCATTGCACCATATCCAGTAGTGCGAGCGCTCTTACACTCAGTAACAGACCATACAGATTCAGATACTGTAGGAGAAATAAATTGCCTTTGGATCATTATCCACAGTTTTTATTGAAATGTTTTAAAAGTTGAGACAAACAAAATATTGCAGATGTGATGCATTCAAATATTGACAATCATACATTAGCATGTTGTTTTTACTTTTTTTTTGGATAGACATGAGAAGTAAAGGACATCCATTGGTGCTAGAACCCATTGTCGATGAATGGAATAGTTTGACAAATTATTATGACAGCTCCGAAGAAGATTATTGAAAATTCTGGTATATTAAAAAAGTTTAAGGTCTTAGTTATTCAAATGGCAGTCACTTCAGTAAAGGATTTTGTACCTGGGGTGTTCTTTGGATTTCAGATGTAATTTCTAAATAGTATTTTCTATAAATATAATAAAGTGTAAATTGGTTTTATGTGTCCTTTATATTTCAAGGGGCATTCAATGGTTAACATTAGATTTAATGTAAAGATTGTCTTATAAACATAATTGTCTCTCCAAAGACACAAAGTGCTGGAATAACACAGCAGGTTGTGCAGCCTCTCTAGAGAGGCTGATGTTTTAAGTCGAGGCCCTTCTTCAGACTGATTGTAGAAGGGGGAAAGAAAGCTGGAAGATAGGAGGATACAGATAAGGGGGAGTAATGATAGGTGGCTGGCTGGTCAGAGGACAGTTGTGAGCAAAAGGAGGAAGGAGTTCATGTCAGAAGTGATAGGAGTAGAATTAGGCCATTTGGCCCATCAAGTCTACTCTGCCATTCAAACATTCTGATCTATCTCTCCATTCTCCTGCCTTCTCTCTAGAACCCCTGACATCAATACTAATCAAGAATGTATCTATCTCTGCCTTAGAAATATCCATTGACTTGGTCTGACTGACTTCTGTGGCAAAGAAGTCCACAGATTCACCACCCTCTGACTAAAGAAAAGTTCTTTAATGCTGAGGCTGTGACCTCTAGTCCTAGACTCTCCCACCAGTGGAAACATCCTCTCTGCATCCACTCCATCCAGGCATTTCACTATTCGATTTTGATACGTTTCAACACCCCCTCATTTTTCTAAACTCCAGCGAGTACAGGCCCAGTGGGTCAAAGGTTCATCATACGTTAACCCACGCATTAAACCATATAACCATATAACAATTACAGCACAGAAACAGGCCATCTCGGCCCTACAAGTCCATGCCGAACAAATTTTGTTCCCCTTAGTCCCACCTGCCTGCACTCGTACCATAACCCTCCATTCCCTTCTCATCCATATGCCTATCCAATTTATTTTTAAATGACACCAATGAACCTGCCTCCACCACTTCCACTGGGAGCTCATTCCACACCGCCACCACTCTCTGCGTAAAGAGTTCCCCCTCATATTACCCCTAAACTTCTGTCCCTTCTGTCCATTCCTGGGATCATTCTTGTAAACCTCCTCTGGACCCTCTCCAGAGCCACCACATCCTTGCTCAGATACAGTGCCCAAAATTGCTCAATGTTCCAAATGCAGCCTGACCAGCGCCTTCCCTGTTTTTGTATTCTAGCCCTCTTGCAATAAACGCTAGCATTCCGTTTGCCTTTGCAGCAAGTTTCAAATTTTTAACCTGGAAGGAGGAATGGACCTGGAAGGGGGAACATGGGTGTAAGTCCAGTGGTGGGTGGTTGGGGGAGGAGGGGTTTAATGTTGTATTCTCCCTCCTGCAATCATTCTGAACAAGGGCCCTGACCCAAAAGGCCACCTATTCATGCTGCCCAGAGATGCTGCCTGACCTGCTGAGTTACTCCAGCACTTTGCCTCTTGTGTTATAAACCAGCAGCTGCAGATCTTTGTTATTTAATCCGTTTATTATTTAATTAATTAGCCCCTAATTACTTCTCCACATCAGTGGATCTTCAGGAAACAAATTGCAGGAATTCTAATTCAAAGCCCTATGTTTAATGACGGAATCAATTTTTGTTTAAAGTCTCAAAATTCTGAAGATTGCAGGTTGATCAAGCATCTCTCTGCCAACGGCTGAAACTAACAGTAGGGGGCAGTAGAGGGTACTTTGCGAAGTTCCACATAATGGTATGAACAGTGCCTTCAAACTCAGGACTGTGCAGCAAAGATCCTATAGCGAGCAAGATAGTCCACTCGACGAAAAAGGTGTAGTACTGTCATGGGCAGATTCATAGGCAATCTTCAGCCCCATTTCCGTAACCGGCTTCCGTCTCCACCATAGCGGAGCAAAGATACTAGTGCGGAGACAGAGGCCGGTTACGGAAACATCCTCGTCAAAATCTTCTCATTTTCTTTCTGCCTCTCTGCCACAATAAAAAGCAAAAAGATGCCTATGTTCCTTCCACAGTGTGTGGGGAGTCTGGCCCGGATCAGCACGGCTGGGACGCCAGTGTATAGTTATGGGGGGGTTGCAATGTATTTTTATGTAATGTTGTCCCTTGTCTGTGTCTTGAGTCTGAAATAAAGTTATCCTATGTAAAAATCTGGAGAAATATGTGTGTGTGTGTGTGTTATATGATTATATACATCTATATTACATTAATATACGTGTGTTCTTTCCTACACAATCTAATCAGTTGTATGGTCGCTGAATAAAACCATCCTTAAGTTATACATCATTTTTTAATCTTGCTCAAAACAAATTTTATTTTGTTAAATACTTCATTTAGATTACCCCACCATTACATACAGATCTCATTCCACTCTTTGGCTATTGGGAAAACCAGGTCCATTTTATTGTTGAAAAACAATTCCATAGACACAAAAAAATCATTAAGGAACATTCCAAGAGTAGAGCAACTGGAATCTTCATATTGCTATTATTTTACCAAATACTGCAGTTGTGAACAGTGTGATTAGATGAATTACAGAGTGCAAGTGCAATACAAAAATCAACTCAAACACAGCACATGAGCCATTAAAAAAAGAAAAGTTTTTAAAAAAACATTAAAAAAGACAATGAACAGAATCCTAATTTGTTAACATATTAATCTTTAACAAAATTTAACAGAATTATGAATCTAACCCTATATCACACACACGAACTGTTCCCCCACAATGCCGAGAGGGATTTACAAAGTCGGGTCGGGTTACTGAAATGTTACTGAAATGGACGGAAAAAGGGCCCACGTTCTGCTCCGTTGCGTACTACACGTCAGCCCATTGCATTTAGCAGGAGTGGTCTATCTTGCTCCGCTATAGGATCTTTGATATGCAGTGTCTGTAATTATTGTAGTTAAATATAGGCTCCAGATATTAGTCTGAATGTTTAACGTTTTGAATTTAATTTTAAGATTAAACTCAACAGAGATAAACATCATTGGGAAAATTAAGTCGTAGAGACATGTGCCTAAAACTATTTGATGGGATACATTGGGATATAGATGAACTGCAGAAATGGGCAGAATAATGGTAGATGGAGTTTAATCCATGTGAGGTGTTGCACTTTGGGAGGTCAAATGTCTGGGGAAAATATGCAATTAATGGCATGAGCTTCAACAGCATTAATGTAAAGAGGGATTGTGGAGTCCAAGTCCATAACTCCCTGAAAGTGGCAACATAAATAGATAGAGTGTTAAAGAATTGATATGGTATCCTTGCTTTCAAAGATCAGGGCTCTATAGGATTTTGGTTGGGTTACATTTGGAGTATTAGGTGCCATTCTGGTCACGCCATTACAGGAAGGATGTGGAGGCGTTGGAAAGGGTGCAGAGG
The DNA here is from genome assembly GCF_028641065.1 of Leucoraja erinaceus. Classification (NCBI taxonomy): domain Eukaryota; kingdom Metazoa; phylum Chordata; class Chondrichthyes; order Rajiformes; family Rajidae; genus Leucoraja; species Leucoraja erinaceus. Next base: position 1,822,783 of record NC_073393.1, read on the forward strand.
TTTACCAGAATGATGCCTGGATTAGGAGGTAGTGGATGGAAAAATCAAGTACTAGAGGGCAAAGCTTTACGGTGAGTGGTACAGTTTAAAGGAGATGTGCGGGGCAACTTTGATTTACACAGAGGGTGGTGTGTGCCAGGAACACAAAGCCAAGGGGGGTGATGGGGGTAGATACGATAGTGGCATTGAATAGACATTTGGATAGGCACACGGATATGCAAAAAATGGAGGGGGATATGGATTCGGCTCGTACGAGTAAAAAGTAACAATTTTTTTCATCACGAGTATTTTTTTACTTGTGGACATTTTTCACAGTGTTGAAAAAACGTCACGAGTTTACCGGATTCCCGAGTATCTACCATTACTCTACGAGCTGAGATATCCACGAACTCCTACGGACCACTATGGACATTCACCGAGTTCAAATCAGAGGAAAACTCGGGAGAACTCTTGAATTACCTCGTACAGTGGGACAGGCCCTTTAAGCTCTCAGACTTGGGTAGCATTGGTTAAACAGCTGCAGAGATGTTAATAATATCCAAAACTGTTCACCAGAATAAATTATTGAATAGTCACCAATTTGTCTGAAAATAGTGTCTCAATGGCACTAAATGTATTTTACATTGTAATCTGCCTCATTCATTCCATCAACGATAATGAGGTAGAGAGAGGTACATTAAGCAATAAGAACAATATTTTTACTTTTCAGTTTCTGTTGGTCCCACCTCCAGGAACAACTGTAGATGCATGGTAATCGGCCCTGGAAATACAACTAAATTATTATCTCCAACTTCAATGATCTTGACAATATTATACAAAGATATTTTATAGTTTTCTATTTTACATCAGTCTAATTAATCTGAGATATTGTGATATTTGCTGAAATTCATCTAAATTTATTTTTAACAAATGCCCTTTTGAGAATCAAACAAAGTTCATTATTTTAATCTAAGATTCTCTCTGGTTAATTCAAGTTCTTAAGTAACATGTCAGTTTTTGTCCAACAGGTTTCACATGAGAATTTGAATCTGGGCTCTCCTTATATAAATTCAAAACAACATTGAATGAGATTTACAACCAGGAAACAGTTTAATAACATAATGCCAAGGAATTCTGTCTTAATTCATGTTTATACTATTGTCAAATAATTCTTGTAATTTGAAAAAACAACTATTTGAACTAATGAATACTTTATTGTTAGATGTGACAAATCACAATGAAATTCCTTGCTTGCATACTCAAGGTATGCAAATAGTTGTCCATAAAGGGCACCTGCAAATTTGAAAACACAATAGCATTGATATTCCTAGGATTTAGCTTTAATTCTGCTCAGAAAATGGCAAGATTGCCATAGCCATTTAGCATGGAAACAGGTGATTCAGCCTAACTTGTCCACACGAACCAAGATGCTCCAACTGAGCAATTCCCATTTGGCAGAGTCACCTTATCCCCAGCATGATATTATACACCTCTACAAGATGACCCCTCAGTCTCCTACACTCCAAGGCTAAAAGCCCTAACCTCTCCCTAAAAGCTCAGACCCTCGAGGTCTGGCAACATCCTCGTAAATCTCTGAACGCTTTGCAACTTAAGAGTGATCAGCACGGTGATCAAAACTGAGCACAATACTCAAGTGCAGCCTCACAACTTTTCGTACAACTGTAACATACTTCTATACTCAATTTCCTGACTGGTCCAATGTGCCAAAAGTCTTCTTCACCGAACTGAGAAAAATATTCTGACTATGCCTCTCATAATTTTGTATAGGTCTCCCTGCAACCTCTAGAGTTCCATAGAAAATAATCCAATTCTCTCTAAACACTCCATTAGCTAATACCCATGCACTTTGACAGAGGAAGATATCAAACTTGTTTTTACAATTGCATATCTAGTTTCGAGGCAGGAAGAGACAACTCAGCTTCACCATTGAGTAAGGTCACAGTTATCTGATGTCAACTTGCATACCTGCCTATCTGCTAGAATATTGCACACCTTTATTAAGTATTATGCCTTAAAAATATTCAACAATGTTGCTCCATCACCCTAAGGAAAATAGTTCCAAAGACTCATGCACTTCCGTTTCATCTCATGTGTCTTAAAAGGATGACCCCTGATGTAGTGTCCTCCTGGTCAATATCCTTGTACGAGAAAACTCCCTCTCCAACCCATCACGACCTCTCTCTTCTAAATGTCAGCAATTACAGGCTTAGCCTGCCCAAATCCGTCATTAGATAAATCATCCATTCCAGGCATCACTCGGGTAAGCCTTGGCAGAACTGTTGCCATTGCAGTGATATCGTCTCACAAATAAGCAGAACAGTACTGTGCACGTGACTACGGGTCTTAAGCAATTAATTTTTACTACTTACTTATTATTCTGCTAATCCAGTTGAAGCGAAAATGAACGAACAGGACGTAAAATATTAGTCCTCCCACAATGAATAATGTACAGTATAGGTATGCCCAGTCTGGGGAGCCAATGATTGGAGCAAGAACCAAGTAAACTGCAATAACAGTTACAATGCATGGAAAAATGATGGGAATCTGAAACACAAACACACAGTGAGACTTTAGTGGTTCAAACCTGAAAGATGTAGGCATACCTTCCTCTCAACATGCTCAATTTCAGATGAGGGTGTCATTGGTTCACATCTATGTACTTTCCCATTGTCTTGGTGAGTTTTATACTTTATCTCCTTCCAGCTACATTCCACAATCAAAGGCCAGAGTGTTTAGCTACAAGTTGGCTAATCATAGTTTAAAAACTGAGCATCCACAGATATACTGTTAACACAGAACCGACCGAAAACAAGCAGCGCTGTTGTGAACAGTCTAAAAACCTAATGAGAAAGCTTCCATTATAATTTATTTCATGAACAGGTTGATTGCTTGGATCTAATTAAACAAAGTTGTATAGTCAAGCGAAAGCCTACAAGATGTTTAGTTGGTTAGTTCTACGTCAATGACGGCCATCGCCACCTCAACTCTGCCGTGGTGCTTGTGTAAGCCACAAGAGAGTTGGTGAGACAATTTAAAAAAAATCCTAAAACAAGATCATCAAATGTCAGATATGAAACAACCTATTTCCATATGCACTGACGTGGATAATAACAAATCAGAATGGCAAACTTCTGTAGATGCTTCAAATATGAAACAAAAACACAACCTCTGGGTGGGCTATCCATGATTGTCAAGGATGAATTAACATTTCAGTGCACTAATCTTTCTTCAGGACTGAAATATTAACTCCTCTTCCACAAATGGTGACATTTTAGTTTACTCTTTTACTAATGTAAATTTCTTAAAGAAAAATGTATTTTGTGATCCCTAAAATTCAACAGGTTTGCTGAAAATGAATGCAAATCTTAATGACCAATTGGTCCACGTCATTGAAAGGAAAGAAATGTCATTTACATCTAACCTTAACAGGTCTTCGCAGATTTTTTCTTGTAAATCTCATAACGATTAACGAGAATGTAGTCAGTCCATAAAAAATCCAGGAAGCAAAGCTGAAGTAATTTATAAGAGTGTTGATATCTCCTGGAATTATGTAGATAATAGCTAGAAAGCCCTGTGAAACAGAGTGTAGTGTTAAATAATTTACAGTGAAAAAACATTAATTAGATTTACATTTAGTGTAGTACTAGCCTTTTTTGATGAAGTTTACATAATTATAACACCATTTGATAGATACTGCAGGTGATGCACAGGATATGGATAAAACATTGACAAACTAACAAAAGCAGCACATGGTTATAGACAGTGCCCTCCAAAATGTTTGGGACAAAGACCCGTCATTTATTTATTTGCCTCTGTACTCCACAATTTGAGATTTGTAAAAGAAAAAGTCACATGTGGTTAAAGTGCACATTGTCAATTGTCATTTTTATACATTTTGGTTTCACCATGTAGAAATTACTGCTGTGTTTATACATAGTCCCCCCCATTTCAGGGCACCATCATGTTTGGGACTCATGGCTTCACAGGTGTTTGTAATTGCTCAGGTATGTTTAAATGCCTCCTTAATGCAGGTATAAGAGAGCTCTCAGCACCTAGTCTTTCCTCCAGTCTTTTCCATCACCTTTGGAAACTTTTATTGCTGTTTATCAATCAGGACCAAAGTTGTGCCAATGAAAGTCAAAGATGCCATTATGAGACTGAGAAACAAGAATAAAACTGTTGGAGACATCAGCCAAACCTTAGGCTTACCAAAATCAACAGTTTGCAACATAATTAAGAAGAAAGAGAGCACTGGTGAGCTTACTAATCGCAAAGGGACTGGCAGGCCAAGGAAGACCTCCACAGAAGAATTCTCTCTATAATAAAGAAAAACCCCCAAACACCTGTGTGACAGATCAGAAACACTCTTCAGGAGTCAGGTGTGGATTTGTCAACGACCACTGTCCACAGAAGATTGCATGACAGCAGCATTATCACGTTTTGTAATTGTAAATAAAAACATGAATTTCTTACATTAAATATGAGAGCTGGTGAGGGTGTTAAACGTCTGATGTTGATATATGACAATAACTTAACCATATGACCCTCACGGGCTGTCACATAAGTCAGCCTGTTAAGAAAAGTAAAGTCAAAACAGACCTCCACAGTTACGTCAAGTTTGTCTGCAGCTAACTTCAATGTTCTAAAGTAAGTTTAAAAGAAAATATTCCGCTCAGAAAAGAAGACATGAAACTGGTGTGAAAATGTTCTAAATTAGTTGATGTGGTGGTTGCTGGGGGTAGGGCCGCAGAGAAGTGAATCTTTGCCCAATGTTGGGAAACTAAGATCAAAGGAATGGCCATACTAAATATGCCATCATTCCTGGGCATCAAGGTGTGGTCTCCCTGGAGCAGAGAATGCCAAAAGGTAACACGGTTGAGGTATATAAAATTATGAGGGTATAGACAGGGTGGATTACAATATTTTCCCTTCATCAAAGATAGATAAAACTAGAGGACATAGGTCAACGGAGAGGTGGGCGGGCGGGCGGGGGAATAGAGATTTAGAGGGGTTATAAATCCAGAAAGTGCCATGATGTACACTGCCACAGAGACTGACTGAGCCTGTGCTGCTGACATTTCACAAGTGTCTACACGAACACCCAAATCACTTAGACATTCCCAAAATCCATCCTCAGATTGTCTGAAAGAGTAACTGGAAATGGTTGAAATAGACATAGGAAAAAAATGAGTGATTAAGTAGTGTGTTAGTTTGAGTTGATAATGGGGAAAGCTGGTCATGAGGGGTGTAATACATTTGTCACAGGATGCTGCTTTTTTTTTAATGACAGACGAGGTATTTTTTTTTAATGACAAAGAGTAGGGATTAACGGGTCGGTGCTGGGACCGCAGCTATTTACAATATACATCAATGATTTAGATGAAGGGATTCAAAGTAACATTAGCAAATTTGCAGATGACACAAAGCTGGGTGAACTGTGAGGAGGATGCTATGAGAATGCAGGGCGACTTGGACAGGTTGGGGGAGTGGGCAGATGCGTGGCAGATGAAGTTTAATGCGGATAAATGTGAGGTTATCCACTTTGGTAGCAAAAACAGGAATGCAGATTACTATCTAAATGGCATCAAGTTGGGAAATGGGGAAGTACAACGGGATCTGGGGGTCCTTGTACATCAGTCTATGAAAGTAAGCATGCAGGTACAGCAGGCAGTGAAGAAAGCAAATAGTATGTTGGCCTTTATAACAAGAGGAATCTAATATAGGAGCAAAGAGGTCCTTCTGCAGTTGTACTGTGCCCTAGTGAGACCACACCTGGAGTATTATGTGCAGTTTTGGTTCCCTAATTTGAGGAAGGACATTCTTGCTATTGAGGGAGTGCAGCGTAGGTTTACAAGGGTAATTCCCGGGATGATGGGACTGTCATATGCTGAGAGAATGGAGCAGCTGGGCTTGTACACTCTGGAGTTTAGAAGGATGAGAGGGGATCTCATTGAAACATTTAAGATTGTTAAGGGTTTGGACACGCTAGAGGCAGGAAACATTTTCCCGATGTTGGGGGAGTCCAGAACCAGGGGCCACAGTTTAGGAATAAGGAATAAGGCATTTAGAACGGAGACGAGGAAACACTTTTTCTCACAAAGAGTGGTGAGTCTGTGGAATTCTCTGCCTCAGAGGGTGGTGGAGGCAGGTTCTCTGGATATTTTCAAGAGAGAGTTAGATAGGGCTCTTAAAGATGGCGGAGTCAGGGGATATGGGGAGAAGGCAGGAACGAGGTACTGATTGGGGATGCACAAAAATGCTGGAGAAACTCAGTGGGTGCAGCAGCATCTATGGAGCGAAGGAGATAGGTAACATTTCGGGCCGAAACCCTTCTTCAGACTGAGATTTTCCAGCATCTGCAGTTCCTTCTTGAACACTGATTGGGGATGATCAGCGATGATCACATTGAATGGCGGTGCTGGCTCGAAGGGCTGAATGGCCTACTCCTGCACCTATTGTCTATTGCCTTAATTCATGGCCCGAACCCGTGTCACAATTGCAGATCTTTTCCCAGAAACTCACAGAGTCTCCAATATTGGTGTACATAGTTCTGCTGGCCACTGAATCTGAATGATAAGCAGGTTCTTTAACAAACCAGCTACCAAAATATCTATCTTTGAACAATCTATGTTATCATTGGCATTCATCACAGACCTGCACAACACAGAAACAAATGACATTTCAATCAATCTGTGTGTCGGAAGCCCAGCCTGGAGCACAGAAATAGTTCATGAAGGATTATTTCCTAATGCTAAAATCAGTTTGGGGAATTTTCCAAGTCTCATTTGATAGTCTGGGCCAGACTAGGCAGTTAAACAGAGATCTGCCATTTACTAAATATTCCAATCAGAAATAGACAAGAACCACATGATATTGATGTGGTTGATAATTGATTTATTTATCAATACGAAAGGAACGGCAGTGGTAAGAGACTGGAGCATGTGGACATGCAGTAATTGGCAGGGGGAGGGTGGGACAGGACATGTTTGGGGTAATCCAGAATGAATATAGAGTGGAAATCATTGCTGCTTGGTGTGTGAAATGGGAGTAGGAATTGGACCAGTTATCTGGGAGGAAGAGGAGAAAACACTACTGATGCGAGGGCAGAGAGACTTGCTCACAACCATCGATTACTTAAACAATGCAGAAGTATTTCTGCTCCTCTTGGGTTATAGAAAATGGCATAAAAAGTATGTACCTGCTCTCAAGTCCAAGAGTTGTGGGTGTTTGTCGACAAAGAAAACTCAGCAAGACAGTGTTGAATTAAACTCTCTACTGAAATATTGACAATATGCAGCATTTATATCACAGTCCTACTTTTTGAGATGCTAGTTCATAAACAGTGTTTGCATTAGTAGATGACTTGTTCAGACACACGTTCAGAGAATATACTGTTGTAAAAGAACTCTTTACCTGCCGGCTGTGAAACAGGAACCATTTGCAGCCCCTAAGGTAGAAAATACGACAAAAAGTGGAACTACCCAAGAGACGGGAGTGAGGATTCGATCTCCAAAAGTCTGTGCAATAAATAAAAATGATAACCAACAAAACAGAATGTTTCAGACATATTTATATTCATAATATTCATATTCATAGTGTAGATGAAATATGAGCAGAAATATTTTTCCAGAGTCAAGCAGGAAGAGAGCAGTTTGGATTTTAGAATGCAAGCATCAGAACCTTCCAGTTTCAGTTTTAGAAACATAGAAAATAGGTGCAGGAGGAGGCCATTCAGCCCCTTCGAACCAGCACCGCCATTCAATATGATCATGGCCGATCATCCAGAATCAGTACCCCGTTCCTGCTTTCTCCCCATATCCCTTGATTCTGTTAGCCCTAAAAACTAAATCTAACTCTCTCTTGAAAACATCCAGTGAATTGGCCTCCGCTGCCTTTTGTGGCAGAGAATTACACAGGTTCACAACTCTCTGGGTGAAAAAAGTTTTTTTCTCATCTCAGTCCCTAAATGGCCCACCCTTTATTCTTAAACAGTGACCCCTGGTTCTGGATTCCCCCAACATCGGGAACATTTTTCCTGCATCTAGCCTGTCCAATCCCTTACTAATTTTATTCATGTTTATTTTGTTTTATTTAATTAATGAAATAATCTTTTTAAATAGCAATTTTACCATCTCTATTTTTATCATTTGTCCCATTACAACACCCTTGTGTTTTGCACTCACATCATTTAATCAGTTTTATATTTAATTCCATCACAAATATTTCGTTCTGAACCTTGCTTCACCTGCGTGTCACATCTCATAGACTTCCCAGTTCCAATGGAAGGTCAAATGTCTGAAACATTCATTCTGTTCCACTCCCCATTTGAAGTGCTGGGGTTTCCAGTATTTTTAACTTTCATCCATGATATACGACTTCACTGGCACCATTATCTCTCTGATGTATGAGTGGATAAGGCAGTGTAGGTACTGGATGAATTAAAAATAGATGAAGATGTGGCATTTAAAGGGCTGGCCGCCAACCAAATGGGACAATATCCAAGCTCAGATGAAATGCATCTTACACTGATGAGGGAAGAATTGGTAGAAATCGCAGAGGTTCTGGTAACAATTTCCTCAAATGAAGATGGGCTAGAGGACAGGAGGATTCTAAATGTTAGATGATTTTTGAATGGGATTAACCACCATTAACCATCCAATCAGCCGAATGGAAGGAAACTTCCACAGAAACATCCAGGCACAACAGCAACTCAACAATGGCCGCTGCACCGGAGACCCGGGCCTGACCCCAACCACGGACCAAACACAAACCTCCACACAATGCAGCGCCACAGCTGCCGAGAATGTTTATAGCAAGTGACCTATGACCTGTGCATGCGCAGTCAGAATACCGAACTCACTTATTCCCTGTTCACATGAGGGGAAACATTGAGCCTTTATTATGGGAGAATTTGATTTCAGGGTAAGCCTTATTGCAATTGTATTGGTGAGACTGCACCTAGAATATAGTGTACAACAGTGGTCTCTTTACCCAAGAAAACATATGCCATTGTTTACTTGCAGAGAAGATTCATTAGAATGGTTTGAGGATTGGCGGATTTAGGAATGAGAGGCAATCTCATAAAAACATGACATTCTTAAAGAGCTTCTCAGACCAGGTTAATTATTAATTATTAGATTCATTAGATTGCAGATGAATGAATGGATGTTGTCCCTGAATGAGGAGTCTGTCAATCCATGGTCAGTCTGCTCAAGACCACGATGGGAAGATAATCCTTCATCAGATGATGATGAATCTTTGGGTTTCTATTAAGAGCCTGTCCCACTAGCATGCAATTGCATGCGTCTAGTGTGACCACACATGGTGGCTTGAGGCGTAGGGCCGCCCGCGCGGGGCCGGTCCCACTTCCAACCGCGGAGGCGTCATACTCACCAATCAGCTGGGCAGGAGGCGGGCCGACTGAATTTGGACGTCGCACGGCGTCGGGCGGTGACATCATCACGCAACGTCACGCACTAGGCATACGCCCGTCAAGATGCTACGTACGGCCTCAATACGCCTGCGGGCCAACAGGCCTTTGGCAAGCGGAATTTTCGGACAGTGCAGGATTTTCAGAGCCCCGCGCAATGTCGGGACCAGCCCTACCCAACTCCATACGCCTCCGCGGTTCAAAGTGGGACCGGTGCCGTACGCCTCAAGCGACCACGTTTGGTCGCGCTAGACGCATGCAATCGCATGCTGGTGGGAGAGGCCCTTTACTGTATGGAGTTGAGTTGCTTCTTATTCTTCTTGCATGCGACGTGCACAGCCTGAAGGTGTACGACAACTTGTTCTATTTAATCTTATTTGATTGTGCACGCCGGGTTGATTGCATTCGTCGAAGCAGGGCGGACCACGTGAAGGTTGCAATCTCCCACCCCTGGTTCAGTTGCTGAGTACAATTAAGACAGACCTCAATATTTGTTTGGATATCAAATCCATCAAGGGACATGTTCAATAGACCCAGGCCACGCTCTCATTTTGCCACTACATTGGGAAGAAGGTGCAGGAATCTGACAATGGTGACCACCAGGTGGAACACCTTCATCCCAACAATGACCAGGCTCTTGAACACCAGAGAATGCTAACTAAACAGGTAGACAAAAGTGCTGGAGAAATTCAGCTGGTGCAGCAGCATCTATGGAGTGAGGGAAATAGTCAACGTTTCGGGCCGAAACCCCTTGGGTTTCGGCCCGAAACGTTGCCCATTTCCCAAGGGTTTCGACCGGAAACTTTGCCTATTTCCTTCGGTCCATAGAAAGAAACATAGACAATAGGTGCAGGAGTAGAGGCCATTCGGCCCTTCGTGCCTGCACCACCATTCAATATGATCATGGCTGATCATCCAACTCAGTATCCTGTACCCGCCTTCTCTCCATACCCCCTGTTCCCTTTAGCCACAAGGGCCACATCTAACTCCCTCTTAAATATAGCCAATGAACTGGCCTCAACTACCTTCTGTGGCAGAGAATTCCACAGATTTACCACTCTCTGTGTAAAAAAATGATTTTCTCATCTCGGTCCTAAAAGATTTTCCCCTTATCCTTAAATTGTGACCCCTAGTTCTGGGATGCTGCTGCACCTGCTGAGTTTCTCCAGCACTTTTCTCTACCTTCGATTTTCCAGCATCTGCAGTTCCTTCTTAAACACGCTAACTAAACAATAATCTGCCAACTGTTTTGGTTGCACTAAGGACTTGGGGCTTTTAGCAATAATATTTGGGGTTTTCAATTCATTGCATTTTTTTTAATTTAGCATCTTATCTGTGAGTATTGTGTTTCATACTTCCATTGTCAGTACATCTGACAATTAAACACTGTTGACTCTTAGACCCTTGAGGAGAAAGGCCAATCTTAATCTTATTGAATGTGAGCCAGCACAGAGGGTTGCCAAACTATTCTCATGTCCTTATGTTCTCTACAATGTTCTTTATCTTATGAAACTTCCTTCAATAGCAGATTGAAGGTCGCAGGGAGCACCATTTGCTTTCTCAACGGCCGTCCTATTAGTTGGAACAATGCCTTGTGTCAGGTTGCAGACTGGCATATTATACGCAGAGCTAATAGGCCAAAAACAATTAGGAGCAGTGCACTGTGTGTATGAGAATTTAAATACAATAAATGGCAATTAACAATGTTTTATACATCTATAAAATGCTATGGAGTCTTTCAACTAGTCTTAAGGGGTTGGACAGGCTAGATGCAGGAAGATAGTTCCCGATGTTGGGGAAGTCCAGAACAAGGGGTCACACAGTTTAAGGATAAGGGGGAAATCTTTTAGGACCGAGATGAGGAAAACTTTTTTCACACAGAGAGTGGTGAATCTGTGGAATTCTCTGCCACAGAAGGTAGTTGAGGCCACACAGAGAGTGGTGAATCTGTGGGACTCTCTGCCACAGAAGGTAGTTGAGGCCACACAAATGGTGGTGAATCTGTGGGACTCTCTGCCACATAAGATAGTTGAGGCCAGTTCATTGACTATATTTAAAAAGGAGTTAGATGTGGCCCTTGTGGCTAAAGGGATCAGGGGGCATGGAGAGAAGGCAGGTACAGGATACTGAGTTGGATGATCAGCCATGATCATATTGAATGGGGTGCAGGCTCGAAGGGCCAAATGGCCTACTCCTGCACCTATTGTCTATGTATCTATGTAAATAATACCTGAAAAAATGTCTGGGAAGAATTTCCAAATAGAATTTGAAGCTGGGCAAACAATTAAAGTAACACTTACCACAGCCACGGCAGAAGATTGCAGTAATTCAGTGGGAGTCATTGCAGCGAAATAGGCGATGTTCACCAGGACGTAACAAAAAGTAACGAGAGGAATACCGATGATGATGGCAAGTGGTAGATCCCTGCCAAATATATTAGTTCTCATTAGAATCAGTGTGAACATCAACCATTTAGTTTAGGAAAGAACTGCAGATTCTGGTTTAAATTGAAGGTAGACACAAAATGCTGGAGTAACTCAGCAGGACAGGCAGCATCTCTGGAGAGAGGGAATGGGTGACGTTTTGGGTCGAGACCCTTCTTCAGACTGATGTCAGGGGAGTGGGCGGGACAGAGATAGAATTTAGTCTGAGACAGTAAGACTGGTGGGAGAACTGGGAAGGGGGAGGGGATGGAGAGAGAGAGGGACAGCAAGGGCTATCTGAAGTTAGAAAAGTCAATATTCATACCGCTGGGGTGTAAACTACCCAAGCAAAGTATGAGGTGCTGTCCCTCCAATTTGCGCTGGGCCTCACTCTGACAATGTAGGAGGCCCAGGACAGAAAGGCCAGATTGGGAATGGGAGGGGGGAGTTAAAGTGCTGAGCAACCGGGAGATAAGAGAAGTTTAGGTGGACTGAGCAGAGGTGTTCAGCAAAACGATCGCCGGGCCTGTGCTTTGTCACGCCGATGTCGAGACGTTGACACCTCTGCTTCACTGCAAAGACTGTCGTGGTCCTTGGATGGAGTTGAGGGGGGGGAGGTATAGGGACAGGTGTTGCATCTTCTGCAGTTACAGGGGGAAGTACCTGGGGAGGGGGTGGTTTGGGTGGGAAGGGACAAGTTGACCAGGGAGTTGCAGAGGGAACGGTCTCTGTGAAAAGCAGAAAGGGGTGGAGATGGGAAAATCCCACTACTGGCCACATCTTCCCATCTCCACCCCTTTCTGCAGAGACCCTATAGACCCAACTCCCCCTCCCATTCCCAGTCTGACCTTTCTGTCCTGGGCCTCCTTCATTGTCAGAGTGAGGCCCAGCACCTCATGTTTTATTTGGGAAGCTTACACCCCAGCGGTATGAACATTGACTTCTCTAACTTCAAATAGCCCTTGCTTTTCCTCTCCCACCATCCTCTCCCCCTTGCCAGTTCTCCCACCAGTCTGACCGTCTCCAACCCTATAATTTAGTTTAGTTCAGAGAAACAGGCCCTTCGGCCCACTGAGTCCGCCCCGACTTGTGATCCAGGCACATTAACACTATCCTACACACACTAGGGACAATTTACACATACACCAAGCCAACTACCCTTCACCCCTGTACGTCTACAGTGTGGGAGGAAACCGTAGATCTCGGAGAAAACCCACGCGGTCACGGGGAGAACGTACAAACTCCGTACAGAAGCGCCCGTAGTCGGGATCGAACCCGGTTCTCCGGCGCTGCAAGCAGTGTAAGGCAGCAACTGTACCGGTGTGTCACTGTGGCCGACCATGCAAATTATTTTAATCGGCCTGTCCCGCTGATTTACTCCAGCATTTTGAGTCTACCTTCGGTTTAAACCAGCATCTACAGTTCTTTCCACCATATAAATATGAGGTCTAACATTTGAATTGTTTTAGTTGCAAAATGTGATCTTACCTGTAAGGATTCTTCAGTTCCTCTGTGATAAAGTTGAGTTGATTCCTAGGTGCAAGTAAAACATTAATAATACAACATTAATCCAAACTAGCTTCCTGTTTTAGATTGTTAAAATATTTTTGAAGTGCTTGCTATAGTTTAAAGACCAACGCATCATGAATCGATAGCAGTATTCATTAATGAAAAGCTGTAATTTATTTTATTGTACTATGAGTTTTATCTTTGTTTTGGCTCATATCCATTGTTCCATGCTTCCTCCTTTTTCCTGACCACCTCAGTTTCACTCATTATCCAAGCATCTTTAATCGGACCAACCTTGCCCTTCACTCTGACAGGGACATGCATGCCCATAACGCTTGATATCACTTTTAAAAGCATCACAGTTACTAGACCCATAAACAACCCACTCTCATCAAATTTGGTGAGTTCCTGCCTAACACGTCAAAGTTGGCCTTGCCCCAATTCAGTAACTTGTGGCTCCATCCTGCCTTTATCCTCAACTATTTTAAGACTAGTGGTCGCTGGTCCCAAAAGCTGACCCATGGACACCAGTCACTTGCTCTTCCTAAGAGTAGATCGAGCTTTGTCCTCCCCTTGTGGTAATCTTCACGTATTGCCCCGAGGAAACATATCTGAACACATTTGCAAATTCCACCCTAACGAAGCTCTTGGCTCTAAGCCAGTCCCAGTCTATATTGGAGCGCGTCTCCAGCTATAAATTCCTCGGAGTACATATCTAGGAGGATTTGTCCTGGTCCCTCAACACCTCCAAGCTGATCAAAAAGGCACAGCAGCGCCTTTACTTCCTGAGGAGGCTCAAGAAAGCCCACCTGTCCCCCCAGATCCTGACCAACTTTTACCGCTGTACCATAGAGAGTATCCTGACCACCTGCTTCACGGTATGGTACAGCAGTTGCACTGCTGCGGACAGGAAGGCACTACAACGGGTGGTGAAAACCGCGCAGCACATCATCAGTGCCCCGCTCTCTGCCATGGATGCCCTCCACCGAAAACGGTGTCTGAGACGGGCCGGGAAGATCATCAAAGACCCCTCACACCCCAACCATGGACTGTTTGCCCTCCTCCCATCAGGGAGGCGGTACAGGAGCCTTAGGTCACGTACTAGTAGGATGAGGAACAGCTTCTACAACAATACAATTACACTGCTGAACTCGGAGTCCCGCCGATAGATTTCTCTGGTCCCTCCGTCCACATTGTTTAATTATTCTGTATTTCTTGATTATTCTGTATCTTCTCTCTTTCTATATATTTTTCTTTATGTACAACTACTACGGACTGACGCAAAACTGCATTTCGTTGTACTCATACTTGTATTTGTGGAGATGACATTAAAGTTGAATTGAATTGAATTGAATTGAATTGAATTGAATTGAATTGAATTGAATATTGGGAAAGTTAAACTCCCCAACTACGACCACTTTATTCATCTTGCAGGTGTCTGTAATCTCCCACCATATTCATTCTTCTAATTCCTGTTGATGATTTGGGGGCCGATAGCACATTCCCAACAAGGTTTGATTTCTCTGTTCCATACAGTCACACTGGACAAACCATCAGTAATGCCATCTTAGATTACTGTCGTGACATTCTCCTTAATCACTCATTTTTTACCCCACACCTCTGCCTCTCCTGTAGCTTTGTACCCTGGATCATTAAGCTCAGTCCTGTCCACCTCTTAGCCAGATTGCACAAGAAGCTCCATCTACACTAGTCCCACCTGCCCGTGTTTGGTCTATATACCTCTAAACCTGTTCTATCCAAGTGTCTTTTAAATGTTGTGACATCACCTGCCTCAACTACCTCCTGCGGCAGCTCTTTGTGTACACTCACCGACCACTCATGGAAAGTTTGCCCCTCAGCTTCATATTAAATGTTTCCCCTCTCATCTTAAGTCATCAGCCTACAGAAAGACAAAGCTGCCTTGTGAGCCTGGTACAGCCATGCTTACTGCTATCTCTTAATGTATCTACCCAATTATCTATTGAGTTAATTATGCAACCAAATGGACAAATGTAGCAACGGAAGTGGCTTACCACCCATCATACGCCCACATTCCATTATAAAATGCCAAACCAATCGAACCAAAGGAGGTCTGAGATCCAGCAAACGAATTTTCAAAGTTCTGTGTATTTCCTGCAAAGATTAACATTGCCAGATTTTAAACGATTGCTTCAAGCTTTGAAATTTACGGAATCATTATTAATGTTACATGAAACTTTTATGAAAAGGCGGTAACGGCCAACCGTTGTCACCTGCACAGAATAACCAGGGTGGCCAATGGATCCAATCTGTTTGCAACATCGACCAGGTCTTATTTGCTCATTTGAGAGGAAATTAAAAACGTTGTACTTACTCTTGGATCAGAGCAGACACTTGGTTTCCATGCCAACATTATGCCTTCAAACATTGCTACAATTAATTCTTGAGAATTTACATTATGGTTGAAGTGCACTCAAATTAATTTGTCTTTAATTATGTAGTAATTTGAGATATTTCTTTTATTCTCCACTTGAAAAGTGTACACCCGTTAAATCTAAATAATTTGATCAAAGATTGAAAATGTTTTACTAAATCCTTTTGGTCAAGAATAGAAGCTGAGAAAATTAACCAAAACAGTATAAAAGTCAAACTATAGAGACATTACATACAAAGGCAGCAAGGCAAATCTGTGTCTATTTTTCTGATAATATTTAAGTAAGTTCGTTTATTGGCCAAGTATTCACATACAAGGAATTTGCCTTGGTGCTCCGCCCACAAGTAACAACATGATGAAAACTACACAGCTTCAGTGCCTTCAATATTATACGATTTAGATAATATCTATAACTGCTTAAATCAAACCCGTGGAAATCCCCAAAGCTCCATTCTTGAATGTTGTATTCTAGACTATTCTCAAATGCTGTATTGTAATTCTAGAGTATTCTAGCATATTGTGTTCCAGAATATTCTAGAATCCAATGTGACTGATGACATGTGGCCAGGAGCACAATAAACCCTGAGCATCTGACTCAGACAGATGGAGGCACCTGCAGCAAATTAGACGGAATGTCTACAGGGGGAGACAGACACGGTGTCTGTGGGAGAAGGAACTGCGGGTGCTGGTTTAAACCAAAGAGAGATACAAAATGCTGGAATAACTCAGCGGGACGAGCAGCAACTCTGGAGAGAAGGAATGGATGATGTTTCGGGTCTTTATAAGTTTATAAGTTAGGTCTTTATTCTCTGGAGCGCAGAAGGTTAAGGGCGGACCTGATAGAGGTCTTTAAAATGATGAGAGGGATAGACAGAGTTGATGTGGACAAGCTTTTCCCTTTGAGAATAGGGAAGATTCAAACAAGAGGACATGACTTCAGAATTAAGGGACAGAAGTTTAGGGGTAATATGAGGGGGAACTTCTTTACGCAGAGAGTGGTGGCGGTGTGGAATGAGCTCCCAGTGGAAGTGGTGGAGGCAGGTTCATTGGTATCATTTAAAAATAAATTGGATAGGCATATGGATGAGAAGGGAATGGAGGGTTATGGTACGAGTGCAGGCAGGTGGGACTAAGGGGAAAAAAAAATTTGTTTGGCATGGACTTGTAGGGCCGAGATGGCCTGTTTCCGTGCTGTAATTGTTATATGGTTATATGGGTCGACACCTTGCTTCAGTGATGTCTGTGATAGTTCAGACGGGATGTCTACAGTAGGACAGACAGGACGTCTCGATGGGATAGACGGGAACGGATTACAACACAAAGTGCTGCAAGTTGGCAATGGTTGGGCAGCATCTGTGATGGGGATGGACAGGCAACGTTTCAGATCAGCACCTTTCAGACTGGTTGAGGAGGGAGGAAGCTGGAAGATGCGATTGGTGATGGGATCAGGTTGAAGTGTAGAGATGTGTGGAATCATTCTCTTTAATTGGAAGAAAGTGTGTGCGTGTTTGCTAATGCAGTCCTGGTTTGTTGATCAAAAGAGAAACAGTTTTCTCAACCAAATAGATTAAAAATAAATGATTTTGGCCATTAGTTACATTGGAAGAACAGACATTCACTTGAAACGACTGCATTTAAAGGAATGATAATGATCTCCCTCTGAATGATATTCATTTACTTTAGAATCTTCTAGATCGCAATTTTGTTCCGAAGGTATAAAACGTCATAAGGTCATAAGTAATAGCAGTAGAATTAGACCATTCGGCCCATCACGTTTACTCTACCATTCAATCATGGCTGATCTATCTCTCCCTCCTAACCCATTGTCCTGCCGTCTCCACATAACCTCGGAGACTCTTACTAATCAAAAATCTATCTATCTCTGCTTTAAAAATATCCACTGACTTGGCCTCCACAGCCTTCTGTGGGAAGGAATTCCACAGATTCACTGCCCTCTGACTAAAGACATTTCTCCTCAACTTCCTACAATTCTACAACTCAGATAATTGCTTACAAATAGAAATAATAATTAACTTCAAGGGCCGGGCTTGCTTTGCAAATCCAGTAAAGTCATTATTTAACTAAACATCAACTGACACTTCCTGCTATGTTGACTCTGGATAAGGGCTTTGCGGATACCACTGATGTTCACTTTAAAACATAGCGATAGCTCAAACAATCCCCGTGAAACAGAACATTCCTATCCTAGTACATCATTCATTGCTGCATCTCCTCTACCTCTCACCTTGTGCCAGCAGGACAATTCCAGCCACAATGATGACAGCAACAATCAGAAGTTTGGCCACGGTGAGGAAGTTCTGGACGTAACTAGCTAACTTCACACTCAGCGAATTCACCAGGGTGATAAAAACTGCAAAAGGAAAAACATATAAACATATAAAACATAAAATCAATGATCATAAAATGATCACATTTTTATTGGCATCTTTAAATTAGCAATTACCGGTACAATTCAAGATTAAAGATTCAAGATAGATTTAATTGTCACGTGTGCTTGATGGCACAGTGAAATGAATTTCCATACAGCCATACAATAAAAATCAACAGGACACAACACACTATAGGGTTTGACATAAAACATCCCCACACAGCAGAATCAAAGTTCCCCACTGTGTGGGAAGGCACCAAAGTCAGTCTTCTTCCTCCACTATTCCCCGTGGTCAGGGCCTCCCCAAGCCCTCCGCAGTTGCCGCTACGGGCGGCCCGATGTTCAGGACCACACGCCGGGGTGTTTAAAGTCCGACGTCGGGGCTGCGGGACGTCCTCAGCGGTGTGGACACAGAGTCGGCCCCCTCCTACCGGAGTCGGCGGCTTCCAAAGTCCGCAGGCCGCGCCGGGTGGAGACTGCTGCTGGAGACCCTCTACAAGGCGCCCCAGAACTCCACGATGCCGTTCAGCGCCGCCCGCGTTGGAAGCTCTCCGCACCAGAGCTCATGATGTTGGAGCAACGGCCCAACGCTCCGGAGCTCCAACGGTGACCCAGGTAGGCATCGCCCGCTCCGCGGTGAATCCAGCGCTGTGCCGCCGCTGTAGCAGCCCTGGTCCGGTTCCCGGTCCCCGGCAGGAAAGGCCGCTCCAATCCAGCTGGTAGGCCGCGAGGTGGGGGGCGAGGACGCGACTCGGAGAAATAGTCGCGTCCCCGCCAGGAAGAGACTGAGAAACGGTTTCCCTCCTTACCCTGCCCCCCTCCCCCACATTGAGAAGTTAAAGTTTCCCCCAACACAACACTTTGGACCAACTAAAAATAATAAAAAAGACAGAAATATCAGACAGGCTGTAGGCAGAGGCTGCTGCCAGTGCAGCGCCCCAGCGACCTCCAATGCGAGAATAGTTATCATAAAACAGGATTCTAGAACTGCTTTCACAAAGTTGTCAGAATGAAACAGCATGGAGCCCCACACGTGTTAGCTGGTGTAGCAAGTTTAAACAATGTGCATCCATCTCTCTCCATCTGTTCAGCACACGTCACTTCATCAGATTGGTTACAAGCCTACACCTGTGCAACTGCACCAACAGCTTCAGGTCTGATCACTAACTCACACGACAACGGGAAGTTATGTGAAATGAGGATCAGACGCGGAGAGATGAGCAGGCAGCGGGTGCAAGGCGGGCAGAACACGTCGAGATCTGCACCAGGCTCCAGTAGCAACTCCTTCAACTCTTAATACAAACTGAAATTAATCATCAATTAATGTTAATGATGTTAGAACATTGACCAGAACAACACAGGAACAGGCACAATGTCTGCACCACTTATAACCATACAGCATCTCTGTAACCAAGATGCTCCATCGACACCCATTTGCCCACATTTGATCCATATCCATCTATTCCTTTTCATGTAGACAAAAATGCTGGAGAAACTCAGCGGGTGCAGCAGCATCTATGGAGCGCAGGAAATAGGCAACGTCTCGGGCCGAAACATTGCCTATTTCCTTCGCTCCATAGATGCTGTTGCACCTGCTGAGTTTCTCCAGCATTTTTGTCTATCTTCGATTTTCCAGCATCTGCAGTTCCTTCTTAAACACTGTTCCTTTTCATGTACCTGCCCAGGAGTCTTTTAAATGGTGCTATTGTACGACCTCCTCTGGCAACTTGTTCTATGGACCCACCACCCTCTGTATGAAAAAGTTGTGCCTCCAGTGTCTGTTAAATCTTGCCCCTCCCGCCTTAAACCCATGTCCTCTGGTTTTTGATTCCCCCTCCCTGGGTAAAAAGATTCTGTACATTCACCTTATTTATTCTCCTCATGATTGTATACAGATCTACGATCACCCCCCCCCCCCCCCCCCCCCCCCCCCCCCCCCCCAGTCTCCTGCACGCAAAGAATAAAGTCCCTATAGGTCAGGCACTAGAGTCCTGGCAACATCCTTGTAAATCTTCTCTGCACAATAACATCCTTCCTATGGCAGAGTAACCAAAACTGAACACAGTTTTCCGAATGTGTTCTCACCAACGTCTTGTACCTTGTACAACTGCAACATCATGTCCCCAACTTCTATACTCAATATGTGTAAGAAGGAACTGCAGAAGCATTGGGTAAATATCTCACACACTGAATTTCATTTCAAAGAGTAGAGCAACTATGATGTGCTTTAAGATGTTAGACTGTCTGACATACAAAGTCATGCAAACTGTCGGGAAATCAGTTACAGATGATTTTAAACTTTTAATTTTCGCTCCAACGCCATGTTAAATGTGAAACACTTGAGCTATTCTGTGTTTGGAACTTGCTCTTCAAACTGAAACATTACTTTCAGAAATCATATTTGGTAAAGCACCAATAGATATGTTTATTTAAAAGATTCCTTTGTGGGAACTTACTAATAGCAACAGCAGCGAGTAATTTGACAGCAATCTGTGGTGGTACACAGCCTGGATAGAACGGAGTTGCTGCATATTCGGCAAAACTCAGACAAATTATAGCAAACGACGAGGGCTTGACAACAATTATACTCATCCAGGAGTACAAGAATGCAGGAACTGGGCCAAAGGCTTCGAGGAGATATGAATATTCCCCCCCTGATTGAGTGATCATGGTGCCCAGGTCGACATAGCATAGAGCACCTAGAAAAAAGGGAAAATACCATCATAATATGCATTTCATGATGTTATATCTACAAGTCCTCTCATATAATCCTATTGTGGACTCCAGGTAAATTGATACTATTCACCAAAAAGCTCGAAGGGCCGAATGGCCTACTCCTGCACCTATTTTCTATGTTTCTATGTTTCTTGTCTCAAATAAAGGGTCAGCTTTTCAGAATTAAGATAAGAAAACATTTCTTCCCACCCAGAGGATGTGAACCTTGGGAATTCTTTGCTCAACAGGCCGAGGAGACTCAGAGATGGGGCACTTTCAAACAGAATGATAGAATTTTGAATATTAATGGAATCAAGGGAATGGGGTTATTCAGGACATAATCTACTAGGATAGAGAACAGGGGGAAAGGGGCTGAAAACTCTGTAGTGTATACGATTTACAAAGTGCTCTGCAATTGCCTACCTACAAAAATTTGACAGCATCTTCCAACCTTAGGCTCTCTACCATCAAGAATGAAAAGACCTTATGATGATCAGGAACACATCATCAAATTACACATCACGAATGCAAATTATTTCATTGCAAAAATTTGAGTAAGGATGGAGGTTCTAGCATGTAGGGTCTTTTCTCTACCTGAAGGGTTTCGGCCCGAAATCGAGGAAGGACATATTTCCTTAGAGGGATAGAGACTGCTGCACCAGACCCCTGGGATGGCAGGACTGTCTTATGAGCATTTTTGTGTACCTGTCAGAATTATTATTCAAACGCATAGTTTACCACGTAATATACAGGCTATTAAGATTGTGGTTTAATATCAATAGCTTTTTCATCAAGGACACAATTTAAAACCGAGATGAAACAGAATGTGGAAAACCGCTCACAAGAGGGAAGATGGGCCCTTGTGGCTAAGGGAATCAGGGGATATGGATTTACAGAGTGGTGAATCTCTCTCTCAGCCATGCTTCTATAACCCATATTAACCTATATCAACCATTCTAGATTAATAGGAAGACACACTGGAAAATATAATTGAATTTCCAGCAATTTGACATGGAAGTGTGTCACATTGTTTATATTTGCTTAAGTGCCACCTGAATCTACTGTTCTCTTTATATTTCTAAACTAAAATGCATAATATTAATGCATAAGTCATTGAAAGTAGGAATGCAGGTGCAGCAGGCAGTGAAGAAAGCAAATGGTATGTTAGCATTCATAGCAAAAGGATTTGAGTATAGGAGCAGGCAGGTTCTACTGCAGTTGTACAGGGTCTTGGTGAGACTACACCTGGAGTATTGCGTACAGTTTTGGTCTCCTAATCTGAGGAAAGACATTCTTGCCATAGAGGGAGTACAGAGAAGGTTCACCAGACTGATTCCTGGCTGATCATCCAACTAGTATCCCATTCCTGCCTTCTCTCCATACCGCCTGTCCAACCCCTTAAGAATTTTGTAAGTTTCTATAAGAAGAAAGACTGGATAGACTCGGCTTGTACACAGTGGAATTCAGAAGACTGAGGGGGGATCTTATAGAAACTTACAAAATTCTTAAGGGGTTGGACAGGCTAGATGCAGGAAGATTATTCCCGATGTTGAGGAAGTCCAGAACAAGGGGTCACAGTTTAAGGATAAGGGGGAAGACTTTTAGGACCGAGATGAGGAAATTATTTTTTACACCGAGAGTGGTGAATCTGTGGAATTCTCTGCCACAGAAGGTAGTTGAGGCCAGTTCATTGGCTATATTTAAGAGGGAGTTAGATGCGGCCCTTGTGGCTAAAGGGATCAGGGGGTATGGAGAGAAGGCAGGAATGGGATACTGAGTTGGATGATCAGCCATGATCATATCAAATGGCAGTGCAGGCTCGAAGGGCCGAATGGCCTACTCCTGCACCTATTTTCGATGTTTCTATGTTTCTATTAATTGTATTTACACTCGATTCTGGGAATACAACTTTAAGCCAATTTACAATGTCATGCACATTTGTTCAATTATGACTAAAAGCAAGAAACCAGTGATGAAGTTTCAATGTTTTACAATGACACAGGGAGGAAAGAACTCTTATTTTGTTTGAGAGTTATCTTGTACTTAGATTGGTTAAAAGGGACAAAACTCTTAGGAAATAGGCAACGTTTCGGGACAAAACCCTTGGAAATTTCCTTCGCTCCATAGATGCTGCTGCACCCGCTGAGTTTCTCCAGCATTTTTGTCTACCTTCAGCTTTATAGGTCTTTGGTTAAGCCGCATTTGAACTATTGTCTGCAGTTCTAGTTGTCCCATTACATGATACATTTGGAGACTTGAGAGGATGCAGGGAAGGTTTGCCAGAATGATTCCTAAATTAGGGTATTAGCTACAAGGAGAGGCTGGAGAGGCTTGGATTATTTTCTCAGGAACACCAGAGGTTGAAGGAAGACCTGACAGACGTATATGCAATTATGATGAGGCATAGATGGGATAGATGGACAGAACAATTTCCTCCTGCATGGAAATATCAAATATTTGAGGGCATTGATTTGCGAATGATCAGCCATGATCACATTGAATGGCGGTGCTGGCTCGAAGGGCCGAATGGCCTACCTATTGTCCATTATGGCGACGGGGGCAAACTTTAAAGGAGATGTACACAGACGGTGGTGATGTCAATAGTGGGAGCAGATATGATAGTGGCATTTAAGAGACATTTTGATAGGCATATGGATATGTCGGGGTATGGAATACGTACAGGCCTTTCCTGACGTCCACTGAGCGAGGGCTATATGTATACATGTATGTAGTTTGTTTGTTTATACTATTCTTATAACAAATGTAAAGCACTTTGGCCAACGAGAGTTGTTTTTTAAATGTGCTATATAAATAAATGTGACTTGACTTAGCAAGAGATGATCTTGGCATCATGTTCGGCAAAGACATTGTGGGTCACAAGGCCTATTTTTTATATTAGTACTTTCCACGTGCTTTGTCATTTTCTTCAGCTGTTGGGCTACAACTATTATTTTGTCATTGAAAAACATGACGAAAAGATTTTTCACCCAAAGTGAAGTGGGAGCTTGGAACTAATTTCCTGCATGAAAACTGTCACAATATTAAACAAATACCTGAATTATCACACAAGGGCTTATTCCTAGAAGGCGAGGGAGGAAAGATTGAGTTTCTATTTTGAATGTCACGGACACAATGGTCTCCTTTACCATTGATGTCGTCATTCAAACACATATATTCTAAATGCAGCAGCTTACCCATTGTTGCCAGGACACCACAAGCTGTCCAGGTAATCAAACATGGTCCGACTGCTCCAGTATTGGATAAAACAGATTTGGGTGATATAAAAATTCCTGAGCCAATCATGGTCCCCACAATGAGACTGATACCGCTGGCCAGCCCAACCTTCGTGTGGAGAAAATAGAGAGAAAAATGTTTTAACAAAGGATAAGAAAACAAAGCCATTAGCCCATTTTATAGACAATAGACAATAGGTGCAGGAGTAGGCCATTTGGCCCTTCGAGCCAGCACCGCCATTCAATGTAATCATGGCTGATCATCCCTAATCTGTACCCCATTCCTGCCTTCTCCCCATATCCCGACTCCGCTGTTTTTAAAAGCCCTATCTAGCTCTCTCTTGAAAGTATCCAGAGAACCGGCCTCCACCGCCCTCTGAGGCAGAGAATTCCACAGACTCACAACTCTCTGTGAGAAAAAGTGTTTCCTCGTCTCCGTTCTAAATGGCTTACCCCTTATTCCTAAACTGTGGCCCCTGGTTCTGGACTCCCCCAGAAGTGTACAAGCCCAGCTGCTCCATTGTCTCAGCATATGACAGTCCCGCCATCCCGGGAATTAACCTTGTAAACCTACGCTGCACTCTCTCAATAGCAAGAATGTCCTTCCTCAAATTAGAGGACCAAAATTGCACACAATACTCCAGGTGTGGTCTCACTAGGGCTCTGTACAACTGCAGAAGGACCTCTTTGCTCCTATACTCAACTCCTCTTGTTATAAAGGCCAACATGCCACTCACTTTCTTCACTGCCTGCCGTACCTGCATGCTCCACACATTTTTGTCCACACTTTATACATTAGTAAAGCTGAGCTACTCCTTGTTGGCTCTGAATCTACACTCTCAAAACCCAATATCTGTTAATTCCCCGTTGCTGAAACCATCATACCAGTCTCCACACAAGTTAAGAGCCTTGGTGTTATTTTGGACAGTACCCTTTCTTTCTCCAGTCATATAAACAATGTCTCCCAGATTGCCTTTTTCCATCTACGAAACATCTCCAGACCACGCCCTGCTTTAACACAACACTCCACGGAAGTTCTAGTCAATGCTTTGGTCACCTCACGCACTGACAACTGCAATGCGATCCAGACCAGGCATCCCCAACAAACGTATTCTTCGACTTCAACTCATCCAGAATTCTGCAGCATGGATTATCACAAGATCATGACTAGTCCACTGATCATGTCACAAAGGAATAAAATTGTATTATTAACATTTAAAGCACTTCATAATCTTTCCCCAGTTTATCTCACAGACCTCCTTCAGACTGACACCCCCTCCCACTCCCTGCGGCCTTCATCACCAGGTCTACTGGCACGGCCACCCATCCACCTCAGCACAATGGGTGCCAGGGCCTTATTCCACGCTGCCTAAACTGTGGAATTCACTAACCCCCTCACATCCACACACTGGACTCCAGGACAGAATTCAAAACCGCTCTTAACACCTCTCCTTTTAAACTAACTTGCTCATTTTAACTGCAACAACTGCATCTTATTTTATATCAATCTTAACTCGTTGTGCTGTGCTTTGTTGCTTATTGTATGTTTCTTACTGATATTATGTGATGTAAGGTGACCTTGTCTTGACAGACACCATTAAATAAAACATATTATTATTATACAGGTATTACATTGAAGTTCCTCCAAATACTTACATTGTCACGGAATACACAGTGAGTATAAAATAATAAAGAACATGTGAATTGTATTTTCTTACCCCAAATTATAAAACCAAGGAACAAATACAAACATTGAGAACAATGTACTCTTGTAGTCGACTGATTTTATAATCTGCATGCTTTGTCATTTAAAGTAAATATCTAAATTAGATTGTGTTTAATATATTTCTATCCAACCCGCAAGCCACTGAGATATCTTTCTCACACTTCCTCAGTGTGGCATAATATGGCAATTTTTGAAATTATTCTCTCTCAACCATAAATTACTTATTTTTGTAATATTTTAATTATTCTCTCTCAACCATAAATTACTTAATCAAAACAAAGAGAATACAGCCCAAGAGACAGTCGATCCAAGTCTCCAATCTAGAAATACCATTTGACAACTACATTTTGGTTATGTCTTTACCAAACAATCTAGCTAAGCTGTGATTTTGTTATATATCCATCCACTACATAAATGTTACGTAACAAGGCAATACGGGGAGAAAAGATGAGGTACGAAGGTAAGCTAGCCAAGAATATAAAGGAGGATAGTAAAAGCTTCTTTAGGTATGTAAAGAGGAAATAATTAGTGGAGACCAAAATAGGACACTTGAAGACCGAAAAGGGTGAATTTATTTTGGGAAACAAGGAAATGGCAGATGAGTTGAACAGGTACTTTGGATCCGTCTTCACTAAGGAGAACACAAACAATCTCCCTGACGTACTAGTGGCCAGAGGATCTGGGGTGACGGAGGAACTGATGGAAATTCTCATTAGGCAGGAAATGGTGTTGGGTAGACTGATGGGACTGAAGGCTGATGTCTATTCCCTCCAGATATGCTGCCTGATTCATTGAGTTCCTTCAGCGCTTTGAGTTTTGCTCAAGATTCCAGCATCTGCAGTTTTTGTCTCCCCATCAATGCATGAAGGTGGCCTGTACACAGAAAGCCGCAATGTTCTCCACAGATGCTGCCTGACCCGCTGAGTTACTCCAGCACTCTGAAACGTCACCTATCCATGTTCTCTACAGATGCTGCCTGACCCCCTGAGTTACTCCAGCACTCTGTGAAACGTCACCTATCCATGTTCTCCACAGATGCTGCCTGACCCCCTGAGTTACTCCAGCACTCTGTGAAACGTCACCTATCCATGTTCTCCACAGATGCTGCCTGTCCCGCTGAGTTTCTCCAGCACTATGTGAAACGTCACCTATCCATGTTCTCCACAGATGCTGCCTGACCCGCTGAGTTTCTCCAGCACTCTGTGAAACGTCACCTATCCATGTTCTCCACAGATGCTGCCTGACCCGCTGAGTTTTTCCAGCATCTATGGAGCGAAGGAATAGGCGACGTTTCAGGTCGAGACCCTTCCGGGTCTCGACCCGAAACGTCACCTATTCCTTCATCAGTCAGAAGACGGGTCTGAACCCGAAACATCACCTATTCCTTCGCTCCATAGATGCTGCCTCACCCGCTGAGTTACTCCAGCACTCTGTGTCCTTTTTTGTGTGGAGTAAGGCTTTTTTCCCCACAAAGAGTTGTAGGAGTCTGGAAACCACTGCATGAGGGTTAAGGGTTACTGCATTAGGGGTGGCGGTGAAGGCAGATATGATGATGGCGTAAGAAGATTTTAGACGGACATATGAATTTTCAAGGAGTAGAGAGATATGGAGCATATGCAGGCAGATGTGATTAGTTTTAGTAGACATCATGTTTGGCACATACATTGTGGGCTGAAGGGCCTGTTACTGTGCTCTGCTGTTCTGTGCATTGGACAGTTCCCATGTCAGGTTTATCGTTATCTTTAGAAACATAGAAATTAGGTGCAGGAGTAGGCCATTCAGCCCTTCGAGCCTGCACCGCCATTCAATATGATCATGGCTGATCATCCAACTCAGTATCCCGTACCTGCCTTCTCTCCATACCCCTGATCCCCTTAGCCACAAGGGCCACATCTAACTCCCTCTTAAATATAGCCAATGAACTGTGGCCTCAACTACCCTCTGTGGCAGAGAGTTCCAGAGATTCACCACTCTCTGTGTGAAAAAAGTTTTTCTCATCTCGGTTTTAAGGGATTTCCCCCTTATCCTTAAGCTGTGACCCCTTGTCCTGGACTTCCCCAACATTGGGAACAATCTTCCTGCATCTAGCCTGTCCATCCCCTTAAGAATTTTGTAAGTTTCTATAAGATCCTCTCTCAATCTCCTAAATTCCAGAGAGTATAAACCAAGTCTATCCAGTCTTTGCTTTCCAATGAACTAAAAAGAACCGAATAAAAATGGTAAGGCAGAAAGAACAAGATTCAGATTCAGATTCAATTTTAATTGTCATTGTCAGTGTACAGTACAGAGACAACGAAATGCATTTAGCATCTCCCTGGAAGAGCGACATAGCAAACGATATCGATTTGGGGAGAACCCACAAAATGGGTTTTGAGCTGACTACGGAAACTAATATTTTTGAATGAGAAGCTTGTGAAAGAAATCCCATTTGGATTAGAACCTTTACAGAGGGTAATCTCAGAGCAAAACTGGTAAAGAATATGAATATCGAAAATATGTTTTTCACAAATACAGCCATTAAGACAGTCTTTTGATGTAACAAAGGGGGATAAAATAGTTTGATTTATTCAACCTACAACTGGATGCCATGGCAATTTCCTGCATTGATAGTTAGTTAAACTGAACATTAGATCTAGTGTATCTGTACTGAAATGAGCTGGAAATTGATCGATGCACAGAAAGTAACCAATTTAAAATATGGCATATTAAAAAAAAAAAAATCATATTTTATCTTCTTCAGAGAATCAACATTGCCCCTGATCTCGAAACTTCTTCATATAGTTTTGATTCACTTTAAAAAATTAATTTTGCATTTAGTCGCACAAAGTTTTTAAACTCAAGACACTTCCCCGAGTATTGCTGGCAATCCCATACTTGCCTGTTTCTGTAAAGCCACATTTTTGGGTTCATTCTGTTTGTCATGTAACTCTGTTTCGATTGTTTCTATGTTCCCATTCCCCTTTGTATCAATCTTTCTCTCGGTCACGTTCATCTCATCCATTGTCGCTGGTTTGTCAGCTCTGGAATAATTGCTGGTGAGCCTGTAGGGTTACATGTCTGCCAGTTATTAGGAAGCAACCAACAATGAAAGATCATAGCTTGCAGAGGCACTGGTGTATGTTTATATTGCATAGAAAGGATCGTCTGCAGGCCACAGTTTGGGGCTTAATGCTAATTACTGGAATGCGAGACAGTGCTTTCATTTTGGCATTTCAGGAAAAGACAACATCACTGGATCAAACAACATATTTTCTGAAAACTTGAACCTTCTACCTGAAGTAGTCAGTGGAGGTCATCAAAGACTCTAGCTGTTAATTACAATTGCAACAAAACCAATAGGAAATAGAAATTTACTACAATGATAAAAATCACATATTTTTCCTGGATTACAACAGAGTTTTCCCTTCAGACAGGGAAATAACAAATTCCATGACAAATCATATGTTTGACCAGATAATTTGTATTATTAATGAGGCTAAGATTTATAAGCTGTGAACAAAGAGCAGGAAGATCCCACAGAAACCTAAATCAGAAGATCCCAAGTCTTGGGTCTGTGTGAAGAAGGGTCTTGACCCGAAACGTCACCCATTCCTTCTCTCCAGAGATGCTGCCTGTCCCGCTGAGTTACTCCAGCATTTTGTGTCTATCTTCGATTTAAACTAGTTCCTTTCCACACAGGAAGATCTCACGTTGTTTTAAAGATCCCGTTAAACTTCAACATTTTGGAAAATATCAGAACATTACTCCACTAGTCATTTTATAGACTATCATTCTGCAAATTGACAAAGTAAATTTCAATTTGAAATCTAACTAATGCAGCAGCCACACTGGTGGCATCGATAGAACACAAGATAGAGGCACCATGTACACGATGTCTTTACATTTACAATGAGAAATGGAAATACAGGTACTTTCAAAGTGAATCCTACAATTAAGACAATTGGAAGTACCCCTGCTAAATATTATCATCTTTAAAAAGCTTTCATCTCATTTAACAAAAAAAGCATCATGTTGTTATTAAGCATAACTTTATGGAGAATGTGAACCCTATCTAGTATTCCATCATCTATGTTATGTTGCTAAACTGAAACACAATACCTAGATTGTACAACACAAACTTGGTCCAATACCAGTTCCACCATACAGGCGTTTAAAAAAAGTTGGTACCAACAAGTTAAAACAGATTTTCCTTAGAAATTGGTGGTTACTGTGGTTAAACTCAGTCACAAGTCTTATTATCTACTTTAAATAACTATTGCTTCTAAGGAGACTTAAAATGACACAACCCACCTTTGTAGCAGTATTCAGCAGTTTCGATGAAATGCAAGAAGAATTGTGCTCGGAGATCAGTTTTTCTGATTGTAAAAGCTGCAACAGTTTGCCAACTGAGCTGTCAGTGAGAGATTCTGAAACATTCTTCTGTAATAGTTCATTCCTGCTGACTTGGTTTTCTGAATGCACTTTGCTGGTCGAGGAGAACATATAAAGTAATGATTAATCAAAACAGTACACTGTATCACCGTCATTAAGATTTTTATTATTTTGTTCAAAATCAAGGGCGAAGAGCAAAGCTTCCTTTAATGGCTGATAAGTTAATGTGTTTTATTTGCATACAGTTTTACAAGTTCTGCTTTTCAATTCTTAACGCTGTTATGGTGAGAGACTACTTTAATAAGTTATGAAGTTAACTATTTAGGAAAATGGGAAACTGAATTCCAAATTCATAATGGTTCACAAATGAGTTGAGAGTGTCAGATCCAACTGCCCCACATTCACCAGGTAAGGTATATACAGTGTCCTCCATAATGTTTGGGACAAAGACCCATCATTTATTTGTTTAAGAGGGAACTGCAGATGCTGGAGAATCGAAGGTTACACAGAAAAGCTGGAGAAACTCAGCGGGTGCAGCAGCATCTATGGAGCGAAGGAAATAGGCAACGTTTCGGGCCGAAACCCTTGGTTTCGGCCCGAAACGTTGCCTATTTCCTTCGCTCCATAGATGCTGCTGCACCCGCTGAGTTTCTCCAGCTTTTTTGTGTACCCATCATTTATTTATTTGCCTCTGTACTCCACAATTTGAGAGTACAAAAAAAAAATCACATGTGGTTAAAGTGCACATTGTCAGATTTTAATAAAGGCCATTTTTATACCTTTTGGTTTCACCATGTGGAAATTACAGCAGTGTTTATACACAGTCCCCCCATTTCAGGGCACCATAATGTTTGGGACACAACAATGTCAAGTCAATGAGTAGTCATGTTTAGCATTTAGTTGCAGATCCTTTGCATGCAATGGCTGCTTGAAGTCTGTGATTCATGGACATCACCAGTTGCTGGGTGTCTTCTCTGGTGATGCTCTGCCAGGCCTGTATTGCAGCCATCTTTAGCTTATGCTTGTTTTGGGGGCTAGTCCCCTTCAGTTTTCTCTTCGGCATATAAAAGGCATGCTCAATTGGGTTCACATCGGGTGATTGACTTGGCCACTCAAGAATTGACCACTTTTGAGCTTTGAAAAACTCCTTTGTTGCTTTAGCAGTATGTTTGGGATCGTTGTCTTGCTGCAGAATGAACTGCTGGCCAATGAGTTTTGAGGCATTTGTTTGAACTTGAACTAGGATGTGTCTATACACTTCAGAATTCATTATGCTACTACCATCAGAAGTTGTATCATCAATGAAGATAAGTGAGCCAGTACCTTCAGCAGCCATACATGCCCAGGCCATAACATCCCCACCACAGTGTTTCACAGATGAGGTGGTATGCTTTGGATCTTGGGTAGTTCCTTCTCTCCTCCATACTTTGCTCTTGCCATCACTCTGATATAAGTTAATCTTCATCTCATCTGTCCACAAGACCTTTTTCCAGACTGTGGTTGCTCTTTTAAGTACTTGTAACCTGGCCATCCTATTTTTGCGGCTAACCAGTGGTTTGCATCTTGCAGTGTAGCCTCTGTATTTCTGTTCATGACGTCTTCTGGGGATAGTGGTCATTGTCAAAACCACACCTTGATAAACAGCAATAAAGGTTGTTTTTTCTTCATTATAGAGATAATTCTTCCGTCATCAGCTGTGGAGGTCTTCCTTGGCCTGCCAGTCCTTTTGCGATTAGTAAGCTCACCAATGCTCTCTTTCTGCTAAATGATGTTCCAAACAGTTGATTTTGGTAAGCCTAAGGGTTGGCTGATGTCCCTAACAGTTTTATTCTTGTTTCTCAGTCTCATAATGGCTTCTTTAACTTTCATTGGCACAACTTTGATCCTCATGTTGATAAACAGCAATAAAAGTTTCCAAAGGTGATGGAAATACTGGAGGAAAGACTAGGAACTAAGAGCTCTCTTAGACCTGCATTAAGAAGGCAATTAAACACACCTGAGCAATTACAAATGCATGTGAAGCTATGTGTCCCAAACATTATGGTGCCCTGAAATGGGGGGGGGGACTATGTATAAACACAGCAGTAATTTCTACATGACTTAGTTCCTCGCACACTGTCGAGTGCATTGGGCAGCAAGCTTTTGCCATTCTGTTTGGTTACATACGATGTCTTCCACCCTCGTTAGGTTTGTGTCCCGGGCTTCCAAATCCTTCTGCAATGTTCGCCTCCATGTGTGTTTTGGTCGGCCTCTTTTCCTTCTTCCGTTAGGTTGCCAGGTCATTGCTATCTTAGGTGCAAGTTTTGGTGACATTGCGAGTACATGTCCTGCAGATTTCATCCTGCGTCCATCTATGTCCTGGCTGAGTGGCTTTGTTGCAGTTTCCCGGTAGATCTCCTCGTTTGTGGTGTGGTCCAGAACACAGCACATTCCCTGGGACTGAGAGCAACGTGATCCCTCTACAGTTTCAAGTCACTAGGATCTCCTTTCTTTGGCAATTCCATTATCACACCTTTCCTCCAGGTTTTTCTTCCCAGCATGTATTACACAGCTTTGTGAGTTTCCCCTCCGCTCGTTAGTAGTTCTGCTGGATTATGGTCGAGGCCTGCTGCTTGGTTATTTTTCAGATTCTACACGGTGAAACCAAAATGTATAAAAATAGCCTTCAATAAAACCTGACAATGTGCACTTTAACCACATGTGATTATTTCTATTACACATCTCAAATTGTGGGGTAGAGGCAAATAAACAAATGATGAATGAATGAGTTTATTGGCCAAGTGTTCACATTCAATCACATATGATCAGCCATGATCACATTGAAAGGCGGTGCTGGCTCGAAGGGCTGAATGGCCTACTCGTGCACCTATTGTCTACAAGGAATTTGCCTTGGTGCTCCGTCTGCAATGATGGATCTTTGTCCCAAACATTACGGAGGGCCCTGTAAATCCCCCATATATCTGCTGACATTGTAGGAAGCGGGGTGAGATATTTAAATAATTGTTAAGACACAGATGAGGTGTGGTTTGACTGGACGGTGGCTATTGTGGCTTAATGTCTTTACCAACGTTGCAAGGAAATGCCTGCAAATTATAGACCAGTAATGCCCCTGTTCCCACTTAGGAAACCTCTGGAGACTTTGTGCCCACCCAAGGTTTCCGTGCGGTTCCCGGAGGTTGCAGGTGGTTGCAGGTAGTGGAAGCAGGTAGGGAGACTGACAAAAACCCCCGGGAACCGCACGGAAACCTTGGGTGGGGCGCAAAGTCTCCAGAGGTTTCCGTTCAGGTTTCCTAAGTGGGACAGGGGCATAAGCTTAACATCTGTGGTAGGCAAGTTACTGGAGAGGATTCTGAGGGATAAGATATATATGCTTTTGGATAGACAAGGGCTGATTAAAGATAGTCAGTGTTGTTTTATACATGGTACATTGTGTCTCACTATTGTGGTTGCAGAAGTTGGGATCTTCTGCTACAGCGGTACCAGACGTTGGTGAGGCTGCCAGCAGAGTATTATGTTGCTTTGGTCA
The DNA here is from genome assembly GCF_028641065.1 of Leucoraja erinaceus. Taxonomy (NCBI): domain Eukaryota; kingdom Metazoa; phylum Chordata; class Chondrichthyes; order Rajiformes; family Rajidae; genus Leucoraja; species Leucoraja erinaceus. The sequence continues at coordinate 1,856,518 of NC_073393.1, forward strand.
ACCTGCGATGGTCAACCTGAGGTTTAGTGGCCAAAGGACTTTACTCTGTGTTCAGCTCCATTTTGAATAACAATGACTGAGGCTCCATCAGAGAATGCCAAAGATTCACCTCCCAGTGAGCAAAGAAACATCTTACCTCATTCCTGAAATGAAGATCAGAGAAAGCTTTATGAAAATAAAACGTCAAGGATTTTATATCCAACATCAAAGAACAAGGGACATTGGGAGAAAGCAGGAACGAGGTACTGATTTTGGATGATCAGCCATGATCATTCATATTGAATGATGGTGCTGGCTCGATAGGCCAGATGGCCTACTCCTGCACCTATTTTCTATATTTCTATGACAATGGGTAATCACAGAGGACTACACATGATCTGCACACTCTATCCAGTCTAAAGAACTGGACTTCAGGCTCATCCGACCCGTAACGTCACCCATTCCTTCTATCCAGAGATGTTGCCTATCACGCTGAGTTACTCTATCTTTCATCAAAATGCAATGCCGGACCCCAACATCATCGGATGGCGCCGTGCGACAGCCTCGCCAGCAGTTTGTCCGTCATCTGAATCCAAAATTTTAATAATAAAATGTTTAAATCCCCACATTATTTTATTACCAAGTAATTGAGAAATAAATAACTGTGGAACAAAGTTTGTATCTACGGGTGCAATTGACTCAAATCTGACTCCTTGGTGATCTAAATTCCTCAAGTAATCAACTAGAAAGTCAGGTATCTGAAAATAGAGAAATGATTAACCACAACAGATGCATTTTCTGCAGCGGTTCCAGAGACCTGCCTCATTTTATTGCAAACTTGATTTTATGTGCACAGAAACCTCATCATACAATCAATTTAATCAGATAACAAATCTAATTTGCTGCCTTGAGGTTAACAAGCATTGATAACAGCGTTTATTGGAAGCAGTGCAAAGATTGTTGAGTAATACTGTTTATCACTTAGTGACCTGCAGCTGAGTTTTAAAATGAGTTCCTCAAACAGTCAGCTTCAAAATCATGCTGCGAAGGCAGACTTTGGAAATGGAGAAAGGATAAATCATAGATACTGCTTTAAGGACAATTTATCTTACAATCACATAACCGTGCAGAGATATACAGTATACTCTCATCTATTATGGGGGGGAGATGAGGGGGGGGGGCAGGGAGGGGGGGGGGGGCAGAGAGGAGGGGGGGGGGAGAGAGGAGGAGGGGGGGGGGGGGGAGAGAGAGGAGGGGGGGGGGGGGGGGGGGGGGGGGGGGGAAGGGGGGGCGGAGAGGGAGGGGGAAAGGGAGGGGGAGGAGAGAGGGAGGGGGGGGGGAGAGGGGGGGGGGGAGGGGGGGGAGAGGGGGGGGGGGGGGGGGAGGGGGGGGGGGGGAGGGGGGAGGGAGAGGGGGAGGGGGAGGGGGAGGGAGGGGGGGGGGGGGGGGGGGGGGGGGGTGGGGGAGAGGGGGGGGGGGGAGGGGGAGGGGGGGGGGGGGGGGGGGGGGGGAGGGGGAGAGGGGGGGGGGGGAGGGGGAGAGGGGGAGGGGAGAGAGGGGTAGGGGGAGAGAGGAGAGAGGGGGAGGGGGAAAGGAGGAAGGAGGGAGGGTTGGAGAGAAGTGGGGTGGAACGGAGGTGGAGGGGAGACGGGGGTCAGATTGTTCCCCCTTGAGCCTTTATCGGGACGATTTGGGACGGCATTGCTCGTTGTGGTGATTGTGAAATTATAGCTGCAGAGGAAAGGTTTTTTTCTCAAATTTGGATTTTTTTCATTTAAAAATGTGAAATAACTTGTGAAGTATAACATCAATCTGAACGAAACATTAAAAACATACACAGGACAATTGTGAGCTAGGTGGTGCAAAAATGTCAGCGCTATCGTGTACCGTTTTGGCGTAATTTCAGGATCTCACATACACACACGCAGACATTCAAACAAAATGAGAGTTTTACAGGCAGACAGACACTTAAAAATGCTGCAAGATTACTATGAATGTGAAGTCAATTACCAGTTTGAAGTAAAATCGGATTGTTTATTTTGAATCATTTATAAAATAAAGATGAACTCGAAATAGGAACACTGTCACAAATATCCAGAAAACTATGTCAACACAAAAGATTGCAGAAATAATGCAACGTACATTAAAACTTATCAAAACAGAGTATAGGCCTGCAAATGATTTTCACAATTTCTTTTGGTTTTCCATCATTCTAGATTCTATGGCCCATAAAAACAAAATATTCATCTACTGTGAAATTTAGTGTTTATTGTTTAAAAATAACAAATGCCAAGATATTCCTCTTGATAGGTGTAGAAAGTCATGTGGTAACCATGTTAGATATTTGGAGATACGTTGTGAAGTTCACTGACACATTATATACACCTGCCAGTCGCCCACAGACATATTCATCAATTTGTTTCATGCAATGTAAAAACAATGGGATAAACCCCTCTTCCTGTTGCCCCAACTGAAGCTTTGGTGCCATATAATTTCAGTAACACACTTAACTACATTCAACTCAAATCAATATGCAAATGTCTTTGCAAAATAGTTTGAACGCTATTCATTAGAACTTATTTAGTAATTACCATTTATTTAAAATCTCAATTGTATTTTAAATTAGATTCTGTGAGTAGAAAATAAGAATATAAAATTGGTCTCTGACGAGGTGCATGTATTCCATTAAGCAAATGAATATCTCGATAACAAATCTCAGAATGTTCTCAATAACAGATGCCACTAGTGAAAATATCATTAAAGGGCAATTTAAAAACAAACCTTAACATTAATCAACTTCATTGTACAAAAATATTTCAATTGTTCTAAGTTGATAAAAAGAAAACAGATATGATAAAGTATTCACTATAATCACATTAAGAATAGAAATCATGCTCATTTTTGTCACTTTCATCAGAAGAGGCAACTTGTTGTTGATCAGAGTCAGACTCGAACATTGGGCTCTTGACATTTTCTTCTCTGGGTTTTTGTTTTCTTTGCTTAGTAATTGTACAATCTCCACTTTCAGGCAAATGAACAGGCAAACTCTTGTTATTATTTGGCTGCAGGTTATTCCCGTGTGCCCTTCTGGAAGAGGAAACCATCACGTCACAATAGCTTAATGCTCTGAAGTCAGATTGAGAGCCGAAATACCTGCAAGGGTTTTCCTTGATATCAAATTGGTCAAAGTTGAGTGCATCCCAGCAATGACTACCGCGTAAAGTGCTGCGCAATAGAACTTTTATCCGCTGATTTTCCCTTGTAGATGATTCCCAGACTGTTTCAAGCTCAGACTCCATTTGCCTAAATGAAAGAGCAGATTATTAGCATTACAGAACACTTATTTATTTGTGCGATTAAGTTTAGGTCACGTATAAATTCACCCAGCACTGAATTTTCATTTTCTTTGGGTAATGAGTTAGATTGCTTCTGTAGATTGCCTTCACAGCAATGTATTTGTTCACACAAAAAAAAACAGGAATTTAAAGCAAATAAATGCTACAAAATGTCTCCTGAAAATTAGTCTGAATATACCTATTTAGAAGGATGGTTTTCCATGTTTGATTGCAAGGTGATGTTGCCATGGATTGTCTTACAGCAGCGTTGTTAACACACTCTGACATCAGATTATTTTAATGAATGGAACAAAAAGTCAGTCTGAAGAACCCACGGAAATAATTTTCTGCCGGACAGTTGCTGTGAAATTTGTTCAAATATTCTGCATTATCTTTCGTAGAATCGCAAAATAATACAGCATGAAAACAGGCCCTTCAGCCCACCTTGTCAATGCCCAACATGATGCGCATCTGAGTCCGAGTTTGGCCCATATCCCGTTAAATCTTTCCTATCCTATTGTTAATCCACTTGCCTCAACCACTTCTTGTGGAAGCTCATTCCACACATGCATTAACCCTAACCCTAATGTACTCTGCATGAAGTACTTGAGTTGCCTCTCAGATTCCTTTTACATCTTTTCTCTCTCATCGCAAACGTACGCTCTCTATTTTTTTATTCTCTTTCCTGAGACAAGAGACTGATCTATGCCCCTCATGATTTAATACATTTCTATACGATCACCCCTTATTCTTCTACTCTAAGGCACATGGTCCTAGACAGTCCAACCCATCCCTATACGATATGGCACCGGGAGAAGTGACACCATGCCAAGATATGAAAGCGAGGATGGGAGTTTTAAAATTGTGATATTACTTCACTGTAATAACTGTGATATTACTTCACAAGCAGTGTGAAAAGGAGTAGTTGGGAACTGGAACAAGATTTAAATTTGCCGGTACAGATAAGGGAGGTCAGCCATTTTTGGAAATGTTTCAAGTCTAGAGGTAACAAATGCAAGGTTGAGAATATCTTGAGCAGTTGAGCTGTGGCCAGACTAAATGTAGATGAGATTATGGAGAGAGAATTAGGTAGCTTTCAAGCGAATGTAGAATTGGTGTTCAACTCAATGCATGGGAAACATGATACCAACATTAGAAGAAACTAGTCCATTTTCAGATTACTGCAAGAAAATGAGTCAGAGTTTGTGCCTATGGATTCAAGATTCAAGATACATTTAATTGTCACATGTGCCAGATGGCACAGTGAAATGAAATTCCCATACAGCCATACAATAAAAAATAAAGAACACACACTATAGAATTTGACATAAAACATCCCCACACAGCAGAATCAAAGTTTCCCACTGTGTGGGAAGGCACGATTTAAGCTTGTGACAGGGCTTTAGGATAAAGGGGTTGATCTTCTGAAGACATAGTTTGGAAATAAATTACTGTGGATCTGGTATTGGATGATGCACAAAGAAAATTTGCCAAATTAGAGACAGTTCAGACGGTGTTGGTGACATTAGCATACATGCCAAAACTCGTTTTTGATGGTTTTATCAAAGGGAAGGTTTCAAATGAGAAAAGAGTAGTCTTCAGAATGACAAAGGGTCTCAACCTGAAACGTCACCTATCCATGTTCTCCACAGATGCTGCCTGACCCACTGAGTTACTCCAGCACTCTGTGAAACGTCACCTATCCATGTTCTCCACAGATGCTGCCTGACTCTGAGTTACTCCAGCACTTTGTGTCTATCTTTAGAAAAAGGAGGCAGCGAAGGATAGATCTTTGAGGAACACCAGAGGTTTTACTGAACGTGTGGGAATAAAAGCCATTATTAACAATTCTGTGGGTATAAATGAAGAGTCTAAAGAGGAACCAGACAAACAGAATCCCAATCTGTGGAAAACAATTGAAAAATGTTTGATGAAATAAAGCAATTGTTTGCAACAGAATCAAACAATAGACAATAGGTGCAGGAGTAGGCCATTCAGCCCTTCGAGTCAGCACTGCCATTCAATGTGATCGTGGCTGATCATCCCCAATCAGTACCCTGTTCCTGCCTTCTCCCCATATCCCCTGACTCCGCTATTTTTAGAGCCCCATCTAGCTCTCTCTTGAAAGCATCCAGAGAACCTGCCTCCACCGCCCTCTGAGGCAGAGAATTCCACAGACTCACCACTCTCTGTGAGAAAAAGTGTTTCCTCGTCTCCGTTCTAAATGGCTTACTCCTTATTCTTAAACTGTGGCCCCTGGTTCTGGACTCCCCCAACATCGGGAACATGTTTCCTGCCTCTAGTGTGTCCAAACCCTTAATAATCTTATGTTTCAAACACTGCAGACAGCTCCACAAGGTTTGGATATTTAGTCACAATCCCACCGTATGCTACTAGTGATAGTAACAGAGCTGTCTTGTTACTGTGACAGAGACACAAACTTCAATTGAGTATTAGAAAAAAATAATTCCATGTAAAATAGGCACGAATTTGGGAGGCAATATTTAAAGGCTTTGGAGAATTCAGTGACGGAATTGTAATTTGCAAAGACAAAAAGGCCAAAGGTATTTTCTCTGCAGGCGAAGGATGTTATCTATACATTTGAAGGAAAATAAATTTATAGGCTACAATACCGAAAATTTAAAAAATTCAATTCATATCGAGGGCGAAGAGGAACGTTGGAAGGTCAGCATGTGAATGGAAATCTTGATAAGATGACTTTGCAGAAGGCTTGAAGGGAGAGAGGAAATAATCTGCAGTTATATATAAGTTTGGGATTAGAGCCAGGGAGAGAATGGATCTTGAGAAAAGAAAGAGAAGCAGCAGTCAGGAGACCCAATACAGTGCCCTCTATAATGTTTGGGACAAAGACCCATCATTTATTTATTTGCCTCTGTATTCCACAATTTGAGATTTGTAACAGAAAAAAAAAAAAATCACATGTGGTTAAAGTGCGCATTGTCAGATTTTATTAAAGGGTATTTTTTTGGTTTCACCAGGTAGAAATTACAGCTGTGTCGATACACAGACTCCCCCATTTCAATGGCTTTACAGGTGTTTGTAATTACTCAGGTGTGTTCAATTGCCTCCTTAATGCAGGTATAAGTGAGCTCTCAGCACCTAGTTTTTTCTCCAGTCTTTCCATCATCTTTTATTGCTGTTTATCATCATGAGGTTCAAAGTTGTGCCAATGAAAGTCAAAGAAGCCATTATGAGACTGAGAAACAAGAATAAAACTGTTAGGGACATCAGCCAAACCTTAGGCTTACCAAAATCAACTGTTTGGAACATTGTTAAGAAGAAAGAGAGCACTGGTGAGCTTACTAATCGCAAAGGGACTGCAGGCCAAGGAAGACCTCCACAGCTGATGACAGAAGAATTCTCTCTATAATGAAGAAAAACCTCCAAACACCTGTCCGACAGATCAGAAACACTCTTCAGGAGTCAGATGTGGATTTGTCAATGACCATTGTCCACAGAAGACTTTATGAACAGAAATACAGAGGCTACACTGCAAGATGCAAACCACTGGTTAGCCGCAAAAATAGGATGGCCAGGTTACAGTTTGCCAAGAAGTACTTAAAAGAGCAACCACAGTTGTGGAAAAGGGTCTTGTGGACAGATGAGACAAAGATTAACTTATATCAGAGTGATGGCACAAGCAAAGTATGGAGGAGAGAAGGAACTACCCAAGATCCAAAGCATACCACCTCATCTGTGAAACACGGTGGTGGGGGTGTTATGCCCTGGGCATGTATGGCTGCTGAAGATCTGACAATGTGAACTTTAACCACATGTGATTTTTTTCTATTGCAAATCTCAAATTGTAGAGTACAGTGGCAAATAAATTAATGATGGGTCTTTGTCCCAAACATTATGGAGGGCACTGTAGCTTCAAGCTTAATGACAATGATTCATTATTGGCACATTATGGGAGGGGAGGATGGGCGAGAGGTCTAAGAAAATAGCTAACAGGGCAAAGAAGAAGTGGATAACTTTTAAAAGGTAAAGATTTTGGGCTGATGATTACAGTACAATGTTGTATATAGTGCAGCCAGACCAGGCAATGAATGGCTAAACCTATTTGCCCATCATGGTCCAAGTTAGAAGAAGGGTCTGATCAAAACGTCACATATTCATGTGCTCCAGAAACCCTGCGTGATCTGCTGAGCTATTCCAGCATTTTGGCTTTTACCTCATAAGCTGTGAACTACAATAGATTATTATTATTATTATTGCACTGAATTGGGCGTTTCGGGTTGGGGGGGGGGGGGGGGGTTTCTATGAATTTTTGTTGAGTATTTGGATTTATTATGTTTACATATTGTGTTGTGCTGCAGCAAGTAAGAATGTCATTGTTCTATCTGGGACACATGACAATAAAACACTCTTGACTCTTGCTCCACCCCTCTGCATTTCTGACTACATGATATTTGTTTATATATTAGAAACAAGGAACTGCAAATGCTGGTTTGCAACAAACTACACAAACTACACAGAGTGCTGGACTAACTTGGCAGGTCAGGCAGCATTTCCCTGAGAAGATGGATAGGTGATGTTTTGGGCCAGGATCCTTGTTTAGACTGATTGGGGAGGAGGAGAAGAAGGGAGAGGAAGGACAAATCTAGGCTGGTATTAGGTGAACGCAGGTGAGAGGGGGTTTTGATAGGCAGATGGTTTGACAAAGGCAGGGGTGAAAGGACAGAAGGCAAAATGATCGAAGAGTTGTGAATTTTGAAGGAATGTAGGTGAAAGGGAAGGGGGAGGGAGAGAAATAGGTCTGAGTTTGGGGTGGGGACTAGTAGTTATCTAAAAACTGGAAAATTCAATGTTCATATCATTGGGTTGTAAGCTTATTTATAATGTTTATATATTGTTCATGACAAAAAATCTTCTCTAAACTTGTACAGATCAAGATGACCCAAGTGAAGATAAAAAGACAATATCGCCCAGTATTGGAAATATAAAGCATGGATAATAAATATTGTGCTATTATTAACTATTCATTTAATCCCTCCAAAGACTGCTCTGATTGTTGCTTTAACTACTGTACGGGTTCAGTAACTACAGCAACCTAGCAGCTTGGATTCAGCTCTGGCAATATTTTAAACTATTAACTCAGAAAATCTATAAAGAGCTGTAAAAGATGGTGAATTGTCGATGTCATTTCCCTCTCCCCACTCTGTGAACATTACTGCACAGCTGCCTACAGGATGCAAACCACTGCTGACATGTATCGCTTGAAACAAGATTGCATTCTTCTCAATCATAACCTCTGTTACGCAAGGACATCTTCAGCTGTTGATCTCAAATTTCCCTTCTGCTTCCAAGCAACAGTCCAGATGTATTGTATTAATGACGTTTGGTATTTGTCTCAATGCTCCACACCCTGCCAGGCAAAGCAGGATTAACCGAAGATCCTCATTTCACACTGCTTCGATCAACAATACAGATCTGACAACTTTAAACAAAACCACTACTTTTACTGAAGCAAGAAATGTTCACATTAAAGGAAAATTGAACATTATATCCAACAGTGTAAATCTGGAGCTCGTTTGATGGACGTCTTTACTCCTAAATTTCACTTGTATTTTCGACGAACAATTTATTTTGAATCAACAGGAAGAAAGAACCTGGTAGCAATAAATCGTTAACTTGGATCAACAGTGATTTTTGACATGAAGGTAAAAGAAGAATAAATCCAGGTTATAGAATTCTGCTTTCTGCCATTCACTCTTGCGTACTTAATGGCAAATGTTGTGTGCCTAGGTCTGTAATGCAACAGATGGATAAAATGCAATGCAGGAACATGGAGCCACGCATTCTCTTATACATCGATATGTTGTAATTGGTTTGCTATGCCAATGACAGCTTTACCTTTTCTGTTCCAGCAGTTCATCAATGGTTTCCTGCTTGTCCTTCAGTAGCTGCTGGAGATGTCGTTTTTCCCGCTGGTACTGAGCAGTTCTTCTGGCAAAATCCTCTTCATGTTCCTTCATACGGTTGTTAACGTCTCCTAGCTTCACTGCAGCTTTTGTTTTGTATACCTTGGTGGATTCATCAAATGGCACTGTTATTGTTGTTCACTGCTGTGCAAAAGAAGCTTGCTGATATGACAATAAACTACAGGCCTGTGGATTACCCGACAGAAAACATTCTCCTAGTCTGAAGATACAAGGCATGATCAGGTATTTTTTTCTATTTGCAAGCCAGCTATAGTTTATATAATAGCACTTGAGGATATATAAATAACATTGTTTTCAGTGTAACTAAATACAAAATCGATCACGTTTTTAACAGGTTTAAGTAGCTTTATTTTAAAAAAACTGCTATATAGAAGCATTTCTGGTCTTATTGTAAATATGCTTGTAATCATTTTTAAATATTGACCCTGAGATTTTAATTGTTTTTGGTTTAATGTTTTATTTTTAACCAATCACTGAAAGTTATTTTTTTGGCAAATTAGAGATCATTGATATGTGGGGGGGGAACATTAGGATACTAATAAAAATGAAATATAAACCTCATAATTTAGATACACAGGTTATTACTATAGAATTCCTATTCCTATCATCAAATATTAACTTTTACTGTATTCTTAAACACTTACAAAAATCCAATATAAATTCGTATGTGCCCTCTTAACATACGTCAGATCACTGCATCCCTTCGACATATTTCTTTAAAAGCTACTTCAGGGATACTATCCAATGAGCTGCAATTATCAAGCATCGTCACAAACTGTAAATAACCAAAATGCATTCTGAAGCAAAGAAGCTGCAATATATCTGGACAATTGGAAGTTTCTCTTTTTTATGCATGAGGGGAGTAAGAGGCAACCGTGGATGACAAGGGAAGTCAAGGACAGTATAAAATGAAAACAGAAGAGGTATAACATAGCAAAGATGAGCAGGAAGCCACAGGATTGGGAAATATTTAAAGAGCAACAGAAGATAACTAAATAGGCAATACGGGAGAAAAGATGAAGTACGAAGGTAAGCTAGCCAAGAATATAAAGGAGGATAGTAAAAGCGTTGAAAGGAAAAGATTAGATAAGACAAATGTGGGTCCTTTGAAGACAGAAACAGGTGAATTTATTATGGGGAACAAGGAAAAGGCAGACAAGTTGGACAGGTACTTTGGTTCTGTCTTCACTAAGGAAGTCACAATCTCCCAGATGTACTAGGGAACAGAGGATCTAGGGTGACGGAGGAACTGAAGGAAATTCACATTAGTCAGGAAATGGTGTTGGGTAGACTGATGGAACTGAAGGCTGATAAGTCCCCATGGCCTGATGGTCTATATCCCAGGGTATTCGAGTTGGTTCCAGTAATCATGGATGCATTGATGATCATTTTCCAATATTCTATAGATTCTGGATCAGTTCCTGTGGATTGGAGGGTAGCTAATGTTATCCTATTTTTTAAAAAAAGGAAGGAGAGAGAAAGCAGGGAATTATGGTAGGGAATTGAAGAATACAGTTGAACAGAGGGATCTGGGTATAACCGTGCATAGTTCCTTGAAGGTGGAATCTCATATAGATAGGGTGGTAAAGAAAGCTTTTGGTATGCTAGCCTTTATAAATCAGAGCATTGATGATAGAAGCTGGGATGTAATGTTAAAATTGTACAAGGCATTGGTGAGACCAAATCTGGAGTATGGTGTACAATTTTGGTCGCCAAATAATAGGAAGGATGTCAACAAAATAGAGAGAGTACAGAGGAGATTTACTAGAATGTTGCCTGGGTTTCAACAACTAAGTTACAGAGATAGGTTGAATAAGTTAGGTCTTTATTCTCTGGAGCGCAGAAGGTTAAGGGGGGACCTGATAGAGGTCTTTAAAATGATGAGACGGACATGACTTCAGAATTAAGGGACAGACGTTTAGGGGTAATATGAGGGGGAACTTCTTTACGCTGAGAGAGGTAGCGGTGTGGAATGAGCTTCCAGTGGAAGTGGTGGAGGCAGGTTCATTGGGATCATTTAAAAATAAATTGGATAGGCATATGGATGAGAAGGGAATGGAGGGTTATGGTACGAGTGCAGGCAGGTGGGACTAAGGGGAAAAATATTTGTTCGGCATGGACTTGTAGGGCCGAGATGGCCTGTTTCCGTGCTGTAATTGTTATATGGTTATATGGTTATAGACCAGTTAACCTGACATCAGTTGTGGGGAAGATTCTGCAGTTAATTATAAAAGATGTAATAGCGGTGCATTTGGATAGCAGTAACAGGATCAGTACAAATCAGTATGGATTTACAAAAGGGAAATCTTCTTGCATTTTTTGAGGATGCAACTAGGAGAGCCAGCGGATGTAGTGCATCTGGACTTTCAGATAGCCTTCAATAAGGTCCCACACAGGAGAATAGTGGGCAAAATTAGAACACATGGTATTGGGGTAGGATATTGACATAGATAGAAAATTCGATGGCAGACAGGAAACAACGATTCCCTTTCAGAATGGAAGGCAGTGACTAGGCTCGGTGCTGGGACCACAGCTATTCACAAGATATATTAATGATTTAGATATTTAGATGAAGGAATTAAAAGTAACATTTGAAAATTTGCAGATGACACAAAGATGTGAACTGTGAAGAGGATGCTATGAGAATGCAGGGCGAGTTGGATGAGTGGGCAGGTGCTTGGCAGATGCAGTTTAATGTGGATAAATGTGAAATTATTCACTTTGGTGGCAAGAACAAGAAGGCAGATTATTATCTGAATGGTGTTAGATTAGTAAAAGGGGAAGTGCAACAAGACCTGGGTGTCCTTAGACATCAGTCACTGAAAGTAAGCATGCAGGTGCAGCAGGCAGTGAAGAAAGCTAATGGCATGTTGGCCTTCATAATGCAAGGATTTGAGTATAAGAGCAAAGAGGTTCTTCTGCGGTTTGCAGGGCCCTGGGAAGACCACACCTAGAGTATTGTGTGCAGTTTTGGTCTCATAATTTAAGGACATTCTTGCTATTGAGGGAGTACAGCGTAGGTTCATGAGGTTAATTCCCGGGACGGCGGGACTGTCATATGATGAAAGAATGGAACGACTGGGCTTGTATACACTGGAAGTTAGAAGTATGAGAGGGGATCTTATAGAAACATATAAAATTATTAATGGATTAGACACGCTAGATGCAGGAAACATATTCCCGATGTTGGGGGAGTCCAGAACCAGGGGACACAGTTTAAGAATCATGGGTAGACCATTTAGAAATGAGAAAAAAAAAAATTCACACAGAGAGTGGTGAATCTCTGGATCTCTCTGCCAAAGAGGGTAGTTGAGGCCAGTTCATTGGCTATATTTAAGAGGGAGTTAGATGTGGCCCTTGTGGCTAAAGGGATCAAGGGGTATGGAGAGAAGGCAGGTACGAGATACTGAGTTGGATGATCAGCCATGATCATATTGAATGGTGGTGCAGGCTCGAAATGGCCTACTCCTGCACCTATTTTCTATGTATCTATGAGATGAGAAAAAACTTTTCCACATAGTTGTGAATTTGTGGAATTCTCTGTCTCAGAAGGTAGTGGAGGCCGATTCACTGGTTGCATTCAAAAGAGAGTTAAAAATGCTCTTAGGGCTAGCGGAATTAAGAATTTCATTATTCTATCTGGGACACATGACAATTAAACACTCTCGACTCTGATTCACTTTCCATCTCCATTAACCACTCCTTCTCCTCACATCACTTCCCCAAACAACCACAGCAGATGCAACACCTGCCCTTTTACCTTATCTGTCCCATCATCCTGTGACCCAAACAGTTCTCCCAGATAACTTAAGAGTGTCTTCAAACTACACACAAGCATCCCAAAACATTATGCTTTTTCATTAATGGTCTACTTTAGCAGAGATTTTAATTTTGAGTTTGAAAGTGTTAGTTATTTCTTTGGTCAGTTGAAGTTCCAGATGATAGATTTCACCTTAGTATTGATATACAATACATTTCTTAATTGAACATTTAACTATGTTATGTTCAGTGGTTAATCAAATTAATACATTTGCTTACACAATGTAAATGCATGCTTTTGTAACATGGCTTTCTTCGTCCCTTAGTGCAGCTGAATTAAAGATGAATTCCACCGACACAGGAGATGAAAGTACAGAACTGGAATGTAAAATCTGCTACCAAAAGTACAATAGCCATAGCCGAAAGCCAAAGATACTGGACTGTTTACACAAAGTATGTGCAAGATGTCTAAGCAAAATCCTAGATACCACTGATAATTCCCACTGCATGAGCTGTCCCTTCTGTCGCCACGAGACAGAGGTCCACAAAGCTGATAGTCTTCCTGATGACACAAACATCATGTGTAAACTTACAGCGAAGAACAGGACAACAAAGAATTTGGGTTGCCAAGAGATAGTTTTGACGCCAAAAAACTTGTCTTCATCCAATTCAACCCTAGATTCTTCTAACTTTTTAGTTATTACCATAAGGGAGGTTCAAATGAATTCTCCCATTACTCCAAGAAGGAATACCACCTCTGATTACCATGCAGATCATAGTTTTGAAACAATGTCCATTACATCCCAAAGTAGAATTGATCAAGATGTGTTCTCTAAAATTTGTACCCGTGTGCCAAGGATACTCGTGTGGTTGTTAGGTTTCTTCTATTTCTGCTCACTGCCACTTGGAATTTATCTTTTGGTCATCCAAAAAGTGACTCTTGGTATTGTTTGTGTCAGTCTTGTTCCTTCCAGTTTGACGGTTTGCTTGGTCTACGGTTTTTGTCAGTGCCTCTGCCAAGGTATATGTGATTGTTCGAGAAACTAACAGCAACTATAATAAAATATGGATTTGATCAGCACCCCAATCAAATGTGCTTAAAACCATAGCTTGTCATGGGACCATGCATACATAAACATTGGGTAAATCATTTAAAATATCTGCCAGGCTGTGGGATTTATTCCCAATGATCCAAGCTCTAATTGCAAAGAGCAGCTTTACAATAACCTCAGCAACCCCAAAGTGCTTTCAGACCAACTATAGATGTTGCATTGTAGAAAACATGATAACCAACTTGCACAGAGCAGGCTTCCATATGCCCCTCAACTGGAATTATCAACTGAAAGATGCTTGGACAGTTACATAAACAGGAAAAATGTAGATGGTTATGGTCTAAATGCAGGCAATTGGACTAGCTTAGACGAGGCAGCTTGGTTGACATGGATGCGGCGGTGCCAAAGGACTGTATCTATGCTGTATGATTCTATGACTCAATGACACCATTCAGTCAATCAGTCAATCAATCTACTTCTTAAACAGGACTTCATAATTACCCATAACTTGCCCAACAACGGTGGCATTGTAAGCAAAATTAAATATAGAGTTGGAACTGTGTCCGGCTACATACCCTCATGGGTATAGAGTGAATACACAAAGGATCAAGTGAACTGGCGAAAAATCGTAGCGCTATCGTGAACCGTTTTTGCCAAACTGGAAGATAACAAGATCAGAATTTTAGTTATGTATAGGTTGAAGATTAGGCATTTTAAATGCTAGTATCAGACCTTTATTGGCCCGTCTAGTCTCCCCAATCACAGCTGGTCATCCAAATTCAATCCCTTGTTCCTTTGTTCTTTATCCAAATGAAGTAGATCTACTCCTGCTTAAATACATTTAATGTTTTCATCTTCCCATCTCAGTTCTAAATGGCCTACCCACATGATCAGTCTGAAGAAGGGGCTCGACCCGAAACATCACCTATTCCTTTGCTCCATAGATTCTGCCTCACCCGCTGAGATTCTCCAGCATTCTACCTACCCACATACCTCGGCTTTTACTTCTAGTTTTGGGCTTAACCATCATCAGAAAAATCCTCTTGCATTTATTCTGTCCAGTTCCATCAGTTTCATCAATGAGGTCCCAACTGATTCTAACTCTTCTAACGTAGCAAATACAAATCCATTTGTTCGTTATACACAGGTTCTGCCATCCCGGAAATCAGCCTGGTCACCTTCACAGTATTCCCTCAGATCAAGAACATCCTCCCTCAAATATGGAAAGCAAAACTACACATAGTGCTCAAGATGTAATTTGACCATGCTAAGCTGAATAAGACAGTGCTACTGTTGTACTCAATTCCTCTTGTTATGAAGGCCAACCAAATCATTTGGCTTCCTAACTACCTACAGCCCCTGAATTAAAATACCGGGGAGGGCAGGAGCGTTGTGAAGGAGAGGGTCGGGAATCATGCCAGCAACTCACTCAGAAGCTCGGGTGGCTGCGAGCGGCCGCCGGGACTGGCCAGCGGAACTGCAGCTAGACCCGGGGCTCGCAAACGACCTGGGAACTGTAGCTAGTCCCGGGGACTCGAGGGATCTGGGAACTGCAGCTAGTCCCGCGGCACGCAGGCGATCTGGAAACTGCAGAAAACTAAGTATTTTTAGTATGTATTGTTACTAATTACTAATTTAGTTACTGTGTGTTATTACTTCCATGTATTAACTATGGCGATAGATGTGGCCCGCCATCCGCTTACAAACATGGGTCCTGGCCCCTCTGTAAAAAAGGTTGCTGACCCCCTGGACTAAATCAAACCCTTGATCATGTCCCGCCAGCCTTTTTTCAAAATTAGCAACTCAAAATGGGGGTGCGACTTCATTGCCGGGAAATACAGCATATACTCAGTTAATAATGAAAGTATATAAATTAAAATAACCTAATTTTAATATACACATATTCTGTCCACAATAGCAGTTTTACCTTGGAACTGCTGACCTTCCCGAGCAAGGCAAGATGTTTCACTATATAATGGTGCTAGTTGACTCCCGTCTGTAAAGTTGCATAAAACCACTTCCAATCTGCTCCCAAATTGGCTTTAAATTTACCTATTGTTCACTTTTACTAATAATGTAAAGTTATTAGTTATGAATCTAGTTAAATTATTATGATTTTTTTTAAAGCACCAGTTTAATGACAATATGATTTTCTCAACTGATAGAAATTTCTACCAGTTGAGAAATCTTAAATTAACTTACAAAATAATTGAAAACTGAAGACATTCAAACCTTCACTTGCTCCTCCAACTTGCCCAAACGCATGTTGTCTGCCAATATCCTGTTTAAAACTCCATTCTTCTCATTTGTTAAGCTTTTTGTCTGTTGCAAAAAAAACAAAAAAAAGTTACATTTAAGGTTTGCGTACTAAAGCTTTCTCCCTGTTGGATTGCAACCTTGTCGTTGTCGGGGAGCTTGTGTGTCTCAGTGATCCCTAGAGCTACGTCAGCGGGAGATTCGTCTGCTGTTAGGGTCTCCCATGCTGGACAGGTCGAAGGGTAGAGGCGAGACGAGTAGCGATCTACTGGTCCTCCAGGTTGGAGGTTGAGCACAGGGCTAACAACCCTGTCTCGTAAAACAAATATGTTACAGAAACAGTAACTGAAGTAATCAACACTACTGAGTGGAGGACCTTCATTTTACATGGCAGGAGGCAGGAGGCAGAATAGGCAGTAAGTAAGTACTAAAGCTTTGACAAAAAAGGTGTGGTGAACAAAAAGAACTGGTGTTTGATTAAGATAAGAAAGTCTTTTAAAACAAAATTTCCAATTTTAAAAGCTGTACGACCTTAGGAGCAGGCAAAATGATATTTGACCTCAGCGCCATGTAAGGAGGATTACGAAACTGCTATTCCTATTCTTCCTCTTTGTGCATATGTGATTTGAAGGATTTGGTTGCCAAGTTCAACAGCCAATGAAGGCTTGCACATGTATAATAACTGACATCAAGAGTTACTCGATTAAAACAAAACATTTCATTGCAAGGGGATGGGGTGAAGAATTGCACGAAAAAGTAATTTTAATGAACATATGTAAATATTTTACAAAACATGAAATCTCTCACCTTATAACTGGTGATGATTTATTTCATAGGATTTTGATTTTGAAAGCTGGTTTATTGACTTCTAATAAGAAATATTATGATAAAATATATAGGAATGAACTGCAGATGCTGCTTTACACCGAAGATAAGATACAAAATGCTGGAGTAACTCAGCGGGTCAGGCAGCATCTCTGGAGAAAATAAATTGATGACGTTTCTTCTTTAGACTGAGAGTCAGGAGAGAGGGAACTAGAGAATTGGTACAAAGTTCAAATGAATGAACAAGGTTATGCAAAAAGACAAATTAAAGCCAGCAACTATGATCAAGGAAAAGTGGAGCCCACAATCGTCCATTGTTAGCTGTGAATGAGCAGAGCTGGAGCATGACCAGGGAGACAGAGGGGTGCAAAATAAGGGTAGAAGCAATAGGTAGCAAGGTGAAAAGTAAAAGCGGCAGGATTGCACATTGTAAAGCCCGAGGAAAGAAAGTAGCTGTGCGGGGAGAGGAATAGGTGGGAATCCAGGTGGGACACAAGGGAGGGAGGGGGGAACAGGGATGTTTAACAAAGAAGCGCCTCGCCATACCTCCCCCCTCCCACTACTTTCTTTCTGGCTGTACAATGCACAACTCTTAAAACCCGTCTCCAGCTCGTTCCATCCATCTGCCTATCTAAATCCATCTTTGCCTACGTTGACCTATTACCTGCCATGATTGGTCTTGCCTCTTCCCTTTTCCAGCTTTCCACCTTCCCCCCCCCCCCAACCTACAATGTCCGAAGAAGGATCCCAATCTGAAATGTCACCGATCCATACTCTCCAGAGATGCTGCCTGACCCAGAGTTGCTCCAGCACTTTGTGTCCTCTCCAATAGCGTCCCCTCTACTGACACGAGGCTCGCTGGCCTGTTATTCCCTGGATTTTCTCCGCTTCCCTTGTTAACTAAAGGAACAACATTGGCTACTCTCCAACATGCCCCATCTGCACTAGTCCCACCTGCTTGCGTTCTACGATGTTAGACTGACTGACCTATAGTTCCCAGGAGTTTCTTTGCAGCCCTTCTTAAATAGAAGCACAACATTTGTCACCCACCAGTCTTCCAGCACCCCACCCGTGTTTAATGATGACATAAATCTCAGCCATGGCACCTCATGATTTTTCCACCTTAATGGTCTTCAAGAGCCCCAACAGCACCTCATTCATAATCTCAAAAGGAGAAGGTATTATGATTATGCTATTTTCTCCTCATCAACATTTTTGATAAGATATTCTTCTCCAGGCAGAAGATATTAAAAATTGCTTACCACATGTACAAGCTGATCACGTTCAAGAGCTGCTTTTTCAGCAAGACTGATCAGATTTGCCAGATATTGATGAGCAGCCACCTCTTTCTCCATAGCTTCTTCCATCTGCCGTTTTAGAAGACCAATCTTCTTTTGTGCTAGCCTGAGAACAATATTGGTAATTGGAATAGTCATACTAAATTAATCGATTATATTGCTTAATGGTAATTTTGCTTTAACCATTTCATATGCTAGACAAATACTACCGATATTTATATTTGGAAAACAGAATAAACAGTGAATAGTTTAATTAGACAATTACACCTGTTTATTATCATCTAGGACAAACATAGACATAGAAACATAGAAAATAGGTGCAGGAGTAGGCCATTCGGCCCTTCAAGCCTGCACCGCCATTCAATATGATCATGGCTGATCATCCAACTCAGTATCCTGTACCTGCCTTCTCTCCATACCCCCTGATCCCTTTAGCCACAAGGGCCACATCTAACTCCCTCTTAAATATAGCCAATGAACTGGCCTCAACTACCTTCTGTGGCAGAGAATTCCACAGACAAATGACGTAAGAATTAATAATGGGTATAAGGAACAAGTAAATAATTAGTTATAAATAAAGACAATGTGTAAACTAAAAACAGAAAATACTGGAAATTCTCAGATCAAATAGAATCATGGAAGAAAGAGAGTTAATAGTTTGACATGATGATCTTTCCTCAGATCTGAGACAACAGAAGATATGGAAAAGGGGCAGAGCTAGAAAGAAAGAGAGAAATAGCTATGATAAGGCACCAGCTGGGAAACAGTGATGGTGCTACCTGAGAGTGTTGAAGCCTTGATAATTACATGGTGATCTACCTGAGGGAGAAGAATGACAATCGAGGAGACTAGTGGGAGAACTGGGAAGGGGACGGAGTGAGAAAGCAAGGACACTCTGAAGATAGCTCCCACTAGCATTACTGTCTGCACCTACATTCTATCTTTGTCCCGCCCCCTCCCCTGACATCAGTCTGAAGAAGGGTCTCGATCTGAAACATCGCCCATTCCGTCTCTCCAAAGATGGGTTTATATTAGGTTATAGATCAGAAAAATCACACTGAATGACAAATGGATGAGGGGTTAAAATAGCTTGCTCCCATTCATATTTTGCACAGAAATCTTGCATTCTGACATTATCTGACAAACCCTGACAATGTCCCGAAAAGTAACTTAATTTATAAAATATAACGGGTGCTCGTCAAGTGAGCAGGACCATGGACAACAGTGATGGTTTACAATATGAAGTGAAAAATGGCGATTTACCAAGTCTACACGAGGAAAGAGATATTTTAGAGGCTTTTAGATAGGCACATTGATATGTACGCACAGGAATTAGTTTAACTCGGCCTCAACCTGGACATTTTGGGCCAAAAGGTCTGTTTCTGTGCTGTATTGTTGAATGTTCTCTGTTCTATCAAGCTGCTGTCTACATAGATGAGCTGTCACTCAGATGGAGGCAGCCTCTTTAGGGTAGTGTGATGATAAACACTGTGGTGATGTGAGATTTCTCAAAGAACTGGTGTAGACTCAATGGGTCAAATGGTCGTCTTCTCTTTCCCATATTTCACAATGTGGAAATGAAGGGGAAAAATAAAAAGCAAATGACAATTATATGAAAACAATTTCCCTGCAAAATGTCTTGATGTGCAGAATAAAATTGAAATGTTTAAACAGTAAATGAGTTATATTACTGGAATAAATGTATAGTTCAGTAGAAACATATTTATCCATTATACCTGTTTGACTTCTGTGCTACATGTAGTTCTGCTTCTAAAGTTTTATTGTCAGCAACAAATTCTGTCCTCTCAACGAGCAGGCCCTTTTTCTCAGCTTGTAGACTTGTAATTCTTCCCATCAATTCCTCCATTTCCACCTGCTGCTTCTCTTGTTCAAGCTGCTGTTTTCTACATAGAAAGAACACAAAAGCTCTTGACAATTGTTCGGATACTGGGATATTGGCTTACACACAGTCAACAGCAAAAATATGCTTTTAAACACAGAACTTTAAAAAAAAGCTTCCCACCAAAATCTAGCAATCTATGTGCTATGGTTTTCTCCTTTGTTAACAAGTGCCTCCATGCATGAGCTGCAGATTTTCCTTGTCCAGCAACAGAGATGATCTGTAAGCATTTGATGAGTAGAGCCAGGATTTGGCCATAAATGCCATAAGTACCTTTCCATGCCTTTTTTGATGATTTCACCAGGATAATGCCTTTTTCATGATCGAGTGCCTAAATCAGCATTTTTTTGCCGTTTTGCTAAAAGATCATGCTATTTTCTCGTTGGACCGACCAGAATGACGTTTTATATGTTAACACGTTAATATTAATGATATTATTAACGTATTAGCATAGCATAACTTACAAGAAAACTTCCACCACCAGGGCGATACCCGGGACTCCACCGTCGGTAGTTCATTCGTTCGAGCGACTGCCCGCTGGTTCAGTTTTCTCCAAGATTTATTTAAGAAAGAACTGCAGATGCTGGTAAAATCAAAGATAGACAAAAATGCTGGAGAAACTCAGCGGATGATGCAGCATCTATGGAGAGAATGAATAGGCGATGTTTCGGGTCGAGACCCTTCTTCAGACTGATGTGGGGGGGGGGGGGGGGGGGGGGGGGGCGGAGAAAAGAAAGGAAGAGGCGTAGACAGTAGGACAAGAAGGTGAGCTGGGAAGAGGGAGGGGGAGGAGGGAGAAGACAAGGGCTATCTAAAATTAGAGAAGTCAATGTTGATACCACTGGGGTGTAGATTACCCAAGTGAATTACCCAAGCTTGTCTCCTCACTACATTTACTGCTGGCTCCAGTCGCAAATCTGAGTTTGAGTGATCTGTGTAAGGCATTCATTGATGCTGGAAATTCACTGTGGAAATTGGAAAACAAATCTCTCAGAAGTCATTTAGAGAAATACACAGAGGAACATATACCAAGCGAGTTATCATTATGGAAAAATTATGTTGACAGCAACTTCAACATTGTTGAGCAGAAAATTAAAGATGAAGTTGCATACAACAAAATATGGATCTCAATAGACAAGACAACCGGTGCTGTGGGGAGATATGTTGCCAATGTGGTCATCGGTACACTGGAGGCAGGTCAACCATCAACTGAGTATTTGTTGACATCGGAAGTATTGGAGAAGTCAAACAGCTCAACTATTGCTCAGTTGTTTACATCTGCACTTGCTGTACTTTGACCAGAAGGTATAAAACACAAGAATGTTCTTCTGTTTGTGACAAAGTTTTATTCCCCAAAATGTTGCATTTGACATGCTTAGCTCAAGGACTTCATAGAATTGCCAAGCACATACATAGCTTGTTTCCAAATGTCGATCGCCTAGTTTCCAATGTCAAGAAAATCTTCGAAGCACCGTCACGTGTGCAGTTGTTCAAGGAAATGGCACCTGAGATTCCGCTACCTCCTCAGCCTGTTTTGACTAGGTGGGGTAGATGGCTCTCTGCTGTACTCTACTATGCTGCAAATTTTGAAAAGATAAAATAAATCGTCAACTGTTTTGAAGAAGAAGAATCTGCTGCAGTCTGGATCGTCAGTGAAATCATGCAGAAAATGTCCCTCCACCGCGATCTTGTGTTTATTGATTCCAATTTTGAAAACTTCCCACAAGCTATCACTTCCCTTGAGAAACATGGTGAAACATTAGTGAATAACTCGCAGGTTTTCAACAAAGTAACTGATGATATTCGTAAAGTTCCTGGCGATATAGGTAAAGACATACAAGGAAAATGTGAGAGAGTGATTTTAGATAACAAAGATCTTGAAGAAATATAAAACATAACTACAGTTCTCAAAGGTAGTTGTAATGCACAAGATATCGACATGAATATAGAGACTGTAGCTTGTTTCGGGTATGCACCAGTGACCTCAGCAGAGGTAGAAAGAAATCTTTCACAACTGAAGCATATTCTGTCTGATAGATGGCATAGTTTAACACCAGAAAATTTAAAAAAAATGTTAGTAATTATGTGCAACCAGGCAACTTTGGTCATTTAATGTAGTGTTCCTTTATATTATCATTTTAAACCATATTTTTGGTGGTGGAAATAAATGCCTTTTATGTTTTTCTTTGCCAATAAATGCCTTTTTCGTGCCTTTTTTGTAATTTAAGTATGCCTTTTTTGCCTGCCTATTTCAGTGTTTTTTAGTGCCTAAACATCTTGGCTTTATTGATAAGCAACATTAACATTTGTAAAATACTTGTATACCATAGCACTTTTTGCCTTCACCTCACCAATTTTGTACGACACATGCTTAAATATTTATTTTACCAAACTCAAATCTCCAACTGTTTGTTTTGCTGCATTCTCTGTCCAATCTATCCAATGTGCTTCACTATTCACTCCAACACATCCTGTTACTTTCACTAATTACTATCCTTAAAAATAGTACAACACAAGAACATGCCCTTTGGACCATGATGTCTGTGTGGACACAATGCCAATTTAAACTTATACAATTTCTCTGCGCATGGCTGTTCAGCTGCCTGTCCAACTGCCTTTGAAAAATTGCTATTGTATGTGTTTCCACCACTTCCCTGACTGTAGATTCCACGCATGAACCACTCAACATTATCAAACTTGCCGTATAAATCTCCTTTTCTGAACCTCACCTTAACGCAAGACATCTAATATTTGACATTTCCAACTTAGTGAAAATAGATATGGTTATCTATCCCATCTATGTCTCTCATAATTTGATACACTTGTATAATGTCACATGTCAGACTCCAATGTTCT
Organism: Leucoraja erinaceus; assembly: GCF_028641065.1. NCBI lineage: Eukaryota > Metazoa > Chordata > Chondrichthyes > Rajiformes > Rajidae > Leucoraja > Leucoraja erinaceus. Next base: position 1,879,744 of record NC_073393.1, read on the forward strand.
AGCAAAAACAATCCAAGTTTATTGAACTCTCATTATAGCTAACGCTCTTCAATCCAGGCAACGCCTTTCTGCAATACATTTGTTTAATCACTTTTGTACACAACTGATAGCACATTTCTGACAATATGTGAGAACGCCCACCCACTATTGTGGACTACAGCAGATAGTTTAGCTGGACACTTCTATGGAATACAGCAGTTCTGTTAGAGATGTTGTTTTTCATCTGATTGGATATTATTTTAATTGCTGCAGGAAATGTACAATTTCCATTTCCACTGAAATTAAAGAATAGGTACTTCAAACATCTCTACAATTCCTTTTGTAAATACTAGGATTCTAGTTTCCATGTGAAAATCCATTTGAACTAATTTAGGAAAAAGTGTATACCTTTTGAGGTCATTCAATACTGTGGTGTGCTCATCCACCCCTATTTTGTAATGAAGACTTGCTTTCAGTTGATCAAACTTTGAGGAAATGTCATTTAGCTGATGATGAGCCTCCCGCAACTCTTTTTGTTGACTTTGCTTCTCTGCTTCCAGCAGTATTAATTGTTTAGTCAATTTTGACACTGCCATCAAAAGAAAAAAAGATTAAAACGATTTTTTGAAATGTTATCCATGCTTAGTGAGAAGCTCCATGTTGAGAAACTTCAGAGAAGCCATCCACATAATCAAAGGCTTGTTCCTCCTCAGTCATTCCACCTTCTCCCTGAACCCGTAAGACATAAGGTACAGCAGCTTGAAAGCACGCACCATCACATTCAGGAACAGTTTTCACCCCTCTGTTATCAGACTTCTGAACGGGCCTTCCATAAGCTAGAGGAATAACCAATTTACCTCCACCCCTTTGAGATACTGGTGGCGAGCCAACTCCATTAAACATTGCAATCCTTCTACTGAAGGCACCGCCATGTTTGTCGAGGGTGTGGCATTTCAGGATTTAGACCCAGCAATAATGAAGGAATGAGGATATATTTCCAAATTAAAATAGTGTGCAACTTGGAGGGGAAGCTGAAGGCAACATTCCCACCCACCTACTGCTCTCATCCTTCTTGGAGAGAGCAGAGACATGCATGGAAGATGCCAAATTGCCTCGGTGAGTATGGCAACAAATTGTGTGATGGTGGTGAAGGAATTGAAGGTTTAGGGTGGGTTGCCTTAGCCTGGATGGCTTTCTGGAGTAATATTGGATTTGCACTTATTCAGACAAGTGGAGTATATTCCATCATACATATGGCTTGAGCCTTGTCATGGTGCAAGATACCAAACATTTGGTTTGCTCTTCTAAGCACACTATGGCAATCCAGTTGAATTTCTCGTTAGTGCTGAAGAGTAGAAAGTTAAGACTCTCTGCAGTTGTCTATGGTCATTTTGTGACATAAATATTGCTTGCCACTTATCAGCCTGTACCTGAATGTTGTCAAAATCTTGTCGTATGCAGGTATGAATACCTCCCATGTCGGGGAGTTACAAATGATGCAAAGGACATTTATTATCACATACACCAAATGGTGAAGTGAAACTTGACTTGCCATAGACAGTTACAAATGAAATGGAAGAATGTGTAATCATAATGCACTTCCCAACTTCTAACCTTATGATGTGAGGGAAAATCATTGATGAACCAGCTGAAAGTGGTTGTTCCCAGGACATTAAATGAGGAACATCATCCACAATTTTCTCCACTTAATGCTTCAACTGCTGTATTTTTGCCTAATTTACCGGTATCCCTTTGCATCTTCTGTTTTCTTCCCTTTTGTATCAAACTATAATACAATTTGACAATCACGTTAAATCAGACATGAATTATAAATAGTTGAAGCCCAACTAAAATTTGCAAACCTAAAAAAAGTGTGGTTTCCAGTTTTCCTTCCTTTAACTGTCCTCAATGGATGCCCTGCACAGAGGATTGTAGGTGTTGCAACCCCTCAGACATGGAGGCATCTGTCAATGGTTGTACAATGTTCAACTCTGTTCACAAGGTCTCGGCAAATACAGGAGGGGATGTTTGCATGCAGAAAACCTTGGACAACATGGAGGCAAGGGCTAATCAGTGGAAAACAATGTTTCAGTCACAAAAGGGCCAGGCAATGACCATCTTCTGCAAGAAAAATATAACCATCTCCTTAATGGGATTGACAATGATGAATTTCCCCATCGACCATCTTTCTTTGCGCAGCACATGAATTGATTTCTCCAGAATGTTCATACACTTCAGTTTTACCAGCACACTGAAATGCCACATTCAGTCATGTGGTATCTGACTGTCAAGGACTGTTACTCTCATTTCAGTTCCACAACCTAGCACCTTGCATGTTTGGCTTTCTTCGACTTACAATTGTGAAGTTTATTCTTGATTTTAGTAAAACTGTAAGCTTCTCCCTTTAGTAAAACACTACATTTAATTTCTCTTTTGTGTCACAGTTGGATCATCTTTCCTCTGTATTACATTTTTAAAGGAATGCTTTCCTAATAAATTACTTTTTGTTTTATTTTTTCAGTTCGCATTGAAGACTTTTGCTTCAGACTTAACAAATTTGATATGTAAAAATTTTGTCTATGACAATTATCAATCACAAAGCAAGAAGGGAACATGAAGTTGTCACCTTATCGTGAGGGAAAGACTTACATAAATCTCAGTGCATAATTCAGTCAGGCTTTAAAACAAGAAAAATTTACAAAGTCACAAACCTTCCTGCACATGCCTGTTGTGGCTGTCTTTTGCTTTGGCTTGCTGAACCTCCAGCTGTTCCATTAAGATTTGATTTTCCTCCAAAACCAACTTTGCCTGATCCTGCAATTGATGCCTAGAAGAAAATAAATCTCACATCAACCATGCTGCATCCAAGGGCCTGTCCCACTTGCATGCGACTGCATGTGTTTGGCGTGACCAGGGAAGAAGAAAGGAAGAGGTCTCGACCCGAAACATCATCTATTCATTTGCTCCATAGGTGCTGCCTCACCCGCTGAGTTTCTCCAGCATTTCTAATTATCCACTCCATCATAGGCTCATCACTTACATCCATCCAGTCCATTATAAGTATAAGTATATCTTTATTGTCATTTTCCTGAGTACTCACATACCCAGAGGAAACAAAAAAACGTTGCCTAACCGGTGTCCATTCAGTGTGCAGTAAAAAAATAAATAGAAATAAAAATACATATATCATGAACAAATTAAACACTCTACTCTCTACTAAACATCAACAGGCGTTCCGATCGGCAGCGGCACGACAGTGGCTCTGCTGCAGTGTGTCCAGGTTGGTGATTGGTGCGCGATACTTTGGCAGGGGGCAAAGTCCGTTTATCAGTCTTATAGCCTGCGGGAAAAAGCTGAGGAGCATCCTGCTGGTTTTGCAGCTAATTATCACAGTGTGTTGCATTAGAAAGGCCGGAAGTTTGTCAAGGATGCCTGCCACCCAACCATTCTCTTTTATTTCTTCTAACTTCTAGGAGATGATACAGCTTAAAAGCTCAGACTTTCATACTTAAGAACAGCTTCTTTCCCAGTACCATCCATATAACCATATAACAATCACAGCACGGAAACAGACCATCTCGGCCCTACAAGTCCATGCCGAACAAATTTTTTTTTCCCCCTTAGTCCCACCTGCCTGCACTCATACCATAACCCTCTATTCCCTTCATATGCCTATCCAATTTATTTTTAAATGATACCAATGAACCTGCCTCCACCACTTCCACTGGGAGCTCATTCCACACCGCCACCACTCTCTGCGTAAAGAAGTTCCCCCTCATGTTACCCCTAAACTTCTGTCCCTTAATTCTGAAGTCATGTCCTCTTGTTTGAATCTTCCCTATTCTCAAAGGGAAAAGCTTGTCCACATCAACTCTGTCTATCCCTCTCATCATTTTAAAGACCTCTATCAGGCGCTCCAGAGAATAAAGACCTAACTTATTCAACCTATCTCTGTAACTTAGTTGTTGAAACCCAGGCAACATTCTAGTAAATCTCCTCTGTACTCTCTCTATTTTGTTGACATCCTTCCTATAATTGGGCGACCAAAATTGTACACCATACTCCAGATTTGGTCTCACCAATGCCTTGTACAATTTTAACATTACATCCCAGCTTCTATACGCATCCAATCCCTGAATCAATCAGCTTTCCCATTCCAATTCCCGAAAGTGCAGCCAGGTACTCTTACTTTTAAATATCTCACTGGTTGAGGGAGAGGAGGGGGTAGAGAGGGAGAGGCGGGAAAGTGGGGGAGGTGAGGGGGAGGAGGGAGAATAGGGGGAGAGGAGGGGGGAGTGGGGAATAGAGGGTGAGGAGTGGGGGAGGTGGGGGATAGAGAGATAGGAGGGGGGTAGGGAGGGGAGATGAGATGGGCGGAGGGTGGTAGGGAGGGGAGATGAGTTATGGAGGGAGAGAGGGAGGGAATGACTGAGGGTTGGGGAAAGGAAAGGGAGAGGAGAGGGAGGGATTGGGGAGGGGAAGTGGAGAGGAAAGAAGAGGGAGGATGAAGAGGAGGAGAGAGTGCTGGGGGTGAGGGGAAAAGAGCCACGCCTGCACAGGTAGGGGCGATGGGTGAGTGGTGGAATATTGCGTTGGGGGAATGGAACGCGATGGGTCCCTCTTAAATCTCTCCTCTCACTTCAAGCCAATGCCCTCTCAGTTTAGAATCCTCCACCTCATGTTTTTATATCCTTCAAAAAGTTCACTCCTCAGCCTCCTAAGGTCAAAATAAACAAGTCTCAGCCTATCCAGCCTCTCCCTATAATTTGTGAAAAATAAGTTTATAAACTCCTTTTCAGTACCATTTTAAAGTTATAGAATCAGACAGAGGTACAGCGCAGAGATAGACCTTTCGGCCCCCAAATCCATGCTAACCATCAAGCATTTTTACACTGATACCACTTTACCCTACTTTATTCTTGCACATTCTCATCATTGTGTCCCAAGATTCTAACGTTCCTCTACATGTTAGGGGCAATTTACGGTGATCAGTTAATTGCCAACGTGCATGATTTGGGGATGTGGGAGGAAACCAGAGTGCCAGGAAGAGGCCACACAGTCTGTGGGAGAACATGCAAATGGCACCAACAGAACTCGAGGTTATGATTGAAGGTGAGGCTGAAAGTAATGGGTGACCACTGGGAAAAGATGTAGGCAGAGAGTGCAGGAATCCCCCTTCAAAACATTTATACCCTTTTGGATACGGGGGGAGGTGAGGGGGGGGGGTGACGATTCGGCCGATAGCAGCAGTCAGATCTGTGACATGAAGTGTGCCTCTGATGCACAGTGGGGTAGGGCAGAGTCATTAGATAGGGGGACATACAGCATATTCAGTGGCAACAAATGAGCCTCCAGGATGCTGTACTGCCACCCTTGCGCTATGACTTGGTGAGGCTTCAGAATATTCTCTCAAGGGGGGGTTGGAGAAGAGTTGCCAGTCAGAATTTGTTTTCACATTGGCACAAATGACATAGGTAGGAAAAGAAATAAGGACTTCCAGTGATCAAAGAAAATTAGGCAAAAAATAAAAATAAAAGCTCATGGGTAGTGATCTGCAGGTTACTATCGATTCCACGTGTTAGTAAAGGTAGGAATTGGAATATAGGACAGGCAAATGAGTCTGCCAATTCTTACCCTCACTAGTACATGCATTATTCTGCAGATCCAGGATCATGGATAGGAACGGATTAGAGGGATATAGACAAACAATAGTAAATAGATAGGGAATTTTGTTTGGAATGGGCAAGTTGGGCCAAAGGGCCTGCTTACATGCCATTTGACTCTATGACCCTGGAGTTGTTAGAACTCTGGGCGGAAGCTTCTATCTGTTAATCTGCAAAACAGTGGGAAATTGGTCTAGCTTTAAATAAGGCAGGTTACATGGACTGACATTCAAAAATGGTGTTGTGTAGTTTTGTATTTTCCTACCAGTCCATGTTGCTCACAATGCCACTCCTTTCACGTTGTTGATGAAGACGTTTATTCTCCTTCACCACCTCTTCCACTCGGGCTCTGAAATTCTTCATCTCCTTCTGTTAATAATTAAGGCCAAATCATGATTAACTGACATTCAACGGTCGTGTACAGTAGAATTTGATTTACCATAGTTACAACTAAGTTACAGAGATGGGTTGAATAAGTTAGGTCTTTATTCTCTGGAGCGCAGAAGGTTAAGGGGGGACCTGATAGAGGTCTTTAAAATGATGAGAGGGATAGACAGAGTTGATGTGGACAAGCTTTTCCCTTTGAGAATAGGGAAGATACAAACAAGAGGACATGACTTCAGAATTAAGGGACAGAAGTTTAGGGGTAATATGAGGGGGAACTTCTTTACTCAGAGAGTGGTGGCGGTGTGGAATGAGCTCCCAGTGGAAGTGGTGGAGGCAGGTTCATTGGTATCATTTAAAAATAAATTGGATAGGCATATGGATGAGAAGGGAATGGAGGGTTATGGTATGAGTGCAGGCAGGTGGGACTAAGGGAAAAAAATTTGTTCGACTTGTAGGGCCGAGATGGCCTGTTTCCGTGCTGTAATTATTATATGGTTATATGTTATATGGTTATAGTCAAACCAAAAAAGCAACAAGATACTAAAACTACATAAAGATTAAACCACAGAGAGGCGTGTGAGAATCCTTAGTGCACACAGCATAAGCGGAGACCCACAGCCATCAGTTCAATGTCCGTTCCACACACACGTTCCTTCACCGTGATGTGACCAGAGTTGTACCGACCATCGTCACTCTCTCTGCAGTCCCTATCCGCACGAAGGTCAAAAAGTCATCCACACTCGCACTAGACTCCAGGACAACTGGACATCAGGACAACTAAACATTTTCCTTCAAACAAATATCTGCAATAATTCAAGTCAAATAAGTAGAAACTCAATCATGGAAGATTGCTTGTTAAAACAGCACTACTTGGGGTTTTGGAGATTTAATGTTCTTATTTAGAAAGGATATTCTTGGGGGGTCATCCAGTCAGGCTAGAGGCTATTCCTGGGGCAATGTCCAGTAAAGCTGTATGGGTAGAACTTCAAAACAACAAGAGGAAAATCACTTTGACAGGACTGCATTACAAACCCCCGCAAAGGTCAGTGTGAATCAGAAAAACAGATGTAGTATTGGTGGGAGATTTTAACTTCCCTAATATTGTGTGGTTTTAGTTGGGTGCAATTTGTTAAGTGTGTCTAAGAAAGCTTCCCTGATTAATATATGGAGGGCCATATTAGAGAGGTCTCAATACTTGACCTCCTCTAAGGGAAACATCAGTGAGGAACTTTGGGACAGGTTACTGTAATTCTATGTAATCTTTCCTCTTCGAGTCCGTTGCAATCTCAGATGTCGTTCTGCCAGTATCTGGCGCAGGTCTATGTAATACAAGAGAAATATAGGACTGCTCCATAAGTTAAGGTGCTGAACTGGAGCAAGGGCAATTTGGGAGACATTAGGCAGGAACTTGCAGAGGTTGTTTGGGCGAGTGTTTGCAGTTGAGGGAACATCTGGCAAGTGGGGGCCTTTTAAAATACGGTTTTGCGGGTTTGGGCCTGTTTCCATGCCGTATGACTCTACAGAACATGAACAGGCCCTTTGATCCACTGTCTGTGCCGAACATGATGTCCAAGACTAACTCTTATCTACCTCACATAATCCATATTCCTCTACATCCATGTGTCTATCCAAAAGACTCTTAAATGCCACTATCGTATCTGCCTCCTCCACCGCCCCAGGCAGTGCGTTCCAGACATTCACCACCATCTGTGTAAAAAAAAACTTTTCAACTTTGGCCCCTCACCTTAAAGCTATGCCTTCTAATGCCGATATATTATTAGGTTAAATATTAATATAATTATATTATTGATAATTATTAAATATCTTGTATTCATCAGCTGCATACCTCATGTACTTGCAATGTAGCGTCCTTTTCTCGTAATCTGTCTTCATAGGCCAACATAAGGGGTGACAGGTACGTCATATCAATCTGCAAGAGATGGTATTGCATTTCATTATAGGCTGTACAGTATTTCATACTGTTGCGAAAGCACATGCAGAGAGTAATTCAATGATGTAATCTCCTTCATAAATGTCCCTGGGAAGGAACAGAGGACGAAGGGTGTTGCAAAATGGCATAAAATATTTACATTTGATACTTCAATTCTGCTGGTGCAGGGTTTGACAGAACAGTAGCTTTCACTGGCTACTATTTTGTGCCTTGGTATTTTATATATTTGCACATACTGAAAAGGTATAAACAGAAAGATTAAAATGTTAGCAATTGAAGCAGCCAAAGGTCACTCTGCCCCTCATGCCTGCTCTACTATTCAATAGACCATGGATGATATTTTACCCCAGTGCCACTTTCCTGCACTAACCAACTATCTACAAATTCTCTTAATATCTGAAAATCTATTGATAACTATCTGGAATATATTCAAATTTAGACTTTGAAGCCGTCTTGCATTGAGAAGTACAAAAAATCAACATCCTGTACAATACATGAATTTCTCATCTCTGCCTTGAACAACTTACCTAAGACTGACGGTAGACAAAAGTGCTGGAGAAACTCAGCGGGTGCAGCAGCATCTATGGAGCAAAGGAAATAGGCAACGTTTCGGGCCGAAATGGCCCGAAACGTTACCTATTTCCTTCGTTCCATAGATGCTGCTGCACCCACTGAGTTTCTCCAGCACTTTTATCCACCTTCGATTTTCCAGCATCTGCAGTTCCTTCCTAAATACCTAAGACTGACACTGTGACCACTGGATCTACACATTGCAACCAAGAAAAGCATCAAGCCCTGACCTATTATCGATTTAGATGAAGGAATTAAAAGTAACATCTCCAAATTTGTGGATGACACAGAGCTGGGTGGCAGTGTGAGCTGTGAGGAGGATGCTATGAGGCTGCAGGGTGACTTGAATGAGTTGGGCGAGTGGGCAGATGCATGGCAGATACAGTATAATGTGGATAAATGTGAGGTTATCCACTTTGGTAGTAAGAACAAGGGCATATTATTATTTGAATGGTGTCAGATTTGGAAAAGGGGAGGTGCAAAGAGACCTAGGCAACCTTGTACATCAGTCACTGAAGGTAATCATGCAGGTACAGCAGGCAGTGAAGAAAGCAAATGGCATGTTGGCCTTCATAGCGAAGACCGCTATGAAGGCCAACATATTGTTTGCAGTTTTGGTCTCCTAATTTGAGGAAGGACATTCTTGCTATTGAGGGAGTGCAGCGTAGGTTCACCAAGTTAATTCCCGGGATGGTGGGACTGACATATGGTGAAAGAATGGATTGACTGGACTTATATTCACTGGAATTTAGGATGAGAGGGGATCTAATAGAAAAATATAAAATTATTAAGGGATTGGACAGGCTAGATGCAGGAACAATGTTCCCCATGTCGGGGGAGTCCAGAACCAGGGATCATTGTTTAAGAATAAGGGGTAGGCCATTTAGGACTGAGATGAGGTAAAACTTTTTCAGCCAGAGATTTGTGAATCTGTGGAATTATCTGCCACAGAATGCTGTGGAGGCCAATTCACTGGATGTAGCTCTTAGGGCTAACAAAATCAAGGCATATGGGGAGAAAGTAGGAACAGGGTACTGAGTTTGGATGATCAGCCATGATCATATTGAATGGTGGTGCTGGCTCAAAGGGCCGAATGGCCTACTCCTGCACCTATTTTCTATGTATCTATGACCCAATGAATTTTGTATGTTTGAATGCGAGCATCTTTCATTGTGCTGAATCTCCCCTCATGTCAGCCCAAGAATCAATCTGGTGCATTTGCTTTATTACAAGTGTATCCTTCCTTATACGGGTGAATATCCATACACACTAATCCACATGTGAATTCACCAGATCCCTACAAAACTAACACAACTGAACTCAAATCTTCCTGCATTTGTATTGTTCGTCTTATGTACCTGCATCTTAATATTCAGTGATTAGTATACAAGGACTCGTGGTCACTCTCAACACCTTTTGATCTTTCACTTCTTAAAAATACTCTGCAGTTTTCCCCAGAGTGCATGATTAATATTTTTCCATATAATATTCCATCTGTTGTGTCCTTGCCCGATCTATACCCCCAGTACTTTCCACATATGTTTCACTGCCCATGGTGCCATCTAGATTTGTATCATTAACAAACTTTTGATTTTTTAAATGTGGTTGTTACAATCTTTATGAAGAGCATCAGAGAATCAGAATTTTATGATAAATTTGATCCTTTGTGACCTGTTTCAAATAATTACTCGGTGGTAGTTACACTCTCATATGTTCCATCTCAAGTGGCCAGGCACCTTATAATAAATGAGGAGGGTCTCTAGTACCCTTTCACACATCAAATTCAAAATGCCCCATTACTTTTTGATACCAACGTGATTTATTTTCCCCTCTCAAAAGACGTTCCCCCTCTGTAAACTCCTTAATTCTACTAATTACCTATTCTCAAAGGGAAAAGCTTGTATGGCACCACCCCCTTTTAAAGACCTCAACTCCCACACCCCCAGAGAATTATTCAACCTATCACACTGCCTAGAGGAAATCTGATCCGTTTATAATAAATGATGAGGGTCCTGTTTTCACACATCAATTCAAAATGTCCAGGCTCACTCAATCTTATAATTACCTTAATTATATGCACCACCCCCCTCATCAATTAAATCAGTTTTCAATCTTACTTGTTTAAAAAATCTCAACTATATTTCTCCACTTTGACAACATACTTTTTCTGCACCCTTCTTTAGTGTTATCAAATCGTTCCCATCGAGCAGGGACTAGAACTGTTCACAGTGCTCCAGGTGTAACTTCACCAATATTTTATTCATTTCTTGCACGATCCCTCTACTTCTATACTCCAAACCTCAGTTGGTGAGGTTGATGCCCAGTACCAATACCAGACTGGATATACGTATCGCTTTCTTCATTTTTATGATTCCTGAATGAAACATTTAGTTGTTTTGGTTACCAATCGCAATAATAAATTAGTAAGCACTAAATCAAGGAATAAAATTGAAATAGAAGTCAGTAATTTCCATCTACTTAAACTATACACAGCCCAATATCATAATGCAGACATGAGGCACAGCAGGTGCTGGTTTAGCAAACTCTCAAAGTGCTAGAGTATGTCAGCGGGTCAAGCAGCCTCTCTGTAGATAGTGGATAGGTAACGTTACGGGTCAGGACCCTTCTTCAGCCTGATTGTAGTAACGGGGAGAAAGGTGGAAGAGAAGTGGGGGTGGGACAAAGCCTGGCAAGTGATAGGTGGTTAGGTGAGGGGGTGGAGGGTTGATTGGGAGATGGTTGGACAAAAGCCAAAGAAGAAAAGCAAAAAAGTGTGAGATAAGGATAAAAGAGGTGTGAAATACAAAGGAAGGGATAGAGGATGGAAGGGGAAAGTGAGAAATAGGCATGGATTGAGGTGGGGCAAAGGGAAGAGAGTGATGAAAAGGAGGAGGGGGGGGGGGGGGGGGAGTGGACTTGTTTACCCCAAATTCATAACGTTGGGTTATGTTATAAACTACCCAAGCGCATTGGTCCTGTTCCTCCAGTTTATGGCCTCACTCTGGCAATGGAGCTAGCCCAGGACGCATGCCCATATTAGAAATATATCACAAAGATTTTTGAACTGGTTCATTGACATGCATCAGTATGGCATGGCATACTCCTTTCTCATGGTCCAGGGAAAAATACAATTCTAAAATTAGACTGAGAAATTGTCTATCTAACATAAACGTGTGAACTTGAAATTGTACTAGTTACTTACAAGCCAAGGTGGAGGTGGCCCTGATGGTGGAAGCCCAGTATGATGGGATCCCTGAAATAAATACAAAATACAAATGTTAAGAGGTAGTAGACCAGGGCCTACAAGACAGAAGATGCAAGATAAAAGGATTGAAAAGGTGGAAGGGGGGTGTGGAGGTGTCAAGAGTGTTTTATTGTCATATGCCCCAGATAGGACAATGAAATTCTTACATGCTGCAGCACAACAGAATATGTAAACATAGAACATAATGGGAGAAAAAAAATAGATCAATAGTCTGTTATAGTTCAGAGCTTATTTGCTGTTGTGTTTAATAGCCTGATGGTTGTAGGGAAGAAGCTGTTCCTGAACCTGGACTTTACAATTTTCAGGTTCCTGTACCTTCTTCCCGATGGCAACGGTGAGATGAGTGTGTGGCCAGGATGGTGTGGGTCTTTGATCATGTTGGCTGCCTTTTTGAGGCAGCGACTTCGATAGATCCCTTTGATGGTGGAGAGGTCAGAGCCGGTGATGGACTGGGCAGTGGTCACAACTTTTTGCAGTCTTTTCCGCTCCTGGACGTTCGGGTTGCCGAACCAGGCCACGATGCAACTGGTCAGTATATACATCACCATCTGTAATTCATCCCCACATCAGTGGTGTCGGGTTGGGTTCGAAATCAGTTCTGGATGTTGTGCTGGCACCATTTAGGTCAGTTCAGTCAATCTCACTATACATCACCATCTGTAATTCATCCCACATCAGTGGTGTCGTTGGCGAACTTGATGATGGAGTTCGCCCTATGTCCAGCTACAGTCATGAGTATAGTGAGTAAAACAGGGGGCTGAGCACGCAGCCTTGAGGTGATACCGTGCTGATTGTATAGAAACATAGAAAATAGGTGCAGGAGGCCATTCGGCCCTTCGAGCCAGCACTGCCATTCATTGTGATCATGGCTGATCGACCCCTATCAATAACCCGTGCCTGCCTTCTCCCCATATCCCTTGACTCCACCAGCCCCTAGAGCTCTATCTAACTCTCTCTTAAATCCATCCAGTGATTTGGCCTCCACTGCCCTCTGTGGCAGGGAATTCCATAAATTCACAACTCTCTGGGGGAAAACGTTTTTTCTTAGCACCGCCATTCAATGTGATCATCCCTAATCAGTACCCCGTTCCTTCCTTCTCCCCATATCCCCGCTATCTTTAAGAACCATATCTAGCTCTCTCTTTAAAGTATCCAGAGAATCGGCCTCCACCGCCCTCCGAGGCAGAGAATTCCACAGACTCACAACTCTCTGGTCCTCGATTCCCCTACTCTGGGCACGAGACTCTGTGCATCTAAGCCTATATGTTACAAAGCATTAAATCAGGGGGTCTAGTGATGGGAGGGCTAGAACCAGAGGGCACAGCCTCACAATAAAAGGGTGTACATTTAAAAAGAAGACAAGGAGGAATTTCTTTAGCCATAGGGTGATGAATCTGTGGAATTAATTGCCACAAATGACTGTGGCGGCCAAGTTGTTGGGTATTTTTAATGTGGAGATTGAAAAGCTCTTGATTAATAAAGGCATCCAAGGTTTGGGGAAGAAGATAGGAGAATGGGGTTGAGAGGGAAAGATAATCACCAACAATAGAATTATAGAGTAGACTCCAAGGGCCAAATGGCCAAATTCTACTCCCATGTCCAATCGTCTGCACCAACATAATATTTTGAACAAACTGGGAATACTAACAGAGGTTTGGTGATGAGCAAACTTTGATGACATGCAAAAATAAGAGAGAATAAACTTTAAGATTGTACCTCATTATCCACAGATTTGTATTTAGTTTGATAATGGCTTAGCTCTACACTTAAGCGATGTATTGTCATTTTCAAGGCATCGTTTTCATCCACCAACTCCTGAGCTTGTTGTCGGAGTGAAACCAACTCTATTTTGTCACCTGGAAAAGGCATTCAGTAAATTGAAAATCAGATTGGTACTCGTTTAAATTACACAAATAAATTGTTGATAAGCCTACCCCGCTGATGAAAAATGATTTCTTTAATGCTAAGGTAATAATTAGCTCCTAAAAAATGAAAGTATTTCATGTCCCTCGATTCCCTTCATATCCACGTGCGTAAGTAAAAGCCTCTTACATGCCACTACTGCATCTGCCTCCATCGCCATTGCAGGTACCCACCACTATGCTCCAAACCCACACATCTCTTTTAAAGATTGACTCACTCTTCTTAAAGCTATGCCCTCCAGTACATAGAAGATAGAAGAGTAGAACACAAGCACCAAAGAAAAACATTTAAGGTTGTCCAATCTCTGTTGACCACAATGACGCTCCGCTCACAGTACTATTCAGGCAAATGTCACTGAAAAGATGTTTGAGTATAGGAGCAGGGAGGTTCTACTGCAGTTGTACAGGGTCTTGGTGAGACCACACCTGGAGTATTGCGTACAGTTTTTGGTCTCCTAATCTGAGGAAATACATTCTTGCCATAGAGGTAGTACAGAGAAGGTTCACCAGACTGATTCCTGGGATGTCAGGACTTTCATATGAAGAAAGACTGGATAGACTCGGTTTGTACTCGCTAGAATTTAGAAGATTGAGGGGGGATCTTATAGAAACTTACAAAATTCTTAAGGGGTTGGACAGGCTAGATGCAGGAAGATTGTTCCCGATGTTGGGGAAGTCCAGAACAAGGGGTCATAGTTTAAGGATAAGGGGGAAATCTTTTAGGACCGAGATGAGGAAAACTTTTTTCACACAGAGAGCGGTGAATCTCTGGAATTCTCTGCCGCAGAAGGTAGTTGAGGCCAGTTCATTGGCTATATTTAAGAGGGAGTTAGATGTGGCCCTTGTGGCTAAAGGGATCAGGGGGTATGGAGAGAAGGCAGGAACAGGATACCGAGTTGGATGATCAGCCATGACCATATCGAAGGGCCGAATGGCCTACTCCTGCACCTATTTTCTATGTTAAGCTGGAAAGGGTTCCAAGAATATTTATAAGGATGATGGCAGGTCCAGCAAGCGAGAGAGAGAGACACACACACACATGTTAAACCCATTGAATGGATACACACATTCCATCAGCCTGCACCAAGGTGGTCCAAAATTGAATCTATGATTATTGGTACATTCGATAATCACAATTTGGTGCCAGTAAGGAAACTGTATTTCCCTCAATATTCACAAATAAGGAAAGAAAATGAATCTCATTTGCATCTAGCATGGAGCAAGGATTAAAGATCAAAACCAAATCTATATAAATATTCATCAAAGCATTATGAAAAGTAACTTAATCATGCTCCCACCTGATGTGATCACCTCCGAAATATTCTTTATCTTTGTCTTTATCTTTGTTTTTTTCTTATTTGGAGATGGTGTTCTGGGGCTTTCAACACTGGTGCTGCTTTTCAAACCTTAAGAACAGAGTGAAATTCCAATAACTACAGTATCGCTGAAGTTCATCTGAAAATATCTCTCAAGGCAATAACTTTTCTTGGACCAGAGACAACAAAAATAATTTACGACTCAAAAAAGTAGCTATTTATCACATCATAGTTTTAACAGAGCTATTATAAACACATCCAAGATGAATTACAAGAACACACTACAGCATGAAAAGAAGTCCAAGAAAAGTACATTCACTTTCAGAAATACCTGTTCCAACACTCGGAACAATTACATTTTGGTCCTTCAATTTTCTTTGCATCACTGTGAGATTGTGTAGCAGGGTGAATTCACAAACCGTTTCCTATTGTTCGGGACTTTTACACATACCACCCACGTTGGTTGTAGAATAGAGCATCAGTGATCACAAACTTGTACACTGGGAAGGTCATCATCAAACATTCCAGTCACATCTTGATGATCAGCCATGATCACATTGAATGGCAGTGCTGGCTCGAAGGCCCGAATGGCCATTTCAAAAAGCTTTTTTAATTACTATCATTGAATGAGTTATATTGTCCATCAATATCTTCCCTTATGTTAAAGGTTCTAAATCAATCATTGATTGATTGTTCTAAATCAATCATTGATTGTTTTTTGATTCTTTCTGTATTAGTTTTTCCATCTCCCTCTAGGTACCGATTTCATTTGTTCATGTTATATAATTACTCCAAGATGTATTCAACTATTTTAAATCTCCATCAGTTCAGATTGATTCTTCCCAGACTGAAAGACTGCCAAGGTTCACTCTTTGGACTTGCCACACCTGATTAAGGAGTCTCTTTGTAACTTGGCCCTTCCCTCTATGTTGTACATAACATAATCAGCACTTTATCAGGCCATCAACTGGTATCTAAAGCTTTATAACAATTTCTGTTTGCCCTGTCAGCAAAATAATTTCCGATTCTGAAAACTATCTGTACAATCAAGATTGTGAGGTTACCTGGGACTCTGCTGAACCCTGGAACCATATGACTCTTTTCAATTATTTGTTGTTCCTGGAAGCGAAACAAATATGTTTTTAACTTGTCATAAAGCAGCTTCCACCCATTTTAAAAGTATTACCAGCTTTATTTTAGTATGCTTCCCTCAGCAATGCGTTTCACTTGGCAATGTAATACTGTTCATAACTCTGATCCCAAAACACAACTCTCATTGTTTGGGAACTTCATACAGAGATATTCTTTATAGCTCTGATTCTATGACAAAATTGTAATATGAATGCTTAAATATCTTATGTTAAATTTGTTTAATATTAAAATAGTAGTTCAAGGATAAAAGGGAAAGTCACAACGGTATCTGGGGGTCCTTGTACATCAGTCTATGAAAGTAAGCATGCAGGTACAGCAGGCAGTGAAGAAAGCGAATGGCATGTTGACCTTTATAACAAGAGGAATCGAATATAGGAGGAAAGAGGTCCTTCTGCAGTTGCACAGAGCCCTAGTGAGGCCACACCTGGAGTATTGCATGCAGTTTTGGTCCACTAATTTGAGGAAGAACATTCTTGCTATTGAGGGAGTGCACCGTAGGTTTACAAGGTTAATTCCCGGGATGGCGGGACTGTCATACGCTGAGAGAATGGAGCAGCTAGGCTTGTACACTCTGGAGCTTAGAAGGATGAGCGAGGATCTCATTGAAACATATAAGATTGTTACGGGTTTGGACACGCTAGAGGCAGGAAACATGTTCCCGATGTTGGGGGAGTTCAGAACCAGGGGCCACAGTTTACGAATAAGGAGTAAGCCATTTAGAACAGAGATGAAGAAACACTTTTTCTCACAGAGAGTTGTGAGTCTGTGGAATTCTCTGCCTCAGAGGGCGGTGGAGGCAGGTCTCTGGATGCTTTCAAGAGATAGCTAGATAGGGCTCTTAAAAATAGTGGAGTCAGGGGATATGGGGAGAAGGCAGGAACGGGGTATTGATTGGGGATGATCAGCCATCAGCTGGCTCGAAGGGCCGAATGGCCTACTCCTGCACCTATTGTCTATTATCTTTGATGATAATCACACTAACATCAATTTAATTAAGATGGAGGCACCCCTTTCTGCATTTCATGGAGTCTCCTCCTTCCTTCATTCACTTATCCCATCCCACACAAACCACCCCCTCGCCTGGTATCCTCCCCCTGCAACTCATGTCCCTATACTTCCTCCCTCACATACATCCAGGGATGTCCAAGTGAGACAGAGGTTACATGCACCTCCTCGAACCTCATCTACTGCAACCTGCGCTTCCAATGTGGTCTCCTTCACATCAGTGGGACCAAGTGTAGACACCCCCTCTTCCCCATCTGGATTCAATCCCCTTCCCCTTCCACCTATATTCCTTCCTCTGGCTTCACATTTCATGCCTCTTCTTTCCTTATCTCACACTTTGTCTTTTGTTCATCAATCTGCATTTGTTCATCCATCTGCCAATAACCCTCCCCACTTCATCTGTGTCCACATCGCTTTGTTGTGGCCCCATCACTCTTTCAATTTACTCTCCCCTCTCAATCACAATCAGTCTGAAAAAGGTACCCCACTCGAAAAGTCATCTATGGATTCTGCCTGACTCACTGAGTTATTCCAGCACTTTCTGCCTGTCAAATGAATTAAAATGAACTATTATTGAAAGTTTGGTGGTTTTACGTTTCTTACCTTTGCTTCCTTCTTGGAACACAAATATGGACAATGATTTTGGTCCTTTGTTTTTCTTACCTCGGGTGAATGAACTGGTGAATATTCTGGAATTAGATAAAGAAAAATTAAGGATTTTCTAGGAAAGTCATAGTTGTGCTACTTGTATAAGACAAAGGAGCTGGTGAGATAAAGAAAAATTAGGTCCGGGGATTTTCTAGGAAAGTCATAGGGGCGGCGACTGTGCTACTTGTATAGGCTGGCTGGACTATGACAAAGGAGCTGGACTGAGAAAATGTTAATTCAATTTCAATTTTTAAAATTATTTATTTATTATTTATTTTTATAATTTCTTTGTGATTTTTTTAATGATACTGCCTGTAAGGAAAATTCATTTTGTTGTCTCAAATTGAGACAATGACAATAAATTTGAATACAATACAATACAATACAAGTCCTGATCATCCAAGTGCCAGGGAGTCACACAGCAGAGAAACAGCTCCTTAAGCTGAACTTGTTTACCAAGATTCTGCATCTCAACCAGTTCCACCTGCCTACATTTGGACCATATCCCTTAAACCTTGTGGCTAATATTGACATTGTAATTTATGTTTGTGACCATGAATAATGAAAAAAGGCAAAGTTTGAGAGCTTTAATTTAACACTTTTATAAAGAAGATTTGGATTCACATCAACGCAAACAGATAAAATGGAAAATTAGGTGATTCCTGCATTACGGCCGTTTGGGTTACAGAAAATTACCCAACAGTATTCACAAATCACTACCTACATTTTTAGATGTGGAACATAAATCATTCTTTCAGAATTTATGTTCAGTAAATAAACAAACAACATATATTTCCATACCCGATTTACTAGAAGCAAGTTACTGGAGAGTATTCTGATGGATACGACATATGGATTTGGATACACAAGGGCTAATCAGCATGATTTTGTACGTGACAGATCGTGTTTTACTAATCTGACTGAATTTTTGAAGAAGCAACTAAAATATTTGAGGGCAGAGCTGCAGATGTTTTCTAGACATCAGCATGGCATCTGATAAGTATCAGCACAGTGGGCCGAAATGGAAGATTAGCTCGCATGGGATCTAGGGAAAGCAATCCAACTGGATCGAGTGTTAAAGAAGGAACTGCAGATGCTGGAAAATCGAAGGTACACAAAAATGCTGGAGAAACTCAGCGGGTGCATGAGCAGGTCTATGGAGCGAAGGAAATACGCAATGTTTCGGGCCGAGTTTCGGCCCGAAACATTGCCCATTTCCTTCGCTCCATTGATGCTGCTGCACCCGCTGAGTTTCTCCAGCATTTTTGTGTACCAACTGGATCGAGAATTGGATTAACGATTGGAAGCAGAGGGTGATGTGGAAGGTTGTTTTTTTGGACTGCAGGCTTGTGACCAGTTGTGTTTCGGGGATAGGAGCTGGGCCTCTTGCTGTTTGTGGTTTACATGATCATATTGAATGGCGGTGCAGGCTCGAAGGGCCGAATGGCCTACTCCTGCACCTATTTTCTATGTTTCTATGTTTCTACTTCAACGATTTGGATGAGAATGTACAAGGCATGATTAGTAAATTTGCAGATTACTCTGAAGTGGGTGGTATTGTAGGTAGTGAAAGTGGCTATCAAAAACTAAAGCAAGATCTTGATCAGTTGGGCAAGTGGGCTGAGGAATGGAATTTAATGCAGATAAGTGAGATGTTGCATTCAAGGAAGTCAAACCAGGTTCAGGGCCTACATAGTGAATGGCAGGCCCCTGGGAAGTGTTGTAGAGGGATCTAGGAGTGCAGGTACATAGTTGATAGAGTAGCGTCACATGTAGATAGGATAGTTATGAAGGCTTTCGGCATATTGTCCTTCATCAGTTAACTTTATCCACAGTGAGGTTGCCGGTCATACGGAAGCAGTTGCCAGAGGAGGCAGTTGAGGCAGGTACTACAACAACATTTCATGTACATGGATGAGAAGGACTGAGAGGTTTATGGACCAAAGGTAGCCAGTGGGGCTAGTGTAGATAGGACATCTTGGTCGACATGCAAGTTGGGCTGAAGGGCCTATATCCGTGCTATATAATTCCTCGACAATTTATTGACACATGCACAGATTACATTGCTTTGTGTTACCAAAAGAATAATTTGTGATATGGACCGTTGCTAAGAACACAACCCTGTCCCACCCCCAAGAAACAAGTGGGTCAGCTGTAGTATTGATTTTCTCAGATCCCTCAGTTAAAAAGGCCCTACTGCAAAAAATATACACAAATGGCTAGTGATAAAAAGGGATGAATAAACATCTTTAGCAAATTAAAAATATGTTGTATTTCAACAAAATAACATGAAAATTAGAACTGGAGTTCTAATTAAAATGGTCATGCACATTTCAATGTTTCCATTTCAGTGAAAGTTATTGTCGCTGTTTTAACGTGAAATGTTTTATCTTGATTTTTTTTAATTATTATTACGTCGAGGTGAGACAGATGCAACTTCAAATGTCTGTTAATGCCAAAGACATTCATATTTATTCAAAGTCAATAAGGGGGGGAGAGAGGGAGTGGGTAGAGAGGGAGTGGGGAGGTAAGAGTGGGTGGGAGGGATCCCTCTCCCCCCAATCCCTCCTTCACCTCTCTTTCCCTCTCCTTTCCGCTACCGCTGCTCCATCTCTGCTGCGGCCCCATCATCGTGAGGCCTCCCCGCTGTAGTCTCGATGCCTCTTTGATGGCCACGTAAAACCTCAGCCGGGGCACCGCGGGTAGAAGCTCGGGTCGGATAAAATGGAACGTTAATTTAATTGCGGCCCTTCCCCTGACGTCACTGGAAGCTGGTGGCCGCCCTCTCCCCCTTGGGCGGCATTGTGACGTCATTTGAAGCGGGTTGAAGGATGTTTGTCATTTAAAAACTTGGTTTTGGTCATTTTTAAAACACTATAACTTGTGAAATAGAGCATGAAATGTGAAGTGAAGCAGTAGATTTAGTTGACAGTGTTAATGTGATTAATAATCTGTGAAAATTTCTGCGCTAGCATGTGGCGTTTTGACGCAGGCAGAACACACACACACACACACACACACACACATATACTAGGAAAATAGATATTAGTGTAACCTGCTTGCAAGCTCATCAGAGTTCTCCGCGGACTGGGATTGGGAACGTTGCCAGGATCCTCAAGTTCTGCAGACCAGCCATCTAAGGTCGGAGTCCCTAATGGATAGAAAGATGTGAGACTAATTGATGTTTGATGTTTCAATACATGTATTTCTCCATTATGTAGATGTTGTATATATGGCAACATTCAGCAAATCATTAGATAAGGTTCCGCATGGTAGGCTGCTCTGGAAGATTAGATTGCATGGGATCCAAGGAAAGATAGCTGAATGGATAGAAAATTGGCTTCTTGGAAAGAAGCAGAGGGTGATGGTGGAAGGTTGCTTCTCCAACTGGAGGCCCGTGACTAGTGGTGTGCCTCAGGGTTCGGTGCTGGGCCCGTTACTGTTTGTCATCCATATCAATAATTTGGATGAGAACATGCATGGCAAGATTAGCAAGTTTTCTGATGATAAAAAAATTATTGAATAATGAAGATGGCTGTGAATATTTACAAGGATGTTACCAGGACTAGAGAGTCTGAGCTATATGGAGAGGTTGAGTAGGCTGGGACTCTATCCCTTGGAGCACAGGAGGATGAGGGGTGATCTTACAGAGGTGTATAAAATCATGAGAGGAATAGATCGGGTAGATGCACTGAGTCTCTTGCCTTGTGTAGGCGAATCAAGGACAAGGACCTAGGTTTAAGGTGAAAGGGAAAAGATTTATTAGGAATCTGAGGGGTAACTTTTTCACACAAAGGGTGGTGGTGGCATGGTATAAGCTGCCAGAGGAGGCAGTTGTGGCTGGGACTATCCCAACATTTAAGAAACAGTTAGACAGGTACATGGATAGGACAGGTTTGGAGGGATACGAGCAAAATGCGGGCAGGTGCGACCACTGTAGCTGGAACAGGTTGGCCGGCGTGGGCAAGTTGTTTCCACGCTGTATCACTCTATGATTCTATTATTGATCTCATGTCATAAGGAATAGTAGAATTAGGCCATTCAGCCCATCAAGTCTACTCCGCCATTCAATCATGGCTGATCTATCTCTCCCACTTAACCCCATTCTCCTGCCTTCTCCCCATAACCTCCGACACCTGTACTAATCAAGGATCTGAATCCTCAAAATCTGCTTTGCTATTACTTTTTAGTGTAGTCAGCAGGATTCAGTGAATATGTTGAAAAATATCATTCAATAATAATTTTTCGTTAAACAGACCAAACAGCTGAAACCCAGGACCATTCATATCCCAGGTGGACGAACAATATGGAGGGTATGGTAGCTTGGCTTTGGTATTGGGAAAATGGGGATCATTTAATTATTGGGAGTAGGTTGCAGGATAAGTCAGAAGAGCTACCAAAACCATCTGCCCACTATCCATCCCTTACTTGGTTCCACTCTCAGTCCAAATGAAGGAACTCCACCTGACTGTCCCTCCACCGAGGCTGCTTGACCAAACTATTTTCCCTGCAGTTTGTTCATCACCTCACACCTATTTGGATTAAATTCCATGTGTTATTTTTCTGTACAACCCTATCGAAAGCTTCTCTCATCACAGTGTGAGCAATTGAAGTTACACAACATCATTTGTCCTCTTTTCTACCAGTTCTGTTCTGAATTTTCCTCTGCTGTTGCTGCTAATCGAAAAATGAATCGCGTTAGCATGCATCAGCTTGGCTCCGAGTTCCAAGTTAAGGGATGAAATCTTATGCAAATGACTGAAGCACACAACCCATTCAAGGGTGGCAGTATTAGCAGCCATGTCTTTAATGCAACTTTAAACAGTATCTTGCTCAAGTGTTGAACTTAGAATCATAGAATCAGAGTGATACAGCATACAAACGAGCCCTTTGGTCAAATTTGCCCATACAACCAAGATGCCCCATCTACACTAGCCCTATATGTCCACGTTTGGTTCACAGCCCTCTAAATCTTTCCTGCCCATGCACCAATAATATTACCTGCCTTAACTATCTCTGGCAGCTCGTTCCACATATGCACCACATGCTCTGTGGAAACATTTGTCCCATGTTCATATTGAATCTTACCCATTGCATCGTACACCAGTCTCCGCTGGTTTTTGATGCTACTTCTCAGGGCAAAACACTGTGCATTTTCCCTATCTATTTCCCACATAATTTTATACACATCTAGAAGATTAACCCTCATCATGTTGCGCTCTAAGGAATAAAGTCCAACGTCTCCCTATATATACACCTTAGGCCCTCAACTCCTGGCCATATCCTCATAAATCTTCTCTGCACTCTTTCCATCTTAATGACATCCTTCTGTTAGCAGAGTGACCAAAAGTGAACACAGTACTCAAAACATGACCTTGTCAATGTCTTACACAACTGTAACATAATGTCCCAACTTCTAAACTCAAACCCTGACTGATGGTGGCCAATGTATAAATACGCTGATATTTCCCTTCAACCGACGTAACCAAAAAAATGATCAACAAATGTGTCTCATTTGTGGAGGAAAGAACTGCCAAGCCTGCACTTGGTCTTGCCGATATACAGGAGTCGATTCTCATATCTCATTTGTGGTACCTTCCTATGCATAAACTGTCAACAGTGAAGACTACCTTATCAGCTGTGAGAAGCATCGACAAGGCCTCATACTCTCGCAAGTGCAAAGTTCAAAAATAAGCTTTTGTTTTTCGTCCACTCCTCCCTCACTGCCACCTCATACGGGTTTATGAATATTCAAATTCTTTCCCTGGATATTAACCTTTCTCTTGAAAATATTCTCGTCTTCCTACAAATTTGTTGTCATCTAACAATTCCCTCGATTAATCTTAATATTTTGTGCAGTCTGGGTATTGCCATCTTGTGGCAGTGTCAAGCAACTGGTAGAACTGCTGCCTCAGTGTCAGAGACATGGGTTCGATCTTGACCTCTGGAGCTATCTGCATGGAGTTTGCATATTCTTTATGTGACCCTATAGGTTTCCTCCCGAGTGCTCCAGTTTCCTTCCACATCCCAAAGATTTGCAAGTTTGTAAGTTAACTGGCCTCTGTAAAATTGCCCATAGTATGCAGAGTGTATAAAACATAGAACAGTACAGCCCAAGAACAAGCCCCTCAGCCCACAATGTATGTGAGGAACATGATGCCAAGACCAACTATCTACCTATACATAATCCATGTCCCTCCATTCCCTGCCTACATACATGCCTACCCAAAAGTCTCTAAAATGCCACTATCGTATCTCCCTCAACCTCTTGGCAGCACGTTCCAGACATTCAACACCCTCTGTGTAAACATAGAAAATAGGTGCAGGAGTAGGCCATTCAGCCCTTCGAGCCTGCACCGCCATTCAATATGATCATGGCTGATCATCCAACTCAGTATCCTGTACCTGCCTTCTCTCCATACCCCCTGATCCCTTTAGCCACAAGGGCCACATCTAACTCCCTCTTAAATATAGCCAATGAAATGGCCTCAACTTCCTTCTGTGGCAGAGAATTCCACAGATTCACCA
Organism: Leucoraja erinaceus; assembly: GCF_028641065.1. Lineage (NCBI taxonomy): Eukaryota > Metazoa > Chordata > Chondrichthyes > Rajiformes > Rajidae > Leucoraja > Leucoraja erinaceus. The sequence goes on from NC_073393.1 coordinate 1,904,130, forward strand.
CTCTCTGCGTGAAAAATGTTTTTCTCATCTCGGTCCGAAAATAATTCCCCCTTATCCTTAAACTGTGACCCCGTGTTCTGGACTTCCCCAACATCGGGAACAATCTTCTTGCATCTAGCCTGTCCAACCCCTTAAGAATTTTGTAAGTTTCTATAAGATCCCCCCTCAATCTTCTAAATTCTAGCGAGTACAAGCCGAGTCTATCCAGTAAAAAAAAGTTGTCTTGCACATCTCCTTCAAACTTTGCCCCTCTCGTCTTAAATCTATTCCCCCTAGTTTTTGATTTTTCTATTCTGGAAAAAGGGTTCTGACTGTCCACCCTATCTATGCCTTTCTTAATTTTATATACTTCCATCAGGTCTCCCCGCAACCTCTGGCAAACCAGAGAAATGAAACCAAGTCTGTCCAATTTTTTCCTGTAGCTAATACCCCCTAATCCAGGTGGTTTATTCTGATAAACGTCCACTGCACCCTTTACAAAGCCTCAACATCCCTTTTGTAATGGGGGCAAACAAAACTGCACATAATATTTCATATTTGGCCTAACCAATGTCCTCTAAAGCTGCAGCATGCCATCCTGACTCTTATACTCAATGCCCTGACCGATGAAGACAAGCATACAATGTGCCTTCTTTACCACTCAAGTGAAAGTGTGATAACATCGAACTGGTTTGAATGGGTGATCAATGGTCAGCGTGGACCAGTGAACTGAAGATCCGGTTTCAATTCAATTCAATTCAACAAACTTCATTTTTCCGTTGGGAACTTTGGTTTCGGCAGCCATACGACAAGAAACAATTTTACAAGACACGCAACCAACTCAATTCACACAAACATCTACTATCTCAGTGAGGAGGAGATTCACACACCCACCCCCCAGTCGAAGGCAGCGTTAAATAGAGCATTATGTATTTGTATTTTCATGAATACCAAAAGGGTTATCACTTTGAAACACAAGGTCCATGATGTACATGTAATAATTTATTACCTACCTCGAACTTGTCCAGGGTTTGATTCATGTATCGGAGTGACAGATGCAACATCATAAGAAGAAACATCTGTTATTTCACTGCTTATCGATATTGGGATTTCATCCTTTATAAATAAGGGGTAGAAAAATCAAACCATTTAGTTCAATTATTAATTTCTCAGAAGAGGCAGAGTATAGGAGGGAGATCAGAACAACAACCATACTCTCAATGTCAGTAAAACCAATGAACTGATTGCTGATTTTGGAAGATCCACAAACTTGCCTTCATGGTCAGGACAGCGGTAGTTCCTGGGTGTACATAACTCTAAAGATCTATCCTGGACCCAGCACATTGATCCAACCATAAAAGTCCATCAACTCCTCTACGTTTAGAAGATTGAAGAGATTCAGTATATCATCAAATATTCTCTTGAACTACAGTAGAGTGTATATTGATTGGTTGCATCATGGCCTGGTTCGACAACTACAAAGCCCAGGAACGAAGAAGATTACAAAAAGGGGTGATCACTGCCCAGTCTACTGATCTCCCCACCATCAAAGGGATTTAAACTACACTTTGTTTGTTGTTTATTATGTGTTTACAGGGTACTCCTCTGGCAACTGCTTCCGTATGACCGGCAACCTCACCGTGGATAAAGTTAACTGATGAAGGACAATATGCCGAAAGCCTTCATAACTATCCTATCTACATGTGACGCTACTCTCTATCAACTATGTACCTGCACTCCTAGATCCCTTTACAACACTTCCCAGGGGGCTGCCATTCACTATGTAGGCCCTGAACCTGGTTTGACTTCCTTGAATGCAACATCTCACTTATCTGCATTAAATTCCATTCCTCAGCCCACTTGCCCAACTGATCAAGATCTTGCTTTAATTTTTGATAGCCACTTTCACTACCTACAATACCACCCACTTCAGAGTAATCTGCAAATTTACTAATCATGCCTTGTACATTCTCATCCAAATCGTTGAAGTAGAAACATAGAAACATAGAAAATAGGTGCAGGAGTAGGCCATTCGGCCCTTCGAGCCTGCATCAAAGGGATTTAAACTACACTTTGTTTGTTGTTTATTATGTGTTTACAGGGTACTATGTTGAGATATTGGTTGTGCTGCTGCAAGTAACAATGTAATTGTTCTGTTTTTGGACACATGACAATAAAACACTCTTGAATAATGGTCATTAAATTAATAAACAGTTGACAGCATATACAAAATGAAATGTATAAATTAAGAAGTTGCTGCCTCCAATCCTCCAGACGTTGCATGAGAAACTGACTATGCCAAAAGACTCAACTGGCCAGTGAAATACATGATTCAGCAACAGGTTGCAAATTATTTTATACATGTTTGTATACTGAACTCACCAAAAATATTTAAATTGTAATCATAGAACAGGCCCTTTGGCCCATAATGTCAGTAGCTATCTAAAAACCTTTTAAACACCACCATTGTATCTGCTTCTACCACCACCCCTAGCAGCGCATTCCAGGCACCTACCACTCTGTGTAACAAAACGTGCCCCGCACACCTCGCTCTAATCTTGAAGCCAAGCCATTTAGCCTTTGACATTTCCACCCTGGGATAAAGGTACTAAATGCCCTGTCTATGCCTCACAATTTTATACACTTCCAACAGGCCAAATTCATACACTTCCATCAACCCCAGCAGTGAGTTCTAGGCACTCACCACCCTGTGTTAAAAAGTTGCCTTGGACCTCTCCTTTAAACTTTGCCTATCTCACCTTAAAGCTGTGCCCTCTAGTGTTTGAATTTTCCATTCTGGAAGAAAGGTTCTGAATGTCTACCCGAACTATGCCTCATAATGTTAAATACTATCGGGTCCCTCACAACCTCCAGCATTCCAGAGAAAATAACCAAGTCTATCCTTTAGCAAATGCCCACTAATCCAGTGAACAGTAATGTCAACCTCCTCTGCACCCTTTCCAGTAATTAAATGTAAACAGTTACCTGGTTTGACTTGCATGGAACAGCATATATCAGTTCCTTTTTCTGTATCTCCCCTTCTTTTTCTAGAACATAGTAATGTGGTTGGTCTGATTTATTCGACAGTTGTTCTAAATCTAGGTAATCATCTTCTTCCTCTTCTTCATGGCATTCCTCATCAGAATTAGAAGGCAGTGGTAAAGGAGGTCTACCCCTTACAGGGCTTTGCCATTCATTCCTTTTCAAAAAGAGATTATTGATTAAACAAATAACAGATTTTGCACAATTGTCAAAAATGTTCAAAATGATGGAGACAGAAAATAACACCACTGAATAAGCATTCATTTAAAGAGTAAGACAAATCCTACAAAAAAATCATCTCTATTTTAATGGGGGCAAACCTGTAGTCCAGAACGAATCATAGTTTTGGCCAAGCAGCCATCAAACTAAGAAAAGTAGAACATTGGCCAATATGTTCCATTCTCTAATTCCATCCAACCAAAGCTGCCCAATCCAAACATTGCAATGGTTTGTAAGATATTACCACCAAATGACACTTAGTCTACAATGACTATTAGAACATCAAACAGTACAGCAGAGGAACTGGCCCTTCAGCCCACAACATCTGTGCCGAACACAATGCCAAGTTAAATTGATCTCATCCAAATCCCTCTATTCTTTGCCCTTCTATTTACCTATCTAAACGCCACTATCATATCTGCTTTCACCACCACCCCAGGCAATGCATTCCAGGGTAGATCAAGCTTTACCCTCTCCCATGTAGACCTCTCTACTTTTTGTGTGAGGAAACCTTCCTGAACACATTTGATAAATTCCAGTCCGTCTAAGCCTTTTGCACTATGATAGTTCTAGTCTATATTGGGAATGTTAAAATCATTTACTATGACAAATGTATTAGTCTTGCAGCTGCCTGCGATCCCCTGACATATTTGCTCTTTTAATTCCCGTTGACTATTTGGGGCCTGTAGTACACTCTCAAATAGGTGATCCTGGGCAAAAAGATCCTATAGGCCCATCTCAATGGCAGTCTATACTGTTATTATCATCAATTCCTCCATTATCAAGATTCTCTAGACATCATTGTCAAATATAATCTGCTTATAAGGGTAGATCGGAGATGGGTATTTTGCAGCCAGAACCTCCACACTCCTCAGTATCTTTGCACCACATATTAAGCACAAGTCTGAAGTGTAATGGAATAGTTCTGACATGCCTTGTTGACTGCAGCTCCAAATATACAAATGGAGATCAAAGGACCTGTCCTAATTAGGCGACTTTTTAGGTGAGTGCAGGAGACTCTGCGCTCGCCACATGTTCGCTGGTGGTCACTGGTCTCTGGTCTCCTTCATGGTCGCGAGGAGTTCCCGCATTCTGGGAACTAGTCCCGGCCTCAGTATGGTCGCTGCAAATTTTTCAACATGTTGAAACATTTTCTGCAACCAAAAATTGGTTGCCATGGAGAAAATCGGTAATCCTGTAGTCTTAGGTACAGTTGCAGTGGGATCGCCATGTAATTGTAGGTAGTTTTAGTTAATTGCCTTTGCTAACCGGACATTTTCATTGGCTCATTCGGGGAAAAAATGTAAGGAGAAGGTTTCAGAACTAAGGATAACCGACCGGTAATGTTAAATGCCCGAACTTCGCAGCTGTGTATCTCTGGCTTATTAAAAGTTGCCTGGCTTCTTAAAAGTTGTCCCCACTCCTTCTTCCCCCCCCCCCTAATCGCCTAAGTGGGACAGGCCCTTTATGCAATCTAGGATAACATTAACGATCAGCAATTCATCCACCAACCTCAACTTGCATTATTTTCTTTTTGCAAAATAAACTGCACCAACTTATTCTGAAACACCACTTCCCAAAGCTACCGCTTCCATCTAGATCATGAAAACCAGACATAATGAAATACCACACCAAGTTCTCCTACAATTCATACACCACCCAAATTTGGACATCCACCTTTGATCTTGTCTGCATAAATGTTGTAACCACATAACTTTCAACACCTTTCTGGTGTTTTAGAACAAACAGCTTTCACATATCCAACAATGAATAAAGCTGGAAACATTTAGTTTTGTAAATACCTCCATAAAAATGGGAATGACAAATCATTGTGAACCATTTCGCAAAGAAAAGACGTGCATTTACATGAGGAATAAGTCAGGTCACAAAGGATTGTTAAGTTAAATTATAATACAACAAGATGGAGATTAAGAAAAATGGATAATTTTTAGTTTAATTAAAGAAAAGAATCAAATCCTTTACACCCATTTTAAAAATTAAACAAAATCGGTCGAATGAAGCCCATTGACAACTTTCTGCAGCCCCGCTCATCTTGGACTTGCTCGTACTCAATCAAATCCACATCTAAGATGAGCTGGAGATCAGATATCAATGCTTCTGACCTCGCTCCCCCATTTGATAAACCAATGAATCCAGAGCTGAAGCACTAATGTGCTGGGCAGAAACCAGATGCATTGTTCACCCAGCCCTTCCGCTTTACATCAGCAGGCTGAAGGATAGCTTTCCAAGTGCCACAAAGTATTTGAACTATTTTACATAGATTTACTGTTTTAATTATTTCTTGGTATCAAAAGTTTTTTTAATATCAGTAATGTGAGTGCAATCTATTTATAGATTTTAAATGTCGCTATCTTCAGGGTATTTTGGTAGCCAGAACCAGCTGGGACCAAGTCATAGTTTAGAATTCCCAGCTGCAGAGTGTGTTTGTTTTGCCCCTTGCACGTGGAAACAGTAAATGCAAAAAAATGGCATCTAGTATGGACATTGAGTCAGTTCTACAGTATTCCAATTCAAAAACAAAAGAGATACATCTGGAAATGCTCAGAAAATCAGGTCGCAACTGGAGGAAGAAAAAAGTCAATGTTTCGGATAAAAGACCCTGCATTAGAAAGATTTTTATTTTAGATTTCTAGTATCCACAATTTATTGATTTCCAACTCAAAAGCATTCATTTATAAAAACATACATACCGATATTTGTAACTGTACTGAACAGACGAATAAAATAAATACCTAAATCCAAGGTCAATTACACTGGCGTAAGGTTCACGAAAGCTTCTGTGTTCTGAACGTGTGCCATCACTTTCAGAATAGGACCTTTGACGGGGCAATGCCAAATGTGGTTGAGGAATGGCAATTGTACGACCAGTCAAACACGACGTTAAAATCACAGCTGCAAGTGCCGACCTGAAATGATCAAATTAAGAAAAAACTTGAGCAGTGTGTTTGCAAAAGAAGTATTTTAACCAAAATCTGTTGAATGAATATTTTTGGAACAAGCATGGAAAACACAATGAAAGCAACATACCTTGGTCTCTCTGGTGATGAGTTGGGACTACGAGGTGGTGGTGTCCGTGGTACAGCAGCTCTTGGAGCAATGGTGGCTGCAGGAACTAAACCATGAGCTATGTGTTTCTAGACAAATGGTCAAAAAAATGTTAGGAAGGATAACGAGAATAATACAGGAAATCTTAGAGAACTAAAAAAAGTTATATTTCAAGATTAAAACAGAAATTGCTAAAAAATCAATTCAAGATGACCTTGTTTCACAAAACTAATACTGCTACATTCAGTTTGCATCCAATTAAATTATATCCAATGCCCATTTTCCAGCACATCATTGCATTCATATCAAATATGAAATGATGTGCTGGAAAATGGGCATACATGTTTATTTTGTATATTTGATATAAATTTTCAAGAAATATGTATTAAAACATTTCTTGGTGTGTCTGTCAAATTCAGTACAAACTTTAAATAGATCTAATTACAAAATGACAGTGTCAACATAACTTGAATCATGATAAACTATTGCAATAATCAGGCTTCAGCAATATTTCTTTTTAACCAGAATGGATTAGAGAATTTTAGCTACAAGGAGAAGGTAGGACAGAGAGAAGGCAGATGAGATCAGTTTAACGACATCATGTGTAGGAAATAACTGCAGATGCTAGTTTAAATCGAAGGTAAACACAAAATGCTGGAGTAACTCAGCGGGTCAAGCAGCATCTCTGGAGAGAAGGAATGGGTGACGTTTCGGATCGAGACCCTTCTTCTGACTGAAGATTTTGTCTACGGAATGTCCCTAGAGCCGTTTATTTCTCTTTGAGAAGTGGTGGAGATTCCCCACCCTAAGAATGTTTGGGGTTATTTAGCTCCTACAATTCTTTTCTATTTTCAGTAAAACCATCCTGACATTTTCTGGAAGAGAAACCCAGAGGTGCAACAGATCTCAAGAGGATCGAGATGTCCTGGGCATGCGTAGCATCCTTTTGGTTGCTGGTAATCAAGTTATCTATGAGGTGCTGCCTGAGAAGCTATCTTTGCTGGCTTCTCAAGACCTTCAAAACTAATATTTTTCTAGCAATGTTTCTGCTGTTACTGTAGTTTTGAGAACAGGCAGATGGGGATAACAGAACAGAAATAGTAAGTCCAACAGCGACTCATAAATATCCTATAATTGAGCTGGGAGCAAATTCTTCAAATTTGGCTGCCCAGAGAACTCCAGCTCATTTATACAACTACAACATCACTTCATAAGACATAGGAACAGCATTTGGCCCATTAAGTCTTCTCATCCATTCAATCATGGCTGATTTATCTTTTTCTCTCAACCCCATTCTCCTGCCTTCTCCCTTAACCTTTTGGCACCTTTACTAATCAACAACCTATCAATCTCCACTTTAAAAATGACACAAGACTTGGCTTCTATAGCTGTCGGCAGCAATGGATTCCACAGATTCACCACTCTCTGGCTAAAGATTTCCTCCTCATCTCCTTTCTAAAGATACGTCCTTTTATTCTGGGGCTGTGTCCTCTGGTCTTAGACTCCCCCACCAATAGAAACATCCACTCTATCCAGGCCTTTCATTATTCAGTAAGTTTAAATGAAGCCCCCAATATCCTTCTGAACTCCAGCGAGTCCAGGCCCAGAGCTGTCAAATGCTCATCATACGTTAACCCATTCATCTCCAGGATTATTCCCGTAAACCTTCGCTGGACCCTCTCCAACACCACTTCCTCAGATATGGGACCCAAAACTGCTCCAAATACAGTCTGACCAGTGCCTTATAAAACCTCAGCATTACATCCCTGCTTTTATATTCTAGTCATGTTGAAATGAATGCTAACATGGCTTTTGCCTTTCTCACTACCAATTCAACTTGCAAATTAACCTGCACCACCACTCAAAGACTCTTTGCACCTCCAATTTCTAAATCTTCTCCCCATTTAGAAAATAGTCCATGCCTTTATTGTTACTACCAAGTGCATGACCGCACACATTACTACGCTCTATTCCATCTGCACTTCTTTGCCCAATCTGCCAATATCGCTCTACTTCCTCGGCACTGCCTACCTCTCCACCCGTCTTCGTATTACGGCAGCTACCAAGACAGATATGTACAGCAATTCGTTCTTCCGCCACACAATTAAAGCATGGAATAATCTTCACCCTACCATAGTTACCCAACCAGATGCAACTAAATTTAAAGTAGCTCTTTCTTCCCAAAAACCCTTTCTGGCTTAAGTCCTCCCTCCACCACCTCAAGTTTAAATTACATTTGGAATATTTTGGAGGACCAAGAAACCAAGAACATAATTATTGAATGGATAACCCTGCAATCGTATGTTTGAGTTAGAAACACTTTGCGAAATCTGATCTCACTTACAAACGGTATGTTATCCTTTCTTCTAAATGAAAATGGCATTTCGTTTGGCGGCTGAAACGCAGAGACGGCTGTCGATACTTTTAAACAGCAGGTAGACAGCAGAGTGTTGGAGTAACTCAGCAACTCAGGACAGACACACAGACAGTGCTGGAGTAACTCGGGCCACACACACAGAGTGCTGGAGTAACTCGGGCCACACACACACACAGTGCTGGAGTAACTCAGGACACACACACAGAGTGCTGGAGTAACTCAGCGACAGGACACACACACACACAGAGTGCTGGAGTAACTCAGCGACAGGACACACACACACGGTGCTGGACTAACTCAGCGACAGGACACACACACACAGAGTGCTGGAGTAACTCAGCGACAGGACACACACACACGGTGCTGGAGTAACTCAGCGACAGGACACACACACACAGTGCTGGAGTAACTCAGCGACAGGACACACACACACACAGAGTGCTGGAGTAACTCAGCGACAGGACACACACACACAGTGCTGGAGTAACTCAGCGACAGGTCACACACACACACTGGGCTGGAGTAACTCAACGACAGGACACACACACAGAGTGCTGGAGTAACTCAGCGACAGGACACACACACACACAGTGCTGGAGTAACTCAGCGACAGGACACACACACAGAGTGCTGGAGTAACTCAGCGACAGGACACACACACACACAGTGCTGAAGTAACTCAGCGACAGGACACACACAGAGTGCTGGAGTAACTCAGCTGCTGGAGTAACTCAGGACACACACACACACAGAGTGCTGGAGTAACTCAGGACACACACACACACAGTGCTGGAGTGCTGGAGTAACTCAGCGACTCCCGACACACACAGAGTGCTGGAGTAACTCAGGACACACACACACACAGAGTGCTGGAGTAACTCAGGACAGACACACAGTGCTGGGGTAACTCAGCGACTCCCGACACACACAGTGCTGGAGTAACTCAGGACACACACACACACAGAGTGCTGGAGTAACTCGGCGCCTCAGGCAGCATCTGTGCAGAACCCGGGCCCAAGGCACTCACCAGTGAAACCTCACCCCATTGGACGGCTGCCGCATATTACCCAATCCCAGGCCGCGGTCATCACCCTAGCAACGGGGCCTGTTGGATAAATCCAGACCTTCCCGGACAACGCGAACTCTGACCCTGACAACTTTCTCACTTTCTCCCAAAATAACGGACGAAAAGGTCAAAATACGGGACAAATTCCCGACGGCTATTGGTTGAGCGACTCGGCCCGTGGCTGGGTGAATACAATATCATACTTTTTATTTGTTATTTGAACCTCACATGAGGTTCAAACGAAATTTGGTTTCTGCAGCCGTACAAGAAAAGAACCAAGACACACAACCAACACAATTCACACAAACATCCATCACAGTGAATCTCCTCCTCACTGTGATGGAAGGCAAAGTCTTATCTCTCCCCTGCTCTCCATTCCTCTCCCGAAGTCGAGGTCAAAGGCCCCGGCGGGCACTAGCAAGTCCGCGGCCACTCAAAGCCACGCCGGGCGATGTAAGGCCCTGCCCTGGGTCTTGATGTTGGAGCCCCCGGCGGGCGCTAGCAAGTCCGCGGCAATTTAAAGCCGCGCCGGGCGTTGTAAGGCCCCGCTCCAGGTCACTCTGAACCCCGCAATTCGAGCGGGAGAAGTCGCCATTGCTGATGCCCCGCAAAGCGGTCTCCCAGCAGGGACCCGCGGGCTCCCGGTGTCACCATCCACCGGAGTCGGGTCCACAGCAGCGTGCCGCCGCAGCTCTCCACGCTCCAAAGCTGGCTAGCTCCACGATGGTAGGTCCGCAGCTCCGCGGCTCCACAGCTCCACAGGCTCCATGACTTGAGCCTCCAGGTCGTTCCGGTTGGAGGCCGCTCCACGGCGCTAGGCCCCAACGGCAACGGAGACCCGACAGGTAAAAGGTCGGGTCTCCATGCAGGGAAGAGATTTTAAAGTTTCTACATCACTACATACAATATAGCCCTCACTCAGAGGACATCAAGAAAGGCTTAGATTCAGATTCACATTCAACTTTATTGTCATTGTGCAGTGTACAATAGAGATGAGTTTTAAGTCTCGACTTAAAGGAGTTAATGGAGTTCTGATGGGAAGGGGGATGCTGTTCCACAGTATAGGAGCTGCAACCGCAAAGGCGCGGTCGCCCCTGAGCTTATGCCTAGACCGCAGGATGTTCAGTAACCCCAAGTCGGCCGATTCTGAGGGGCCTGGAGGTGGTGTGGTGGGTAAACAGACTTTTGATGTAGGTGGGAGAAAGCCCATTAAGAGCTTTGTAGACATAAAGGAGGATCTTGAAATTTATTCGGAACCGCACTGGGAGCCAGTGGAGAGAGGCTAGAATTGGTGTGATGTGGTCCCTTTTTTGGGTGCCCGTCAGGAGTCTCGCTGCGGCGTTTTGGACGAGTTGCAGGCGGGACAGAGAAGATTGGCTGATGCCAGTGTAGAGGGAGTTGCAGTGATCTAGGCAAGAGGAGATAAATGTGTGGATGATCTTTTCAAGGTCATCAAACTGGAGGAATTGTTTTATTTTAGCTATTGTCTGAAGCTAAAAGAAGCTAGCTTTTACCACAGCATTGACTTGTTTGTCTAATTTCAGTGCTGAGTCAAATATCACGCACGCCAAGGCATAAGAGATTAGTATACAAACTTAAAGCACAAGGCATTGGGGGTTCAGTATTGATGTGGATAGAGAACTGGCTGGCAAACAGGAAGCAAAGAGTAGGAGTAAACGGGTCCTTTTCACACTAGCAGGCAGTGACTAATGGGGTACCCCAAGGCTCAGTACTGGGACCCCAGCTATTTACAATATATATTAATGATCTGGATGAGGGAATTGAAGGCAATATCTCCAAGTTTGCGGATGACACTAAACTGGGGGGCTGTGTGTTAGCTGTGAGGAGGATGCTAGGAGACTGCAAGGTGACTTGGATAGGCTGGGTGAGTGGGCAAATGTTTGGCAGATGCAGTATAATGTGGATAAATGTGAGGTTATCCATTTTGGTGGCAAAAACGGGAAAAGCAGACTATTATCTAAATGGTGGCCGATTGGGAAATGGGGAGATGCAGCGAGACCTGGGTGTCATGGTACACCAGTCATTGAAGGTAGGCATGCAGGTGCAGCAGGCAGTGAAGAAAGCGAATGGTACGTTAGCTTTCATTGCAAAAGGATTTGAGTATAGGAACAGGGAGATTTTACTGCAGTTGTACAGGGTCTTGGTGAGACCACACCTGGAGTATTGCGTACAGTTTTGGTCTCCAAATCTGAGGAAGGACATTATTGCCATAGAGGGAGTGCAGAGACGGTTCACCAGACTGATTCCTGGGATGTCAGGACTGTCTTATGAAGAAAGACTGGATAGACTTGGTTTATACTCTCTAGAATTTAGAAGATTGAGAGGGGATCTTATAGAAACTTACAAAATTCTTAAGGGGTTGGACAGGCTAGATGCAGGAAGATGGTTCCCGATGTTGGGGAAGTCCAGGACAAGGGGTCACAGCTTAAAGATAAGGGGGAAATCCTTTAAAACCGAGATGAGAAGAACTTTTTTTACACAGAGAGTGGTGAATCTCTGGAAGGTCATCACAGAGGGAGTTGAGGCCATTGTTTGGCTATATTTAAGAGGGATTAGATGTGAAGCTAAAAGAAGCTAGGGATACTTTTGGATGATCAGCCATGATCATATTGAATGGCGGTGCAGGCTCGAAGGGCCGAATGGCCTACTCCTGCACGCCAATTTCTATGTTTCTATTTGACGTGAGGTTTGAGTAGTGGGGTAAGGCTTCCAAGGCTGCCTGCTATCGTTTTAATCGAGTCCGAGGGGCCGAGAAGGATGACCGCAGACTTACTCTCGTTTAGTTGGAGGAAGTTCTGGGCCATCCAACACTTTATATCCTCGAGGCAGCGGATAAGGTTAAGCAGATTTAATTGTTTTTTGGGCTTCAGGGGGCGATAGAGTTGCGTATTGTCTGCGTAGCAATGGAAGGAAATGTTGTGCCTTTCAATGACTTGACCTAAGGGGAGCATATACAGGGAGAAGAGAATGGGGCCAAGGATGGAACCTTGTGGAACCCCACAGCAGAGGGTAGCTGGGGACGAGAAAGAGTTGCCTATGTTAGTAGAGAAACTCCTACCTTTGAGGTAGGAGATGAACCAGCTCAGGGCAGTGCCATCAATACCAACAAGGTCTGTAGAATCATAGAAATATAAATAAAGTCTATTATAGACTTTATATCTCTATGGTAGAATGGAAAGTAATCAAAATGTGCGCTTAAAACGTGCCTGCGAGTTAATGGACCAAACAGATCTAAGCTACATTTTAATATAAAATTGCATACATGTAAGCCTACAATTAACAAATAAAATGTATAGATCACCTCTGAAAAGTACATTGTTACAATAACATTTGTTTTAGTGACTGAAATGAAAAAAAAATAATAATTAGATCCTGGAAAACCAGTAACTATTGGCGAAAAACCAGTCCAGGCATTTAATTTTAGGCTTCAGCCCCAAGTCAAGTCAGGTTTATTTGTCACATACACATACGAAATGTGCAGTGAAATGAAAAGTGGCAACCCATCCTACCCTTTGGGCTTCTACCCCATCCTAACTTAGTTGTGTGTGTGTCTTAGTTATGTGTATGTTAGTTGTCTGTGCTTGATGTGTGCGTGTTAGTTGTCTGTGCATTAAGTGTGTGTGTGTGTGGAAAGGAAGGAGAGAGGGGAGGGAGAGGAAGGAGGGAGAGAATGAGAGGCAGGAGGGAAGAAGGGAAGGGAGGGAAGAAGGGAAGGAGAAGGCCAGGAGAAGGCCAGCGGCAGGAGCGGATGCCGAGGTCTTCCCATCTCTCACCTCTCCTCCCCCCCTCACCCACTCCCTCTCTCCTCCCATCTCTCACCCCTCCTCCACCCCCCTCTCCCTCTGTCTCTTGCCCTTCTGTCTCTGCCCCTTTCTCTCTGTCTCTCCCTCCCCCCCCTCCCTCTCTAGACGCGCCTGCGAGCTGGGGGCTATGCGTCAGTGGATAGGGCGGTTATGGGTTGAAAGGAGCAAATTAATAATATTAATATAATATCAAGGGAGGTAGCAATGCGTGTGTGTGTGTGTGGGGGGGATGTGTGTGTAGTTAGTGTGTGTGTGTGTGTGGGGGGGGTGTAGTTAGTGGGTGTGTGTGGGGGGGGGGTAGTTAGTGTATGTGTGTGTGGGGGGGGTGTGTAGTTAATGGGTGTGTGTGTGTGGGGGGGGGGTAGTAGTTAGTGTGTGTGTGTGTGTGTGTGTACGAGTAGTTAGTGTGTGTGTGTGTGTGTGTGTGTGTGTGTGTGTGTGTGTGTGTGTGTGTGTGTGTGTGTGTGTGTGTGTGTGTGTGTGTGTGTGTGTGTGTGTAGTGTGTGTGTGTGTGTGTGTGTGTGTGTGGGTGTGTGTGGGGTAGTGTGAGTGTGTGTGTGTGTGTGTGGGGGGGGGGGGGTTAGTGTGTGTGTGTGTAACGCCATCCCCCGCAATCACACTTTGGGGGAACAGCACTTGCACTTGGTCTAATCTATCTATCTATCTATCTATCTATCTATCTATCTATCTATCTATCTATCTATTAAAAGTTTGTGGCTTCCGCCTGCCGTCCGTCCGTCCGTCCGTCCGGCTGTCTTTCTGCCTTTTGATTCTTTGACGGCTGCTCCTTCCTATCAGCTTCCAACACACTTCAAAACAAAGTTGCAAGACAGGAACACTCTGAACTTTTCACCTCAATGGGATATCACAGCAAGTGCTTCAACAGGAGGAGAGGGCCAATTGGTATTGCAATTGGAACTGCTGCAGCAGGCAGGGTAGGTGCAATTGGGATTTTTTTTTTTAATCCACTGCTGAGGGAGGCAGGGGAGTGCTGGAATTTTACATTTGGGCGTTGGAGGAGACGGGTGCATGGTGGAATATTGGGTTGGGGGATCACACCATCTGCACTTGGTCTAGTAACATTTAAATCTTCCAATCACCTTTGATCCATAGATCACCTTGCTTTTCAAAGATGCTTTTCAAATGAAAGCGCGTTTCACTAGGAGGGAGGGACCTGGCTTCTGGAAGTGGGAAGATTAGCCGCTGCTGCTATAGAAACGCCGAAACGCAACTCAAGTTTTTTTGTTGTCGTTTTTACAGTTGCGGCTACGATTTTCATTAAAGCCGCAATAGTCAGTTACAAGCCAAAATCAACTGCGGGACATATTGGAGTTTTTATTTTTATTTTCTCTCTATTTTTACTTGCGTTGTGATTCCAGGTGCAAAACTAAGTAAGTACTTCCCCCACAAGATTTCACGCATCTGCGATCAGATTTCAGTGGCCATCTCACGGGCCAGGCGTTACTTTGTTCAAGGCTCATTGTCATTCAGGTATGTTTTGGTTGGCAGTAGAGTTTCACCTCGGGCGAGTTTCGGTCAGGTGCTGTAGTGTCAAATTTCCAAATATTTGGTGTGGTCCAACATTTTTAGAAGACGATCAACTAACAGCACAACCTCGGATAGCTCAAACAAAAAAATCTGGCGGCTGAGAAGAGGTTTCCTTTGGGACGTGGATTGATTGGGTCCGCTTCTGCCGTTCGTGGACAGATACCGTAGGCTGTAATCAGACCGCACTTTCTGAAGAAGGGTCTCGACCCGAAACGTCGCCTAGTCCTTCGCCCCATAGATGCTGCCTCACCCGCTGAGTTACTCCAGCTTTTTTTGTCTACCTGGCACTAAATCTTAGGTACTTTATATGAAATAACTACCCTGTTTCTTTGTTCACTTGTTGGCGGTAACGTTACAGCATTTTAACTTTAGAACAAATAGTACTCGTGTAAACAGGATTAACCGAGTTGTGTTCGCAGTGGAAACAAAAAAATCAGGCAGTATCTAGAAAGAGAAATAGTTAACAAAACCCTTCGTTAAAACTAGGAAGGATAATAAATGGACTATTTTTCTTTCCACTGATGCTGCTTTACTTCCCGAGTCTTTCCAGCATTTACAGTTCTTTTTAAATTTAAGAATTCCAACATATACTTTTTTTTTGTTGTAAATTCAGTATTCTGAGCAGCCTATTAGATGCTTCCTGGCGAGTGAAACAAAATAGTTGCTGAACCAGTTTTGTTGAAGAATGTAATCGCCAATGCAGTAAGCTCCTAATATGGTGAGCAGCACATTCATTGTGGGGTGAATGAGACCACACTTCACCCATCGTGAGTTACAAGAGGCACAGGAGATTGCAGACGTGGTAAACCCTTGTGTAGGAAGGAATTGCTGCTGCTAGTTTACACCGGAGATGGAGACAAAATGCTGGAGTAGCTCAGCGGGGCAGGCAGCATCAAAGATCCTATAGCTTTGGGGCAGCATCACTGGAGAGAAGGAAATGGGTGACGTTTCAGGTCGAGGCCCTTCTTCCTTCTGAATCTTCAGACTGGTTTCTTGGTCCTCCAAAATATTCCAAATGGAATTTAAACTGGAGGTGGTGGAGGGAGGACTTAAGGCAGAAAGGGTTTTTGGGAAGAAAGAGCTGCCTTAAATTTAGTTGCATCTGGTTGGGTAACTATGGTAGGGTGAAGATTATTCCATGCTTTTATTGTGCGGGGGAAGAACAAATTGCTGTACATATCTGTCTTGGTAGCTGGAATCTCAAATTGGATTGAATGCCCTCGTCTGCTCCTAATTGGTTTGGGTTTGGTGTAGGAAGGATGTGGAAGCTTTGGAAAGTGTGCAGAAGAGGTCTACCAGAATGATGCCTGGATTAGAAGGTATTAGCCACTGGGAGAGGTTCGACAAACGTGGATTGTTTGCTCTGGAAGCCCTGATAGAAGTGTTTAAAATGATGAGAAACATAGATAGGGTAGATAGATAGAATCTTTTTTCCCAGGATGAACAAATCAAATACTAGAGGTCTTAGTTGCTGGGGTTGCTGGTTGAGGTAGATATGATAGTGCCATTTAAGAGACATTTGGATGGACATATGGATATGCAGGGAATGGAGGGATATAGATTATATGCAGGTAGATAAGTGTTTGCCTTAGCATCATGTTCAGCACAAACATGGGCCAAAGGGACTGTTTCTGTGCGATACTGTTGTATGGTCTATATCAGATGTCTATGTGCTTATACTGAGACTCTAGCTTTGTTTGTAATTGACTCTAGCCTGGTATCCCTGATGGCTTTGCAAAATTTGTACCTGTATTTCCTGTCTATGTTGGGGTCCTGCAGCTTGAAAAGTTGTGTGGGAACTGCACTCCAGTGAGTTTAAATGGACCACGGCATGGACTTTGGGAATTTTCAAATTGAAATGGGCCCCATGTGAATATGATGGAAACATGATGAGTCCAAATGAGTTTAAAAGGAGTGTGGGGAAACATCACTGCCTTATTCACATGCTGATACATCCAAACTACCAGAATTTTTGTGTACTATTGTTATAGCAATTGAGATTATGTTAATTATCTTAATAAAAAACTGTAAATTGTCCCTGTGAGTAATTCTAATCCTTAATGTGACCATTTTCTTAGTGTGCATAATGAACAAAGTACTTTGTAGTGATTTTTAATTATTTCACCAGACAATGGCCCAGTCAACAAACTACAAAGAAAACATGGCTGACAAAAAGTTAAGTGAACAAGATAAACCTAAGAAAGAACACCACCGTGATCATCGACGCCCAAACAATCATTCCCATCCTCGCAAAAATCACGGGGATGGCAGCAGAAACAGCGGAGGAAGAGATCACTCCAGACAACATAGGGATCCAGAAAGAGATGCAAGGAGAGAATTATCAGATGAGAAAAGATCTCGAATCAGAGATGTCCACAATCGTGGACCTCCCACAAGGGAGGAGCAGCACCAAATGGAGGAAAGGGAAAATCATAAAAGGGAGCATCGAGACCATCACAAACATGAAATAAAACATCATTCACGAACACATGAAAATGTTTCACGTAGTAACCAGCTGCCAAATTATAAAAATGAAAAAGAAATGTATTCTCCAGATGATGGTCCAATAACCTACAGACATAAAAGGTAAGATGCTTATATACATTTTGGAGAAAAGTAATTGGTGGTCAAAATATTGTTCAATTTGAGTTGGTGAAATATTCAGTCATACAGCATGAAAACAGGCCCTCGGCTCATCTTGCCCATGTTGACCAAGGTGTCTCATCTACACTAATTCCACTTTGGCCCATATTCCTCGAAACATCTCCTATCCATTTCCTGAACAAATGTCTTTTAAATGTTGCTATAGTTTCTGTCTCAACTACCTCGTCCGCTGCTTGCTCCATACACCCATCACCCTCTTGTGAATAAGTTGCCCCTCGGATTCCTATTAAATCATTCCCCTCTCAGCTTAAACCTATGTCCTCAGGTTCTTGTTTAAGAAGGAACTGCAAATGCTGGAAAATCGAAGGTAGACAAAAATGCTGGAGAAACTCAGCGGGTGAGGCGAAGGAAATAGGCGATGTTTTGGGTCGAAACCCTTCTTCAGCCAGGTTCTTGATTCCCCTACTCTGCATCTACCCTATCTGTTCCCCTCATGATTTTATACACCTCTATAAGATCCACTTTCTTCCTCTTATGCTCCAAGGGATGCATTCGTAGCCTACCCAACCTCCAAATAGCTCAGGCCCTCAACTCCTGGCAAAATCCTCGTAAATCTTCTCTGTACTCTTTCCAAAACAACATCTTTCTTGTAGCAGGGTGACCAATACAGAACACAATACTCCAACTGTATCCTCACCATGGCATCTTGTACAGCTGTAATATAACATCCCAACTTCCATACTCTACATCCTGACTGATGAAGACCAATGTGCCGAAAGCTTTCTTGACCACCTTATTTACCTGTGGCACCACGATACTCCTAGAATCCTCTGCTCTGCAACACTCCTCAGAGCCCTGTCATTTACGTGAAGGTTTCTGCCCCGGTTAGACTACTCAAAATGCAACACCTCACATTTGTCGGCATGAAACTCCATTAACCAATGCTCGGTTAATTTACCCAGCTGATCAAGATCCTGCTGTAACCTTTGATGACCATCTTCGCTATCTGCAATATCACCCACTTTGGTGTCATAATGAAAGACACCGGAACTAAAAGTTCCTTGCGTAGAACATGCATGTTAAGTACGTAAAATCCAAAAAACAAAACATATTTTCTGAAATAACTTTGCAATATGACCTTATCTCCGATCTTAAATCTGTCAAATAATGGAAAGAAATCCTATGACAGAATTGCATCTCACGTTGATGAATGTTGCAGGTTGGGCAGAGAGGGGTAAAGGCCTGTGAGAGTTTAAAACTGTATAATGTCTACAGTATGAGGTTAATGAAAACAATACCACAATGCAGAATGGCTTCATTTAGTATTTCCTCTCAAAGAATCTCAGTGGGAAACAGAAATATAAAAGGCATAATTTCTTTGAACTTTGGCAAGATCCTTTACATTCGGCCCTTCGAGCCTGCACCGCCATTCAATATGATCATGGCTGATCATCCAACTCAGTACCCTGTACCTGCCTTCTCTCCATACCCCCTTTGGCCCCAAGGGCCACATCTAACTCCCTCTTAAATATAGCCAATGAACTGGCCTCAACTACCTTCTGTGGCAGAGAATTCCACAGATTCACCACTCTCTGTGTGAAAAATGTTTTTCTCATCTCGGTCCTAAGATTTCCCCCTAGTCCTTAAACTGTGACCCCTTGTTCTGGACTTCCCCAACATTGGGAACAATCTTCCTACATCTAGCCTGTCCAACCCCTTAAGAATTTTGTAAGTTTCTATAAGATTCCCCCCTCAATCTTCTAAATTCTAGCGAGTACAAGCCGAGTCTATCCAGTCTTTCTTCATATGAAAGTCCTGACATCCCAGGAATCAGTCTGGTGAACCTTCTCTGTACTCCCTCTCAGATTCAGATTCAATTTTAATTGTCATTGTCAGTGTACAGTACAGAGACAACGAAATGCATTAATGGCAAGAATGGCAAGAATGGGGCTCTATGGCAAGAATGGGGCTATCTAGTAAAATAAAAGTCATAGGTTCATAATACTTGTTGAAAACATGCTGAACATTAAATCCTCAATTTAACTACTATCAGTTATTTCTCCTAGCTGTGATGTAACAGTCACCTTGACAACATGTGGACTAACATTAAATTCTATATTTTTTTATACCAATTTATGTATTATTTGTAGATGGTCAAATTTTATAGCCAACGTCTGTGGAATAATTTTACTACACAATTTACTTATTAAGAGATTTTTCAGACTACAATAGAACAAATATTTTATTCTTCTTAATAGTTATGCTGAAGAGGTATCACCTGAATATGTAGGAACCGAAGATAAAAGATCCGAGATGCATTACTTCAATGACGATTCAGAAGAAATTTTAAACTGTTACAGGTTTCGGTACTTCTGCACAAATCGAGGTAAGGTAGCAAGAGTTGATTTAGATCATGATCCTAAAACATAGATGCAGAATTAAGCCATTGAGTCTGCTCGGCCATTTGGTCATGGCTGATCAATATTTTCCTCTTAACCTTTGCCTTTACTAATCATGAACCTATCAATCTCCACTTTAAAAATATCCACTGACCTGGCCTCCACAGCCATCTGTGGCAATGAATTTCACAGATTCACCACCTTCTAGCTAAAGAAATCTGTCCTCGTCTCCTTTCTAAAGGTACGTGCTTTTATTCTGAGCCTGTTCTCCCTGGTTATAGACTCTTCCACTAGTGGAAACGTCCTTTCCACCTACACTCTATCTAGGCCTTTCATTATTCGGTAAGCTTCAATGAGATCCCCCCTCAATCCTCTCTACTCTTGCTTGTGCAGGCCCAGAGCCATCAAACACTCCATTTGTGAACCCAAGCATCCTCGGATATGGGGCCCAAAACTGTTCACAATATTCCAAATGTGGTCTGACCAGCACCTTATAAAGCCTCTGCATTACATTCTTCCCGTTATATTCTAGTCCTCTCGAAATGAATGCTAACATTGTATTTGCCTTCCCTACTACTGACAACCAGCAAATTAACCTTTTTGGAATACTATGCCAGCACTCCCAAGTCCCTTTGCACCTCCAATTTCTGAATCCTCTTCCCATTTATAAATTGTTGATGCCACGCTACATTCCATTTTCCACTTGGCCCACTCTCTCCCAACCTGTCCAAGTCCTTCTGCAGGCACCCTGCTTCCTCGACACTATCTACCCTTCCACCTATCTTCATAGATAGGTCGGAGTTAAAGGGAAAGAGAGTAAAGGGATGGTTAATGACCTCAGAATTAACAAGAAAGGAAGCTCACAAAGGGATAGGAGAGTATATGGCCAAGTGTAATAGGGATCGATGTGAAAGGTGAGATGCGTAAGGAATTAAAAGTATTGTATATGAATGCACGAAGTATAAGAAGTAAAGTAGATGAGCTTGGTAGATATGACATTGTGGGGATTACTGAGACGTGGCTGCAGGAGGATCGGGCCTCGGAACTTAATATTCAGGGTTATACATCCTATAAAAAGGACAGGCAGGTGGGCAGAGGAGGGGGGGATAGCTCTGCTGGTGAGGGATGGAATTCAGTCCCTTGCGAGGGAAGACGGGGACTGACGAGGTAGAGTCACTGTGGATTGAGTTGAGGAATTGTAAAGGCAAGAAGACACTAAAATAGTAGCCCAGATTGGGGGTTGGGTGTTGACATGGATAGAATATTGGTTGGCAGACAGGAAGCAAAGAGTAGGAGTGAACGGGCAGTGGCAGAATGGCAGGCAGTGGTGAGTGGAGTGCCGCAAGGCTCGGTGTTGGGGCCGCAACTGTTTACCATATATTAATGATTTGGAAGAGGGAATTAGGAACAACACCACTACGTTTGCGGATGACACAAAGCTGTGTGGCAGTGTGAACTGTGAAGAGGATGTTATGAGGTTGCAGGGTGACCTGGACAGGTTGAGTGAGTGGGCAGATGTGTGGCAGATGCAGTATAATATAGATAAATGTGAGGTTATCCACTTTGGTGGAAAAAAACAAGGGGGCAGATTATCATCTCAATGGGTTAGGTTAGGTAAGGGGGAGGTACAGCGAGACCTGGGTGTCCTTATACACCGGTCACTGAAAGTTGGCATGCAGGTACAGCAGGCAGTGAAGAAAGCTAATGGAATGTTGGCCTTCATAACAAGAGGATTTCAGTATTGGAGTAAAGAGGATCTTCTACAGTTGTATAGGGCTCTGGTGAGACCACATCTGGAGTATTGTGTACAGTTTGGGTCTCCTAATTTGAGGAAGGACATCCTTGTGATTGAGGTAGTGCAGCGTAGGCTCACGAGATTGATCCCTGGGATGGCAGGACCGTCATATGAGGAAAGATTGAAAAGACTAGGCTTGTATTCACTGGAGTTTATAAGGATGAGGGGGAATCTTATAGAAACATATAAAATTATAAAAGGACTGGACAAACTAGATGCTGGAAAAATGTTCTCAATGTTGGGCGAGTCCAGAACCAGGGGCCACAGTCTTAGAATAAAGGGAAAGTCATTTAAGACTGAGGTGAGACATTTTTTTTCACCCACAGAGTTGTGAATTTATGGAATTCCCTGCCACAGAGGGCAGTAGAGGCCAAGTCACTGGATGGATTTAAGAGAGAGTTAGATAGAGCTCTAGGGGCTAGTGGAGTCAAGGGATATGGGGAGAAGGCAAGCACAGGTTATTGATAGGGGACGATCAGCCATGATCACAATGAATGGCGGTGCTGGCTTGAAGGGCTGAATGGCCTCCTCCTGCACCTATTTTCTATGTTTCTATAAAGCAAAACATCTCGTTGGCTGTTTCCAATATTAGTGTAATTTTGGTGGTTAATATTTGCATGATATGTTAAAATAAACTTACTCTAGCTGTTTGTTCTTGTGCAACACTGGAGATAATTATTGAGAAAAAAATGTTGTTTTTATAACAGAACCAGTCAAGCTATGATAATAATGATAAACAATTCACAACAATAGCAGCGTTCTGCCCAGAGGAATAGGTCTCAACTGCTGGGAATATCTGTTTAGTCTTGGCTGAAATTAGTTCCTCGCCACCAAACTATTTGTTAATCACAATCTTGGTATGAAAGTTACCTGTATTTTTAGGACAAGAGTGTAACATTAGATAGAGTTATAGAGTCAAACATCACGGTAACATGCCCTTTGGCACAGCTAGTCTATGTTGACCCAGCTGCCCCATTGACATTCCTTCTCACCTGCTTGTGTGTGGCCCGTATCCCTTTAAACCTTGCAGTCCATAACCCATCCATGGTTTCTCTACTTCCCTTGTTAAACAATGGATCAACATTAGATACTCTCCAGTCATCTAAGACCTTGCCTGTGAGTGGAGAAGATACAAAGATCTTTGTCACAGCTCCCGTAATCTCCTCTCTTGCCCCTCTCAACAACCTGGGTTAGATCACATCAGGCCATGGGGATGTATGCACCACCTCCTCCTTAATGTCAAACAGCTGTTACATATTGGTAGACAAAATTGCTGGAGAAACTCAGCGGGTGCAGCAGCATCTATGGAGCGAAGGAAATACATATAGGTCACATATTGGTATTCTCCACATTGATCTCACTGGCCTCCATGTTCATCTCCTTGATGGTGAAAACAGATGCCCCAAAAATCTTAACGAAGTTCTCATTTAGTACTTTGTTTAAATCCCAAGAGTCTAGAGTGTTTTATTGTCATGTGTCCCAGATCGGACAATGAAATCCTTGCTTGCTGCAGCACAACAGAATATGTAAACATAGTACATAACGGGAGAAAAAAAAGTTCAGTGTGTGTCTATATCCCCTGAGTCCAAAGACAAATTCCCTCCTTTATCCTTGAGCAGCCCTACCTTCTTCCTGGTTGCCCTCTTATCTTTAATGTAAGTATAAAAATCCTTGAGATTGTCCTTAGTCTGACATGCTCATGCATACTTGAATCAAATTAGGTAAATATTCTCAATAGATTGTTCTTCATTTCACTTTCTCCAAAGTTGTTTTTCGCACTATTCCAAGATGAAAGCGTTTAAAGTTGACACCTTGACAATTAAATAACATCTGACTTGTGTTGTTGCAGGTCTCTGTCAGTTGGTGGAGGTGTTGCTGAATCTCTTGATTCTGGTGTGCGGGGGAATCTCCTACAGTGGGACCGGTGGCTACACAGATCTCTCCAGCCTAGGAAGTCTCTACTACTACACATTTGGATCAGCTTATAGTGGATTTCAAGGAGCAGAAGCTGAAAGAGTAAAGGAATTAGATATTGCGTTCTATGATTTAAAGCTGCCTGTAGTCACCGCCACGATGGCATACAGTGGGGCCTTGATGTCTCTGGCATGCCTTCTGCTGTTATTAGGCCTCGCTCGGGTACCCTGGAAATGTCCACTCTTGATGGTTGGGGAATGTGCCCTGGATATAGCAATAGCACTTGGCTATATACCTGCTGTCTATTTTTATTTTCAACACCTGATTGAGGGCTACAATTCAGAAGTGTGTAAAGAGAGGGAGAGCATGTACAAAAGTAAAGGCTACGAGGGGTTTAACTGTAGTCTGCATGGTGCTGATATTGTTGGTGGTCTGTGTGGCTGCCTAGCTGTCATTGTATATTTGCTCAATGCAGTAGCAGCAATATTGGCATTTAAAAAGGTTAGAAGATTAAAGAGATCCAGAGAAGAAGATTATGCGAACGGGATTGATGTCTAAGGGTTCAATCCTAACCCTAACCCGAACCCTAACCCGACTGCATATAGGTTTTTTCATAACAATGAAGGAAATCACAGAAGCTAAACAGAAGTGATAAAATTGGTTACATTTTGTCTTACGGCGATAAATTGTCACATTTTCCTTCCAAAAGGAAATTTAATGTGACTGTCTTCCTTCTTTATATCAGGAGATGGCATTGGTAGATATTAACATAAAGGGAATTAGTAATACCACCATCATCTGAACTTTCTACAGCTATTTGCTCAATAATTGAGCAGACTTGTGTTAAAAACTAATGGTTAAAGACAGAAATACACAAACCCAACATCCTTTTATTTGTTTCCTAATAATTGCAGTTAGATGATCTATAGATATGTCATTATGTTTTTACCACAGATTATCTGCACCATATATTTGATTAGCCAGTGGAAAAGCAAGGTGGATCTTTTATTTCTTAAGTAGGGGAGGGTAGATGGATGCCTGGAGGGGTTTTGTGCATTTTCTATTCATTGCCAGAGCTTGTGCTTAAATGTATTATTGAACAGTAGGTAATTGTAAAATCAATGGTCATTTACTTGATAGGGGACATATTACAAGTGCCAGCCTATAATTAATTATCATTTAGCATTAGACCATTAAATCAAAACATATTTGGTGAGAAAAATGGAAATATTTTCTCACTGGTTCTGAAATTGAGGATTGTTTAAAGATAAATCATTTCATCTCGCAGTGCACAATGCTAGTCCAACAAAACCGAAATGTGCATTCCATTTGGTCTCTTCACTAAAGAGTTTAAAATATCTCAACCACAAGGTAATTATACATTGGTGTTAATCATGAATACATGATCACAAAAGATACATGATTAAAGATTTGTTCGGCTTTATTCCACATAATTTAGTTATTGAATTTCTAACTGTGGGTTAATTACAATTTAAATAAATTTAGCTAAACCCATATCCTTTAACCCATAACCCATGATTGCATTTTACATTATAGATAGCATTTGGAGTATTGTGAGCAGTTTTGGGCCCCATATCTGAGGAAGGATGTGCTGGCATTGAAGAGGGTCCACAGGAGGTTTACAAGAATGATCTTTTTTTCACACAGAGTGGTGAATCTCTGGAACTCTCTGCCACAGAGGGTAGTCGAGGCCAGTTCATTGGCTACATTTAAGAGGGAGTTAGATGTGGCCCTTGTGGCTAAGGGGATCAGAGGGTATGGAGAGAAGGCAGGTACGGGATACTGAGTTGGATGATCAGCCATGATCATATTGAATGGCGGTGCAGGCTCGAAGGGCCGAATGGCCTACTCCTGCACCTAATTTCTATGTTTCTATGATCCCCGGAGTGGTTGGGTTAACATATGATGAGCATTTGAAGGCACTGGAACTATACTCGCTGGAGTTTAGAAGGATGAGGGGGAGCTCATTGAAACTTATCAAGCAGTGAAAGGCCTGAATAGAGTGAAGGTGGAGAGGATGTTTCCACTAGTGGGAGAGTTTAGGACCAGAGGCCATACCCTCAGAATAAAAGGACATACCTTTAGAAAGATAAGAAGGAATTTCTTTAGTCAGAAGGCGGTAAATCTGTGGAATTCATTGCCACAGACGGCGGTGGAGGCCATGTCAATGCATACGTTTAAGGCAGAGATTTGACAGGTTCTTGATTAGTGAGGCAGGAGAATGGGGTTGAGAGGGAAAGATAGATCAGCCATAATTGAATGGCAGAGTAGACTCGATGGGCTGAATGGCCTTATTCTGTTCCTAGAGCTTATGAACATGAAAAATATGAATTGATGACAGCATTCGTTTATAAATTATGCTGTGTATTTTTGAAAAGCATATTTAATCTGGGTGACAAAATACATTATTTTTAACATTATTAAAGAACATACTAATGTCCAATTTGTCTTTGTTTTTGTTCAATTCGATTATATCAGCAGAATGTAACCAACTTGCATTGAATATCATCATATATATAATATTTCAGCAGATGCAGAAACGACGACTACGTTTTCTGAACGGTTTTTATTGAACACTCAATCCTCAGCAAACAGTTCTCTGCAAACACGTCTGATCACAACAGTGGTCAGCAAAACAACTGTGGCGTGAAACTGCGCAAAAACAGCAGCCCCTCCCGAGAACGCCGGGTTCCGATATCTGCGTGTGCCAGTGGGAGCCGCTACATGGTCCTCCCCAGAATCCGCGGTACGGAAACGCACGGGTAACCGGACGGTTCGACCGGAACGCGTAGTCCGAGGTCGGGGGGCGAGCGTAACATTCAGGGCCGGCAGAGCAGAACCGGAGGGATGCGACAAATGCGAGCGAGGGACGGGCGTAACGGGACCGGTGAAACATAACCGGGGGTAACAGATGCAGAGCGCGGCTAAACAGCAGGTGGACGTCCTCTACAGAAGAGTGGCCACCGCCACTGGGCTATCCTCGTCGACGTGAGCTGGATTCAGGCGGCTGACGGAGACAAACTCCTCCCTGCCACCCGTGTCCAACGTGGACGTTGAGGTACCAGTCCTCAACACCCTGTACGGTCCTTCGTACACCCGCTGTAACGGTGAGCGGTCAGCATCCCTACGAAGGAAAACATAAGAGGGAAGCAGAGGGTGGTGAAAATTGCCCAACGCATCACCGGTTCCTCGCTCCCCTCCATTGAGTCTGTCCAAAGCAAGCGCTGTCTGCGGAGGGCGCTCAGCATCGCCAAGGACTGCTCTCACCCCAACCATGGACTGTTTACCCTCCTACCATCCGGGAGGCGCTACAGGTCTCTCTGTTGCCGAACCAGCAGGTCGAGGAACAGCTTCTTTCCGGCGGCTGTCACTCTACTCAACAACGTACCTCGGTGACTGCCAATCACCACCCCCCCCCCCGGACACTTATTATTATTTATTCTAATCGTTTGCTATGTCGCTCTTCAAGGGAGATGCTAAATGCATTTCGTTGTCTCTGTACTGTACACTGACAATGACAATTAAATTGAATCTGAATCTGAATCTGAATAAGCACAATCCCGTAACATCGTCGGCACATGCACTGCGGACGACCCGTGTCGGGAAGTGGGAACCGGTGCCAAAGAGCGCGCTCGCTCGCGAAGGTCAGCTAGCACCGCCAAAGCCGGGACATCCTGATCGCGGGTGGCGGGCAGAAAATCCCCAGGTACCTGCAAAACCGAGCCGTAAACCAGCTCGGACAAGGAGGCGTTGAGGTCTTCCTTAGGCGTAGTTCTAATGCCTAGGAGGACCCAGGGCAACTGGTCAACCCAATCGGTGTTGGCGAGCCGAGCCTTCAACACCGACTTGAGGTGGCTGTGGAAACGCTCAACCAAACGGTTTGACTCCGGATGATACGTGGTGGTCTGGTGCAGCTTTGCGCCGTACAGCTACGCCATACCACGCCACAGGGAGGACGTGAACTGGGCCCCACGATCGGTAGTAATATCTGAAGGGACCCCGAAACGAGCGATCCAATGGGAGACAATGGCTAGTGCACAAGCCTCAGCGGAGGTATCGATTAACGGTATAGCCTCCGCCCACCTGGTGAACCTATCCACGATAGTGAGTAAGTGAGTGGCCCCACGCGAACACGGCAAGGGGCCCACCAGGTCGACATGGATGTGCAGGAACCTGCGACCAGGACAGCAAAATCCTGCACGGGCGGGTGCACATATGCCTCTGCACCTTGGAAGTGTGACAGGGGATACAAGCGCGGGCCCATGCTGCGACCTGCTTCCGTAACCCGTGCCAGACAAACTTGGCCGCGACCAGGGCAGAGGTGGTGCGGATGGGCGGGTGAGATAGACTGTGGATGGTGTTGAAAATCCAACGTTGGATAGGCACATGGATACGTGAGGAATGGAGGGATATGGATCACGTGCAGGCAGAGGAGATTAGTCTAACTTGGCGTCCTGTTCAGCACGGACTTTGTGGGCCGCAGTTGTCTCACCTCAACCCCCCCACCAGACACATGAGCTGGTCTCTAGCCTGATGAAAAACGTCCACGAGTAAAAAAGGTTGTGAATTAGGTCGTGAAAGTGGAGCAGCTGGGCTTGTACACTCTGGCGTTTAGAAGGATGAGAGGGATTCTTATTTGAAACATATAAGATTGTTAAGGGTTTGGACACGCTAGAGGCAGGAAACATGTTCCCGATGTTGGGGGAGCCCAGAACCAGGGGCCACATTGTAAGAATAAGGAGTAAGCCATTTAGAACGGAAACGAGGAAACACTTTTCCTCAAAGAGAGTGGTGAGTCTGTGGAATTCTCTGCCTCGGGTGGAGGGAGGTGGAGGCAGGTTCTCTGGATGCTTTCAAGAGAGAGGTAGATAGGGCGCTTAAAGATAGCGGAGTCAGGGGATATGGGGACAAGGCAGGAATGGGGTACTGATTGGGGATGATCAGCCATGATCACATTGAAGACAATAACATTGCAAAGTCAAAAGTAATGCCGTGCCCGCAAGTGAATATAGTTTGGAGCCTATTTGGAGGCGATGTTGTATTGGGATGAACATTGCAAGTGGTGGGTGATGAGCTGCTGATATAACAAGTGTTTTTTTTTGAAGTTGCGATCAACTGTTGAAGATTTCATCACCGCCTCAACTTCTGCTTTATCAATGGTGGGAAGGAGGTGAGGAGTCGGGAGAATACTTGACTCAGCTCTTGTGACCACAGTTTCTTTGTGACTGATCCAGTTAGATGGTTCCAATGTAGGAAGTGTTGGCAGGAATGATGCCACTAATGTTTAGACAAGGTGGTCATCTCGGACACACTGGGACATGGGCATTGCCTGGAATTTTTGATTGTTTGAAAGGTAGTAATAGTATATATTTTAGTAATAGTAGTAGCAGTAGTAGTAGTAATAGTAATAGTAGTTGTAGTATATATTTTAGTATATATTTAGTTTCACACATGTAAAACACAAAAAGTTTAAAACAAAGGAAAATAACCATGAAATGAAGAATAAACCTAGACACAACTCATTAAATAACTTCTCTTAAACATCACAAATTAAATCTTACATGTTTGAAAAGAAGGAGGAAGTATACACTTATTTATTCCAACCGCTTCTCCGCTACTGCTCAATTCATTCACAAACTTTATCTCATCTACATATATATATAAATACACAAACATATGCATACATGTATCCATACATAAGCCACATACATGCACATATAAGCAACATATAAGTGGTGCTGGCTCGAAGTGCCGAATGGCCTCCTCCTGCACCTACTTTCTATTTTCCATATACACACACACATATCCACGCACACAAACATACATACATACAGTTAATAAACAATTATCCAAATTCTATGTACAAGGCGAATATCCCACTGTGCCAACAAACTAACACGTATCTGTCATCACGGCCCTTCCTCATTCTTATACTTCTGGAAATTAAATGTTTTTCACTTCTTTTTACACTGAGTAATGTCTGTGCTTTGCTTGAGTTCCACATCCAAATCATTCCACAACTCCACAACACAGATTGAAACACACAAACATTTCATAGTTGTGCAAACACAAAGTTTCTTTAAATTAAATTTTAACCACCCTCTCAAATGATAGCCACCCTCCCTGGTAAAGAACATTTATTTGTATATTACCTGGTCGTAAATTATTTCTTGCTTTATACATTATTTGTGCTGTATTAGATTCAACCAGATCCATAAATTCAAGGCGTTTGACTTTAAAACCAGAGAGTCGGTGAGCTCATGAAATCCTACATTATTAACTATCCTAGGTGGACAAAAATGTTGGAGAATCTCAGCGGGTCAGGCAGCATCTATGGAGCGAAGGAATAGGTGACGTTTCGGGTCGAGACCCGAAACGTCACCTATTCCTTTATCAGTCTGAAGAAGGGTCTCGACCCGAAAGGTCACCTATTCCTTCGCTCCATAGATGCTGCCTCACCCGCTGAATTTCTCCAGCATGTTTGTCTACCTTCGATTTTTCCAGCATCTGCAGTTCCTTCTTAAACATTATTAACTATCCTATTACAGAGAGTGGTGAATCTGTGGAATTCTCTGCCACAGAAGGTAGTTGAGGCCAGTTCATTGGCTATATTTAAGAGGGAGTTAGATGTGGCCCTTGTGGCTAAAGGGATCAGGGGGTATGGAGAGAAGGCAGGTACAGGATACTGAGTTGGAGGATCAGCCATGATCACATTGAATGGCGGTGCAGGCTCGAAGGGCCGAATGGCCTACTCCTGCATCTATTTTCTATGTTTCTATGTTATGGCCCATTGTGGCAGTCTACATAATAGGGTGCTTGTGTAAGTGTTACCCAATACCTCCACACAGCAATTTAGAAATGGCAGTACAAGTGAACAATAAACATTGCTTTGTGATTCAGAACGTGCCTTGTTCTTCCCAAGACTGCAATGCTCCTTGACATGCAATGCTCACATGTTTTATATGAGGTTTCCAGCAGATTTTGTGGTTAATATCACACCTAGAAATGTATTTTCATATATAGTCTTTCTATATCAGCACCATCTCACTTGGACCTGGGTGTTTACTTTACAATTTCCAGACAACACCATCTTTGTTTTGTTCAAATTTAATGATAATTTGCTTATGTCAAACCACCTTTTTAATCTTCTCATTTCTGATGTGATCTCCTCCAAAAGCTGCTGTATGTAAACTCTCCCCAGCTCAAAGGATATCAGAATCGTCCGCAAATGAAACAAATTTAAATATTTTTGATACTCTACATATATCATTTATATACAGAATGAACAATTTTGGTCGTAATAACCTGAGGTTCTCCACAAGTAATATCCAAGCATGTTGATTTATGCTCACCTATCTTCACAAACTGTTGCCTGTTACTTAAATAGCTTCTCAACCAATTCAACACCGACCCCCTGATAACGCACCTTTCCAATTTATCATGTAATGTATTGTGATCAATGGTAACAAAAGTTTTTTTTAGATCTATAAATACTCCCACTGCACACTTTGTTTTTGTATTGTATTGTATTGTATTCAAATTTATTGTCATTGTCTCAATTAGATTCAGATTCAGATTCAGATTCAATTTTAATTGTCATTGTCAGTGTACAGTACAGAGACAACGAAATGCATTTAGCATCTCCCTTGAAGAGTGACATAGCAAACGATTTGAATAAAAAAATGGCAGTCACCGAGGTACGTTGTTGAAAGTGTTTTTTGGTTCAGCAACGGAGAGAGCGCCTCCCGGATGGTAGGAGGGTAAATACTCCCACCCCTCCGCACAGCTTTTGTTGGATTGGAAACGGTGATGCGTTGGGCATTTTATTGCAAATTTGCCATACCATACTGTGATGCATTAAGTCTCAATGGTGCAGCGGTTAGAGGTAGAAGAGCATTCACAACAAAATGAATTTCCGCTGATGAGCCTTCTTGATCAGTCAAATGTATCATAAAATAAATAAAAAAATAAATATTAAAACATATTAAAAAAATAAAATAGAATTTAAAAAAAAGCACAAACACAGAAAGTCCACGACACAACGTAACACAGTGGCACCAAGGTGAGGAAGGCATCATAGTCCAGCCAGCCTCCCCTCCGATCTTCCCAGATGTTCATCCGTGGTCGGGTCGTGAAATTAGTAATTTCTTCTTTTAATCCGATTATCGCCATATGTGTTGATCTGTTTCAAGTCGAGAGAGTTTATTGTCACGTGTCCCAGATAGTAGCAATGTTACAAAATGTTGAGATTTAAAAAATCAAGTCTGTAAATTGGATAGGCATATGGATGAGAAGGGAACGGAGGGTTATGGTATGAGTGCAGGCAGGTGGGACTAAGGGAAAAAAGCTGTTCGGCACGGACTTGTAGGGCCGAGATGGCCTGTTTCCGTGCTGTAATTGTTATATGGTTATATGGTTATAATTTATCCCATCAGATAAAGCATAAAAATAACTTTAATTTAGAATAGAATAGAATACAATTACCTTTATTTGACACCTAATTCACTTTCATATCTTCCGTACTAAAAATGTTATGGCCATTTTCATACTCGTAAATTAGCATCTTGTTCCCTGTTGCTTTTCCATTGACTTAACTCAAAAGCTGTGATCGAGGACAGTCAAAAGCCCATAACTTTCTTAAAAATTAAGAGAACTGAATGAAATTTTCAGTTATTATAGATTGAAGCGTTCTGAAACAAATTTGAAACATGTTACTTGGATGCCCTGAAATTAAAGCATATAATTAGTTAATTGTAGTTAATTACAAAATCGACCTTTGTGACGGAAATAGTAATAAATACCCCGACTGCCTTGAAAATTCAAAAATGTGATAGTCTCACGATCAGAACTTTAATATTATTGCATTATATGCTGTAAGTCTGTATCAGATAGGTAAAGAAATTACAATTTCTAGCAATAGACCAAGTCTTTATGGAGAAGATCAGTTACTAGCTGGTACATTGGCATATCATAATCAGTAGCATCATCATACTCCTCAGATTGTAACCGATAAGCAACTCTGTACACCTTGTTTTTCTCAACTTCAATATTGGCATTGCAAACTACAAGTCTTTGCTCTTCTAACCACGCATGACATGCCTTTCTGCCCACTACTTTCCCATTAAGAATGTCCTGTAGATCATCACATTTGGAGAAGTCCAAATTCGGATAATCTCTGCGAATGCTGTCTAAATCGGTCTCTTTTGCTGGGCATTTGGATTGACAATTTTTCTTCTGAGACATCTGTTTAAAATGTAAAAAAAAACACTGAACAGCATGAACAGAAACTAGTTATTATTTGCAGTTTTAGAAAAAAAGGTAGAAATGACAAAGTTAAATCCTAAAACAAATAGTAAATACCCAACAAAAAATTCATATTCATCAGTTTCATCTAAATTCAATTACTAGATCTAAACTTATCCTAACTTAGCCTAAGTATCCAAATAACAAATAACAAACTGATCCCATTCATACAAGAATTCACAATATAACATGATTTTTAAATCTCACTTTGTCATGAACATATGCCAAATGGAAGGAATTTAATGTTTAATTCCCATGAATTAATCCAGAAACATCCACTCTCAAGATAATC
Source organism: Leucoraja erinaceus (assembly GCF_028641065.1). Classification (NCBI taxonomy): domain Eukaryota; kingdom Metazoa; phylum Chordata; class Chondrichthyes; order Rajiformes; family Rajidae; genus Leucoraja; species Leucoraja erinaceus. Next base: position 1,937,579 of record NC_073393.1, read on the forward strand.
AAAATCATTATTCTTTGCACAATACATTTGACTAAAACTGTACTCTGGATGTTTTCAGGAGGGAGTTAGATTTAGCTCTCAGGTCCAAAAGAATCCAGGGATATGGGGAAAAAGCAGGAACGGGGTACTGATTTTAGATGATCAGCCATGATCATATTGAATGGCAGTGCTGGAATGGAAGGGCTGAATGGCCTATTCCTGCACCTATTTTCTATGAGATAGCCCCCTTAGTGCAGGTGGGTGTCAGGACAACCAAGTTGGAGCTGGTGTGATCGAGAATGTGTTTTAATACACCAACTGGGGGATGGGACACGACAGAGTCTCCCTCTAGTCATTATCGTACACCCCATCAGCCGTTGCATACATCACATAATCATCCGAAATTTCTGCCACCTCCAATGGGATCGCACCACTAGCCACGTTTTCCCATCTCCACCCCTTTCCGCCCTCCGCAGAGACCATTCCCTCCGCAACTCATCCCTTCCCACCTAAACCACCCCCTCCCCAGGTACCTTCCCCTGCAACAGCAGAAGATGCAACACATGTCGCTATACCCAATGGTCACTCGTTCTAACACTAACCTATGCAAGCCATGTTGTCCCATTTTAACAAGGAAATTATTTTGATAAAGGGAAAATGTGGTGAAAATTAAAATTAATGGGAATTATTTTAAGATTAATGTGAGATTTTTATTTTATCAGCTAGGAGCTAAATTTGAACAAATGATTTATCTACAATTGGGTCAGGTGTTTTACTAATTAACAAAAGTTTCTAAATTAGTGAATTAATTCCCAGGCTTTGTGTATTATGTATGTAGTTATTTAATTAAACAAAGATCAAAATGTTAGAATAATTCAGGTGCGGTACATTGTGTAAAATGTAACTGGATTAAAAAACTGTTTTTAAAACCTTAAAGTTTGCTTGGCCAGTTTATATTATAGAAGATATAATGTAAGGCATAGCGGTAGAGCTCCTGCCTTACAGCGCCAGAGACCCGGGTGCTGTCTGTACGGAGTTTGTACGTTCTCCCAATGACCTGTTTTTCTCCAAAAGCGCTGGTTTCCTCCCACACACCAAAGGCGTACAGGTTTGTAGGTTAATTGGCTTGTCCCCAATGTGCGTAGGGTAGTGCTGATGTGCGGGAATCGCTGATCGGCGCGGACTAGGTGGCCCAAAGCGCCTGTTTCCGCTAAACGTATCTCTAAACTTAGCTCCATGAATTTGATGAAGCAAATACACTTGTTAAAGACTCCTTCATGCACTGTCCAAATCTTGTTTCTCGATTGACATCGATATTTATTACTTTGGAGGAGAAATAACTTGTTGCCATTTTGTGGCTGAATCAAGAATGATAAATAAGACGGAGGAAGTGATTATCCAGGCAGGAGCAGAGAAATCTCACCGCATAACAACATTTTTGTGATCTATATGACGCCAGGTTCAGGAACAGCTACATTCCTGCTACTGAGAGGAATAGAGAATGCAGAGTCTGTTCCTCAGAGTAGGGAATCAAGAACCAGAGGACATAAGTTTAAGGTGAGAGGGGAAAGATTTAATCGGAACCTGAGAGGTGACGTTTCACACTCAATGGGTGGTGGGTGTTTGGAACAAGCTGCCAGAGGAGGGAACGTAGAAAGTCCAAATATTGTGTACAAACGTTTTTTTAGTAAGCCATTACAGATTTGGCATACATGCGAGTTTAGTACACTCGAACATAAAGTAATTGTTGCTGCTGTTGAACGGGGTTGTTGACTCGAGCTCTTGAGCTAAGTTTCTGTTGTTGTTGTTGTACGTCACACCCCTTAACTGATGACGCTCTCAACCCGCCAAATGCAGTCACGTGACCGCTCCAGTTCTGGTGACGAGGGTTCGATCAGTAAGTGGCTTGACCACCAGGTGGCGCCACAGGCAGGTATAATTGCAACATTTTAAAGGTTCAGATGGATATGGGCAAACGCAGGTAGGTGGGACTAGCACCCTGGTCGGCATGGGCAAGTTGGGCTGAAGGGTCTGTTTCTGTGCTGTATTTCTCTATGACTCTGACCATAACTCTACCAAGTTCTTGAACCAACACTGATCCTACATTGGCAATGGAACAACCAATACACTATACAATTTATTTGTCACTTGAACCTCATAGAGGCACTATGACCTTTTACACTACCATCAACCTGTTTTTTTTTTAACGTATGTTTTGCACAAATGCAAAACTATTATTGACTATTATTTTGCAAAGTCTTTTGGAAATGTGATGTATGACATAAGGCTCAGTGTGTTGTCTGAGTCTGTGATGCTGCTGCAAGCAAGGTTTCATTGTACCTGTATCTCACTGCACGTGTGTCAATTGAACTCCAGACACAAGGAACTGCAGCTGCTGGAATCTTGAGTAAAAAGCACAAAGTGCTGGAGTAACATTAATTTAACATTGAAAAAATGATTTTTCTACAAACAGAGCAGGTGTAAAACAGTGGTAATTTGAAGAAGAAAATATGAAAATTGCAGGATGTGGTTACAAAATCATCAATAATTATTGAACAAAATATTGCTGTGATTTTGTTTGGTTCAGGAACTAATGTATTTTAAATTGTAGGTAATCATATTTACATCTATTACGACAGATAATTAAATAAAGTCTCTAAATTAGTGAATTAGTTCCTAGGCTGTGCGTATTATGTACGTAGTTATTTAATTAAACAAAGATCAAAATGTTGGGATCATTCAGGTACGTTGTGTAAAATGAAACTTAATAATAAGACTGTATAAGTCTTTGTGTGTTGTTTGAATCGATGGCCATCTCTGGAGAACATGGCAACAAGGAGCTGCAGATGCTGGAATCTTGACGAAGGGTCCCAACGCAAAACGTCACCTATCCACGTTCTCCACAGATGCTGCCTGACCCGCTGAGTTACTCCAGCACTCTGTGAAACGTCACCTATCCATGTTCTCCACAGATGCTGCCTGACCCGCTGAGTTACTCCAGCACTCTGTGAAACGTCACCTATCCACGTTCTCCACAGATGCTGCCTGACCCGCTGAGTTATGGTGCAGCAGCATCTATGGAGCGAAGGAAATAGGCAACATTTCGGGCCGAACCATCTGGAAATAGGCAACGTTTCGGGCCGAAACCCGGAAGGGCTTCGGGCCGAAACGTTGCCTATTTCCTTAGCTCCATAGATGCTGCCTGACCCGCTGAGTTACTCCAGCACTCTGTGAAACGTCACGTATCCATGTTCTCCACAGATGCTGCCTGACCCGCTGAGTTACTCCAGCACTCTGTGAAACGTCACCCAACCATGTTCTCCACAGATGCTGCCTGAAATTACTGAGTAAATAAATGAAGCAGCAGTCTATGGAAAAAGTACAGGAAATGCCGGAACATTTCGGAGTCCGAACCATCTGGGGAAATAGGGGGATTTTCGGCCCGAAACGTTGCCTATTTCCTTAGCTCCGTAAGGTGGGCTTTCCCTGACCCAGTTAATCTCCAGCACTCTGTGAAACATCACCTATCCATGTTCTCCAAAGGTGCTGCCTGACCCGCTGAGTTACTCCAGCACTCTGTGAAACGTCACCTATCCATGTTCTCCACAGATGCTGCCTGACCCGCTGAGTTACTCCAGCACTCTGTACTTTTGACATTAAACTCGACAATTTTTATTTATTCAGAAATTAAGTAAGTAAATAAATGAAACTTAAGTCGAGTTTAATGCCAATGTACAGAGTGCCGGAGTAACTCAGCGGGTCAGGGGCACTTTTGGGAATTTGTTTGGGGATTTCCGAATGTTTGGCCTGCCCAGCCATTCGTAAGGTGGGAGTTTCCCGCACAGACCCATCTTGTGAATCTCTGCACATTGAAGCCAGTCCCGCCTCAGTGCTGGTGGGGTCAATATGATTTTCCAGACGAGTTACTTCATAAGCAGTTTCCTTTCTCCATGCACCCTCCCACTGCCACTGCCTCCCCCAGACCCCTCCCCCGCTCCATCAAGCTGTCGTCCTTTCAATCTAGTGTAATAACTCTTTGCTTCGGTCTGAAGGAGGGTCCCGACCCGAATCATCGCCTGTCCTTTCCCTCCGCAGATGCTGCCTGAGCCGCTGAGTTCCTCCAGCACTTTGCACTTAGTTTAGAAATGCAGCGCGGAAACAGACCCTAAGTCCACCCAGTCCACACTGACCTCCGATCCCCGCATGCTTACACTATCCCGCAGGGGAGGGGGAGGTATACAGGTGCTCAGTGGAGTCAGTAACGTCCAATTGTGTCAATATCAGTCGCGGGATCTTTGGGTTTTTCCCCAGAATAATTGTCTGTTATGAGATAAGGAAGTGCAGATGCTGGTTTACAAAAAATAGTGCTGGAGAAACTCAACAGGTCAGGCAGCATCTGTGGAGAACATGGATAGGTGACACTTCATGTCTACAGAGCTTCTGAAGAAGGGTCCCGACCCAAAACGTCACCTATCCAAGTTCTCCACAGATGCTGCCTGACCCGCTGAGTTACTCCAGCACTCTGTGAAACGTCACCTATCCATGTTCTCCACAGATGCTGCCTGACCCGCTGAGTTACTCCAGCACTCTGTGAGACTATTTTAGATAAAATATGAATTAGTTAAAGTCCATATTGGAAAAGTAAAATGAAACTAACATCATGACAAAATATTAAAGATGTTTTTTATAGATGCTGTAATCTCGATTAAATATTATAAAGTATGTATGAACTGAAACAACTAACTTTACCCGTTTGTTTCACATTCCAAACATGTCAGAAGTTCCAGTAACTTCACAGTCTGACTCATTTAAAAAATGTAAGAAAGAACATCATGATATTCTGGTTAAGAGAGAGAGAAAGCACACACACGCACGCACACACACACACGCACATGCACACGCACACGCACACACACACACACACGTGCACACACACACACACGCACACACACACACACACACGTGCACACACACAGAAACAAACACACACACAAACACACACACACAAGCACACACACACACACACACACACGCACACACACACACACGAACGTACACACACACACACACACTCCATAGAACGCCTCCTCTTGAGTGAAGAATGTTTTGTCTATCTTGATCCAACGTCCCAAACTTCGTATCCTGGGATACATCTGGAATAATTCAGCTGCGGGACCATGTTGCCCACATTAACATTGGATTCTCCCATTCTAGATAACTACCAAAACCTGCCCCTTTCTTTTCCCTCCCCCTCTTCTCTGGGCCCCACTTGGACTTTCTCCCCGTCTTTGTCCCAACTAGATTTACACCCCTTCTCCCCCCTCCCTTCAGAATTAAAGGACAAGATGAGGAGTAATGTATTTGGTCAGAGGGTGGTGAATCTGTGGAATTCTTTGCCACAGAAGGCTGTGGAGGCCAAGTCAGTGGATATTTTTAAGGCAGAGACAGATAGATACATAATTAGTGCGGGTGTCAGGGGTTATGGGGAGAAGGCAGGAGAATGGGATTAGGAGGGAGAGATAGATCAGACATGATTGAATGGCGGAGTAGACTTGATGGGCCGAGTTGGGTAAATCTGCTCCTATCACTGATGACCGCCCACCCCTTCCTCCTACATTCCTTCTTCCTGCTTCACAATTTGCACATCTTCAATTCTATGGTCTCTCACCTTCTGTCCTTTCATCCCTGGCCTTTATACAACCACATGTCAACGACTCCCTCCCCTTCATTGTATCCACCTGTCACTCATCAGGCTTTGTCCTGCCCCTCCTCTGTACCAACGTTCTCCCCCCTCCCCTCCCCATGCCCAACAAATCTGAAGAAGGGTCCCAACCCACAAGGAGAACATGCAAACTCCACACAGACAGCACCTGCGGTCAAGTCAAGTCAAGAGAGTTTATTGTCATTTGTCCCAGATAGGACAATGAAACTCATGCTTGCTGCAGCACAATAGACAATAGGTGCAGGAGTAGGCCATTCGGCCCTTCGAGCCAGCACCGCCATTCAATGTGATCATGGCTGATCATCCCCAATCAGTACCCCGTTCCTGCCTTCTCCACACATCCCGACACCACTATTTTTAAGAGCCCTATCTAACTCTCTCTTGAAAGTATCCAGAGAACCTGCCTCCACCGTACTCTGAGGCAGAGAATTCCACAGACAGACCACTCTCTGTTTGAAAAAGTGTTTCCTCGGCTCCATTCTAAATGGCTTACCCCTTATTCTTAGACTGTGTGGCCCATGGTTCTGGACTCCCCCAACATCGGGAACATGTTTCCTGCCTCTAGCCTGTCCAAACCCTTAACAATCTTATATGTTTCAATAAGATATCCTCTCATCCTTCTAAACTCTAGAGTGTACAAGCCCAGCCGCTCCATTCTCTCAGCATACGACAGTCCCGCCATCCCGGGAATTAACCTTGTAAACCTACGCTGCACTCCCTCAATAGCAAGAATATCCTTCCACAAATTAGGGGACCAAAACTGTACACAATACTCCAGGTGTGGTCTCACTAGGGCTCTGTACAACTGCAGAAGGACCTCTTTGCTCCTATACTCGACTCCTCTTGTTATAAAGGCCATCATGCCATTCGCTTTCTTCACTGCCTGCTGTACAGAACAGAATATTGTAAGCATAAATACAGAACAGATACAGTTCAGTTCAATATACACATAAATAAGCAGATAAAGTGCAATAGGCTGTTACAGTTCAGAGTCTGTTTGTTGGTGTGTTTAATAGCCTGATGGCTGTGGGGAAGTGGCTGTTCCTGAACCTGGATGTAACAGATTTCAGGCTCCTGTACCTTCTGCCCGATGGTAGCGGAGAGATGAGTTTGTGGCCAGGATGGTGTGGGCCTTTGATCATGTTGGCTGCCTTTTTGAGGCAGCGACTGCGATCGATCCCCTCGATGGTGGGGAGGTCAGGATAGAAGCTGGATCTCTGGCATTGTGAGGCAGCAACTCTACCGCTGTGCCACCATGCTGCCTGGATACCAAGCCACCAGGATTCCCGATGGCATTCCTGCTTGAATATATCAATAATACATCATAGAGTTCAAAGATGATCTTGGGAAATGTCCCCGTGTTTCCCAGCAAAGGTTCTTCCTCTCAGCTGGTCTAATTCTGAGAAACATTATCTGTGGGTAGGAATGTTTACTGCCAAAAGTAGATATACCTGTTACTGGTGTGAGTGAATCATCAGCAGGCACCTGAGGTGTGGTTAGTGACAGACACGGAATGTTGTACACACAGTTAGTGCCACAATTACAACAGGAATGCATTAGGTTGGCACAATAGACAACAGGTGCAGGAGGAGGACATTCGGCCCTTCGAGCCAGCACTGCCATTCAATATGATCATGGCTGATCATCCCCAATCAGTACCCCGTTCCTGCCTTCTCCCCATATCCCCTGACTCCGCTATCTTTTAGAGCCCTATCTAGCTCTCTCTTGAAAGCATCCAGAAAACCGGCCTCCACCGCCCTCTGAGGCAGAGAATTCCACAGACTCACCACTCTCTGTGAGAAAAAGTGTTTCTTAGTCTCCGTTCTAAATGGCTTACCCCTTATTCTTAAACTGTGGCCCCTGGTTCTGGACTCCCCCAACATCGGAACCATGTTTCCTGTGTCTAGTGTGTCCAACCCCTTAACAATCTTACATGTTTCAATAAGATATCCTCTCATCCTTCTAAATTCCAGAGTGTACAAGCCCAGCTGCTCCATTCTTTCAACATATGACAGTCCCGCCATCCCGGGAATGAACCTGGTGAACCTACGCTGCACTCCCTCAATAGCAAGTGACAGCATGTGGGATACAATACTAGCAGTATTGTTTCCACAGTTCATGCAAAGGGAGGAACAATTCATACCTGAGAAAAGTGAAATGGTTCAAATTAACATTTAAGCACCTGCAACCTCAGAATCACACAAAACAGTTGGATAAAAATGAGCGTTGCACTGCACAGACTAGGCTGTGTTTGTCCACCAATTACTGGCGATAACCACTGTACATCAATATAGTGGTGCAGCGCAAGGACATGTGGTCAGGGGAGGCAGGGGGCAGCAGTGCCTCACCTGCCATTCTCCCAATGAAAATAGCTGTTAAGAAAAGTAAAGAAAAATAATAATAAAATAAAATAAATATGAAGATTTTTCCACTGATCTGTGTTATAAATCTCATTTCCATATGAATCTAATCATTTTTCATGGTCAAAATCGCCAAATTTGCGCAGCTCCGCTGCAAATACAGGGAGAGATGAGAGCTGAGGCAGTGACAAGCTGAGCCTCCCCTCTGATTGCACAACCCCTCAGAATCTGCATGGAGTGCGGCAATAAGCGGGTGCCTGTTACTATCTCTCTGTATGTCACCAATGTAATGTGTGTAAACCCCTTCATTACATGTCCTCACCTTCCATAGTCCAGGTAACTTATTTCACGTATAAATATATTAAATTTGGGCTCGCTGGTCTCATCATGAAACTGCAATGAAAAAGCACCAGGGGAGGCAGCGATCACATCTGCCTCACAAGGGGGCGTGTCTTGAGCCCAGTGGAGGAAGAGCGAGTGTCAGGCTCAGCCGACGTAATTGACACTGCCCCGCTCTCCCTCCACGTTAGCGAGCTTCAGCAGCGGCGGCGCAGCACTGGGTTACACCGCTAGCGGCGCTGACCAAAGATCATAGAGCGGAGCAAGATACGGTCGTTGGGAAGGTCGACTTTGTCGGTAAATTAGAAAGTTATTCGATTTTTAAAAAAAAATAGATTTATACTTATCACAATAATAAAGTCATCACTTTTTGTACTTCTGTACATTTTTGTTTAGTTCATGTAAGGCAGGAATCTCCAAAATATGGCCCCCGGGACACATCAGGCCCACCAGCGGATTTTTCAAGCTCAGATTCGAGTCGGGGAATGCGGCAAGCCGGGGCTGCTCTTAGTGTTGTTAGCGGTTACATCCCTCGAATTGCCAGAGCCGAGACATCACTGGGCCACTGTGAAGAAGGTGCAATGGTGCCGTGGGGGGTTCAGCAGCAGTCAGAATGGGACGGCTGCGGGTTATAATGTGCCATCGTTCCCCTCTCCCTTCTCCCTCTCTCCCCTTCTCACCCTCCCCCTTCTCTCTCCCCCCATTCTCTCTCTCCCCCCATTCTCTCCCTTCTCTCTCTCTCCCTTCTCTCTCTCTCTCTCTCTCTCTGGAATTAGGCCATTCGGCCCATCAATTTATCTCCGCCAACTAAAATCTTCAATCATGGCTGATCTATCTCTCCCTGCTAACCCCATTCTCCTGCCTTTCCCCCTCCATAACCCCTGACACCTGTACAACGCAGCACTACTTTGATTGCTCGTAGATCCACCAATGGACTGTTGTAAGCTCCCTCTGGTCTGTTGCACACTGGTGCTGGACCCACCACCGAGAGAACAGAGGGGGGGGGGGGGGGGGGGGGGGGGGGGGGGGGGGGGCATCCTCTACGTGGCAACTCTTTGGTTAAGCAATGCGAAGAATCTCAAAGACAATAAAGTATCATTCATTCAATTGTGTAACAATGTTAAAGAAATCCACAGCAATACAGAGCAAAAACTCTCATTGGTGTTTATTTACAAATTCAATGTTGCCGATTAATCCCAATTAAATCCCTCTGCTTCGCCCCAACACATTGTGAACCCACACTGGGGAAAACACAAAGAACAACAGATGCCGGGTTATAACTGAGTTGGATGATCAGCCATGATCATATTGAATGGCGGTGCAGGCTCGAAGGGCCGAATGGCCTACTCCTGCACCTATTTTCAATGTTTCTATGTTTCGATACCACAGATAGACACAACGTGTTGGAGTAACTCAGCGGGTCAGGCAGCATCTGTGGAGAACATGGATAGGTGACGTTTCACAGAGTGCTGGAGTAACTCAGCGGGTCAGGCAGCATCTATGGAGCTAAGGAAATAGGCAACGTTTCGGGCCGAAACCCTTCCGGGTTTCGGCCCGAAACATTGCCTATTTCCAGAAGGTTCGGCCCGAAATGTTGCCTATTTCCTTAGCTCCATAGATGCTGCTGCTCCATAACTCAGCGGGTCAGGCAGCATCTGTGGGGAACATGGATAGGTGACGTTTCACAGAGTGCTGGAGTAACTCAGTGGGTCAGGCAGCATCTGTGGAGAGAAGGTCGGGTGAAGTTTCAGGTCGAGACCCTTCTGTCCATCGACCAATGCCAACTACATCATTCAGCAATGCGTACAACATCTAAATGATCTAACCAATGATATCACTTTGTCCAACTTAGATGACGTGGGGTTTGAATAGCATAATTTCCCCAAGTTTATCAAATTAGTCAAATGTCCTGATTCCAACAGCACATACTGCCATGTCGAGTCCTGAAATACTAACATTCAGGCTAGCATTTAGTGAAACTAAAATTGTAGTTTGTGTCTTTTTCTGCCAAATTGCTTGAAGCACATTTATCAACTCAAGAGTCTGAGCTACAGGGAGAGGTTGGGCAGGCGAGAACTTTATACCTCGGAGAGCAGAGGATGAGCGGTGATAAATTGGAGGTGTATAATCACGAGGGGAATAATAGATAGGGTGAATGTACAGAGTCTTTGACCACGGGTAGGATACTCAACAACCAGAGGATAGAAGTTTAAGGTGAGCGAGGGATGGCTCAATAGGATCCTGAGGGACAACTTTTTCTCACACCGAGTGTGGTGGGTGTGTGTGGAACGAGCTGCTGGTGGAGGTAGTTGAGGAAGTTGCCTGGTTCTGAGCTCTAGAACATGGCTTGGTGCTGGTTACAGCTCCAACACCCATTTTCTAATCATCTTTGTTTCCAGAGCCTTTCTGGATTATCCGTTTTGCCGGCCACTCAGAGAGGAATCCAACAGCCGAGATAGCGATGTTGGGGGAGTCCAGAACCAGGTCACGGTTTAAGAAGAGGGGGTAGGCCATTTAGGACTGAGATAACCATATAACAATTACAACATGGAAACAGGCCATCTCGGCCCTTCTAGTCCGTGCCAAACACTTATTCTCCCCTAGTCCCATCTACCTGCACTCAAACCATAACCCTCCATTCCTGCCACAGAAGGCAGTGGAGGCCAATTCACTGGATGTTTTCAAGGGAGAGTTAGATTTAGCTCCTAGGACTAAAGGAATCAGGGGATATCAGGAGATGAGGAAACACTTTTTTTCACAGGAAGTTGTGAGTGTGTGGAATTCTCTGCCTCAGAGGGCAGTGGAGGCCGGTTCTCTGGATACTTTCAAGAGAGAGCTAGATAGGGCTCTTAAAGATAGCGGAGTCAGGGGATATGGGGAGAAGGCAGGAACGGGGAACTGATTGGGGATGATCAGCCATGATCACATTGAATCATGGGGGGTTGTTGGATTAAAGATTCGGCTGGGCGGGGCCATGGTGCTGGACCTGGGTACCAAAGATCCCACAGCGAGCAACATAGATCACTCGACGATAAAGACGTAGTACGGTTACGGGCAGATTCGTGGGTAATTTTCGGCCCCATTTCCGTAACCGGCTTCCGTCTCCGCACCAAAGATCCCGTAGATGAGCAAAGAAACTAGTGCGGAGATGGGAGACGGTTACAGAAACATCCTCGTAAAAATAAAAGTTATTTGGGAAAAATCTTCTCCTCATTTTCAGAATTATAATTGATTAACACAAACTGTTCCCCCGCAACGTTGATTACACTGCGGGTCGGGTCGGGTCCGGTTACTGAAATGGATGAAAAAAAGGCCCACGTTCCGCTCCGTTGCGTGCTGCACGTCAGCCCATTGCATTTAGCAGGAGCTGGACTGTCTCTGACAGTGACTACATGTGGAAGGAGGACCAGGAGCGATCTGCGGCGAAGAATTGTTGCTGCCCCATGGACCATGTTGCCCCGGCCGCACCGTCCCGTACCCCAGCGCAGGTGTCCCCGTTCGTCTGAACAGGAAAAAAGACCCGCGCCTTCGGCTTCTTGCGGCACATCTTGGTCAACACCCCCTCGCCCACCAGCACCCGGCCCGGCACGCCCAATGGGTGGCCGCTCGGCCCGAAGCAGCTCTCCACCGCGGCAATCCGCTCAGCATTCACCTCCGTGTTCACCAAATGCTCCCCCATTGTCCAGCTGCCAATCACCGGCTCCTGCTGCACACAGAGGAAGAGATGACACTAAACATGGGCAATAATCCTGTACTTTAACAGTCAAGAATCCGTTTAAACCAGCATAGAAGGATGAGGGGGGTATCCTATAGAAACATACACAATTATAAAAGGACTGGACAAGCTAAATGCAGTTGGGCGAGTCCAGAACCAGGGGCCACACAGTCTTAGAATAAAGGGGAGGCCATTTAAGACTGAGGTGAGAAAAAACGTTTTCATCCAGAGAGTTGTGAATTTATGGAATTCCCTGCCACAGAGGGCAGTGGAGGCCAAGTCACTAGATGGATTTAAGAGAGAGTTGGATAGAGCTCTAGCGGCTAGTGGAGTCAAGGGATATGGGGAGAAGGCAGGCACGGGTTATTGATTGGGGACGATCAGCCATGGTCACAATGAATGGCGGTGCTGGCTCGAAGGGCCGAATGGCCTCTTCCTGCACCTATTTTCTATGTTTCTATTAGCATTTGCAGTCCCTTCCTACTCGAGTGTTTTATTCTCCAAGAAAAATCTGTACACAAAATCTGTAGCCTCCTTTTACTCTGGTATTTTACTTAATTCACATGTTTAATCAATAATGTTTTATTATTAATGCTTAATGTTTTATGTGTCATTCCTAACTGTCACTGTATGTCATGTTGTCACTTGTGGGTGGAGCACCAAGGCAAATTCCTTGTAGATAGATAGATAGATAGCCTTTATTGTCATTCAGACTGAAGTCTGAACGAAATTTCAGCAGTCATACATATAATATGTCATAGTGAATATATTGTATGTGGATACTTGGCCAATAAACTTATTAATTCAAAAGTATTGGAGTAACTCAGCGGGACAGGCAGCATCTCTGAAGAGAAGGAATGGGTGACGTTTCGGGTCAAGACCCTTCTTCAGACGGGGGGGGGGGGGGGGGGGGAGGGAGATGGGCAGTCTCGTTTTCATGCCTTACCCTTCCATATCTCCGTGTCTCCCTCTCCCCTGACTCTCTGGAGTTTGCACGTTCTCCCTGTAACCGCGTGGGTTTTCTCCAGGTGCTCCGGTTTCCTCCAAAGTACCAAAGACGTGCAGGTTTGTAAGGTAGTTAGCCTCTATAATTAGCCCTTAGTGTGTAGAATGTGAAAGTGGGGCAACATGAAACTAGTGTGAACGGGTGATCAGTGATCGGCACGAACTCGGTGGGTGCAGGACCTGTTCCCATGCTGTATTTCTAAACTAAACTGAAGTTTAGTCAGAGGGTGAATCTGTGGAATTGTTTGCCACAGAAGGCTGTGGAGGCCAAGTCAATGGATATTTTTGAAAGCAGAGATAATTAGATTCTTGTTCAAGAAGGAACTGCAGATGCTGGAAAATCGAAGGTAGACAAAAATGCTTAAGAAACTCAGCGGGTGAGGCAGCATCTATGGAGCAAAGGAAATAGGCAACGTTTCGGGACATTAACACTATCCTACACACACTAGGGACAATTTACACTTAAACCAAATATACAAAACCAAGCCAATTAACCTGCAAACCTGCACGTCTTTGGAGTGTGGGAGGAAATCAAAGATCTCGGAGAAGCACCGCAGGTCATGGGGAGAACGTGCAAACTCCTTACAGACAGCACTCGTAGTCGGGATTGAACCCGGGTCTCGGGCGGTAAGGCAGCAACTCTACCGCTGCACCACCGTGGTGCTCAAGGATGTGAATAATAAGGAGTTCCTGGATAAGATGTGACATTGATCCGTGGAGCTTGCTATAAGATCTTTGTAGGAGACTACAGGGTGACTGGAAACAGGCATGTAAGGCAAATTCCTTGTATGTGAATATACTTGGCCAATAAATTTATTCATTCATTCAAACAACAAGGGCCATAGATAAGACGGATGGGCACACTCCCCATGGTGGGAGAGTCTAAAAATTAGAGGGCATAGGTTTAAGGTGATATAGGAAAGATTCAACAGGAACCCGAGGGGCAACATTCACAATGTGTAAGAAGGAACTGCAGATGATGGTTTAACGTCTGAGGAAGGGTCGAGGCATGAAATGTCACCCAGTCCTTCTCTCCAGGGATGCTTCAGCTTCATGTCCCGCTGAGTTACTCCAGCATTTTGTGTCTATCTTTGGCAACATTGACATTGACAGGGTGTTGGGTACATGGAAGGCTTTGGGCTGCAGGTAGCTCCCTCACCAGGTCAACATTCCTCAACCCCATCACTTAGTTTTAGAGATACAGCCCTGGAAACATGCTGTATCGTTAAAACGAGTCTGCGCCAAACAGCGATCACCCCGTACACTAGTTCTATCACACACACACACACACACACACACACACACACACACACACACACACACACACCCACACACACACACGCACACGCGAGGGGGCAACCAATTAACCCACAAACCTGTACGTCTGTGGGATGTGGGATGAAACCGGAGCACCCGGAGAAAAACTGGGGGAATGTCCCCGTACAGACAGCACCCGAGGTCAGGATCGAACCCGGGTCTCTGGCGCTGTGAGGCAGCAACACTACCCGCTGCGCCACCATTGCTGTTGGTGAAACCAAAACAAAATTCTCGACATTCCTGCATCCATTTGGATACGGAGAGTCGTCTGTGGCAATTTTGTAAAATGGGCGACAGGAAATAATCTCACCTTGTGCCAGACTTTTCAAATGATTGGGAAATACTTTTTTTTTTAAATACATAAACATCTCCACGCCTTTCATAATTACAAGCAGTTAAGATTTTTGTCTGGTGACAAAAAGAACTGCAGGTGCTGGAATCGTGGGTAAAACACAAAGCGCTGGAGTGACTCTGCGGGCCAGGCAGCATCTGGGGAGGATGTGGCGTTTCAGGGCAGGATCCTTCAGCCTGAAGAAGGGCCCCAATCCGAAGATTTTAGTTTTTTTCGTCTATAAACAATAACGAGTCTTTCTCACTCACCTCTGCTGTTGTTTCAGTTCCCTAGGATGTCGGTATCTCCTGCATCAACCCCTTCAGTGCCTTATGCAATCTAGTTAGACCCCACTGCCGTCTGGACAGTCAGTGTCAATGCCCCAGAACATTGCAACGTGTTTCCCTCACTGGCCCGATGAGAAACTGCACAGGTTTTTGGGAAAAAACCTGCCCTTGACCCCGTCCACCAGACTAGTTATTCCAGTTACATTCTACATACTTCTGTCAATGAGGCAGGCCAACTATGCAAATCACAGATGCCTTGGTGTGCAATCCAGCTTGCAGTTTCAATTGTGAGTTAGCAATCCAGGTATAATGGTGCATGAGGAAGTGTTATTTTAAACCAAGAATAACAACACATTCTATTCCTATTTTCCTGTTTTTAGTTTCAACAAATCAGTTGCTCTGTTCAGTACTGGAAATACATTTACCATCAGCTTTTGGAAACTAATATGTTAGTTTACTAGCTGAGGAAATGTTTCAGTGTAAACTTTGAACGGAAGCAACAGAACATAGAACAGCGAGCGCGGGACAGGCCCTTCAGCCCATTTAGTCCGTGCTAACCATGCTGCCAATGTAAGCCTATCACATCTGCCTGCACAGTGGCGCAGCTGTTAGTGCTGCTGCTCGTAGCACCAGAGACTGACGGCAGGGAGAAGTTTAAAGGAAATGTATGGGGCAAGTTTTTTTTGTTACTCAGAGGGTGGTGGGTGCCTGGAGCGCACTGCCATGGGTGGTGGTGAAGGCAGGTGTACGTTAGTGGTGTTAAAGGGCCTGTCCCACGGCGATTCTTTCAGCGACTGCTGGCATCATTGACTGACTTATCAGGTCGCTGCAAAATACACGACGTGCGATGCAGCGATGTTTTTGCAAGCGTCTCAACATGGATATGCAGGGGATGGAGAGATATGGATCACGTGCAGGCAGAGGAGATTAGTTTAACTTGGAATCATGTTCAGCACGGACATTGTGGGCCGAAGGGCCTGTTCTGGTGCTGTACTGCTCCATGTTCTATGTTGACTACACCACATGGTTCCGAAAGGTGTAGTTGTCGGAATTATGGAGGCATTAGCAGTGAGCATGTTCCTGATGTTGCAGGAAACATGTTCCCGATCTTGGGGGAGTCCAGAACAAGGTGCCACAGTTTAAGAATAAGGAGTAAGCCATTTAGAACGGAGGCGAGGAAACACTTTTTATTTTTCCTAACACCTCTGCTCAGTCCGCATTAACCAACCTGACCTCCCAGTGGCTCAGCACTTCAACTCCCCCTCCCATTCCATATCCGACCACTCTGTCCTGGGTCTCCTCTATGGCCAGAGCGAGCAAGACCGGAAATTGGAGGAACAGCACCTCATATTCCGCTTGGGCAGTCTGCATCCTGGGGGCATGAACACTGAATTCTCCCAATTTTGTTAGCCCTTGCTGTCTCCTCCCCTTCCCATCTCTCTCCCTCAGCCCTCGGGCTCCTCCTCCTCCTTTTTCCTTTCTTCTCCCGCCCCCCCCACCCCCCATCAGTCTGAAGAAGGGTTTCGGCACGAAACGTTGCCTATTTCCTTCGCTCCATAGCTGCTGCTGCACCCGCTGAGTTTCTCCAGCATTTTTGTGTACCTTCGATTTTCCAGCATCTGCAGTTCCTTCTTAAACACTTCTGTCTGGTGCTCACTGGGGAAAGATTCTTCATAAAGTGCAAATGGCTGATCTTACATTGCTCCAGGCTGTCTTGTTGCAAAGGCCACGGTCAATTTTAAAGTGCAGGGGCTATTTCTGTTTCAGATAATGTACCGGAGGGAAACGTTTCTCAGCGTTAAATGATCGGAAACATAATCTGTGTGCAGGAAGGAACAGCAGATGCTGAAGATAAGACACAAAATGCTGGAGTAACTCTGCGGGACAGGCACCATCTCTGGAAAGACAGAGTCTGAAGACTTCTCGACCCAAAACCTCACCCATTCCTTCTCTCCAGAGATGCTGCCCGCCCCGCTGAGATACTCCAGCATTGTGTGTATACAACCTGTGTAAGCCATGTGCGGCAACTAAAATTAAATACAAAACCGTCTGGTTTAAGCAACACTTTGCAAAATTGGCATGGACTCTGTTTAAAAACACTTACCTGTTTTGTGAGGGATATTTTCCGCTTGTTCTTGCTATCAGCCTTCCAGCCATTGCAGAGTGCTTGAAGGTTGATTAATGATTGCTTCACTGTATTCCTGTTTACATGAGTGTACTCTGGGAGGAAGGAAGGAAATGCAGAACTGGATTTAAAAAAAAAAAATTTAAATAAGTCATACCCTTCCCCCCCACCCACCTCCTGTCAGTAATTCATGATACCAGAATCCGCCAAATAAATAAAACCACATTTTATAACCTGGGGTTTGGTTCCATAGGTTTGAATCATTTGTTGATTACATCTGAACTCATGCCAGGATTACGAAATCAGCTCCACACTGAAGCTCGGACCGGTTGTAAAAAAAGGCTCATTGGATCACTGTGTGGTGAAGGTTAAAATAATGTTGGCACAATTGCAACTTCATGGAAGCCAGGTTTAAAGTCATAGGGTCAGACAGCATGGAAGCAGGCCCTTCAGCCCACCTCCTCCATGCTGACCAAGATGCCCCATCTAAGCTGGTCTCATTTGCCAGTGCATGCCTTGTATCCTTCTAAACCTTTCCTATCCATGCACCTGTGCAAATGTCTTTTGAGCGTTCCAATAGTATCTGCCTTAACTACCTCTTCTGGCAGCTCGTTCCATACACCCACCACCCATACACCCACCACCCACACACCCATACACCCACACCCCATACACCCATACACCCATACCCACCCATACACCCACCACCCATACACCCACACCCACCACCCATACACCCACCACCCATACACCCACCACCCATACACCACACCACCCATACACACACCACCCATACACCCACACCACCCATACACACACCACCCATACACCCATACACCCACACACCCATACACCCACACACCCATACACCCATACACCCACCCATACACCCATACACCCATACACCCATACACCCATACACCCATACACCCACCACCCATACACCCACCCCCCATACACCCACCACCCATACACCCACCATACCCCACCCACCACCCATACACCCATCACCCATACACCCATACACCCACCACCCACACACCCACCACCCATACACCACCACCCATACACCCTCTGCGTGAAAAAGCTTTTCATTTGAATTGCCTTTCATTTTTTAATTAAAACTACTTGAATTTAAAGTTTTGTACTGAAATATGTATGGAGGAGAGTTGATGGGGGAGGGGAGGGGTGGGGGGGGGACGGCTTAATTCTGCGCCTATGTCTTATGATCTTATATATCCAGGATTATGTGCCACCTGCAAATATTAGTAACATTTGAATTAAAAATTACAGGGCAAGGTTGGCTGAAATAAGTCTGAAGAAATGTCCCAACCTGAATCGTCACCTATCCATGTTCTCCACAGATGCTGCCTGACCTGCTGAGTTACTCCAGCACTTTGCATCCTTTTGGGCAAAGTTAATGGCACATTTTATCCGCCACCTGCAATAAACAGCATCTCAATTGTAAAATGTAGTGAGGTCCGGTTCCATAAATGAGGGCAAAAGGGTGACCTTCGTACTTGATTGCTTTTCATTACTTAAGCATACAAATGCAAAAACATTTCCTGAGGAAACTTTAATAACAGATGGTCAAATTCTTCAACAACCTTATTGGCATCATATTGACGTCTGCAAAGTGCTTCTAAAAGTTACAATTTCAATCAAAGCCAACGTTTTTGACATGAATTTGAGAAAAAGAAAAATATTTGGAAACGTTTGAATGGTTAGGTATAAAAAGAGAATTATTCTCACGGTTCTTAAACTAGGAGACAGAAGAGTACAGAACAGATCAGCACAGCCTGATTTGGGCTGAAAGAGATTCAGAAAACAGTAAAGGTATCATTTTAGATCGACACAAAAAGCTGGAGTAACTCAGCAGAACAGGAGAGAAGGAATGGATGATGTTTCGGGTTGAGACCCTTCTTCAGACTTGATATCATTTTGTTTTGTTAGAATTTAAAGTAGATTTAAATAATTTAAAGTAGTGGGAATGAAGAATTGTTAGGATTAGCAATTAAGAATTCCAATCATTTAAGGGCGGCACAATGGCACAGCAGGTAGAGCTGCTGCTTCACAGCACCAGAGACCCGGGTTCGATCTGGACCTCAGATGCTGCCTATGTGGAGTTTGCATGTTCTCTCTGTGACCATGTGTTTCCTCGGGTTTCCTTCCACGTACCAAAGATGGGTTTGTAGATTAATTGGCCTCTGTAAACCACCCCTAGTGTGCAGGGAGTGGATGAGAAAGTGTGACAATATAGTGAACGGGTGATCGAAGATAGACAAAAAAGCTGGAGAAACTCAGCGGGTGCAGCAGCATCTATGGAGCGAAGGAAATAGGCAACGTTTCGGGCCGAAACCCTTCTTCAGACTGATGGAGGGTGGGGGGAAAGGAAAAAAGGAAGAGGAGGAACCCAAGGGCTGAGGGAAAGCTAAGAAGGGAAGGAGACAGCAAGGGCTACCGGAAATGGGAGAATTCAATGTTTATGCCACTAGGGTGCAGACTGCCCAAGCGGAATACGAGGTGCTGTTCCTCCAATTTCCGGTGGTGCTCACTCTGGCCATGGAGGAGGTGATCGGTGATCAGCGTGGACTCGGTGGGCCGAAAGGCCTGTTTCCATGCTGTATCTCGAAACGAAACTAATTAAGAACTATTGGAATAGTTTGCATTGTTGAGAGGTACCTTTAAGCAATGATCAATGAAGTAAATAACAGCTAAAACAAATTGTAAAAAAAAAACACACAATAAACCAGCAATGGAAATAATAATGGAGAATTTATTGACGGGATAAGCTCAACATCTTTACAGGAAGAGAAATTAAACAGTGCTCAAGAAGGATCAATCCTCAACTGACAATACAACCATTTTGTAAATCGTTTTCTAACGTCACTGATGTAAAAGACCACATCATCTCCATTGGTGAGGGTGTTGATAGAGGGGAACATGATATATATTTGAAGTCTTCCCTGGCAGACAAAAATGCTGGAGAAACTCAGCGGGTGCAGCAACATCTATGGAGCGAAGGAAATAGGCAACGTTTCGGGACGAAACCCTTTGGGTTTCGGCCCGAAACGTTGCCTATTTCCCAAGGGTTTCATCCTGAAACGTTGCCTATTTCCTTCGCTCCATAGATGCTGCTGCACCCGCTGAGTTTCTCCAGCATTTTTGTCTACCTTCGATTTTCCAGCATCTGCAGTTCCTTCTTAAACATGAAGTCTTCCCTGGTTTTGCATGGAACCATATTTGTTCAGAGAAGATTGTGCATTCATCACAGATTCACCAGCTCCAAATTTTCCAAAACATAATAATGAAACACAAGGGGACATACATATTTGCTAAAGATACGTGAATGTGAGTTACTCAAGCTGCCAATATAACCACTTTATTGCAGCAAACTTTACTGAGAACACAGGGGGTGAAAAAAAAATTACAATCTGCATTAATTCATGGTCTGAAAAGCTAATAGATCACGATGCAACTAATGGATCAACACAGACACAAAATGATGGAGTAACTCAGCCTGTCAGATAGCATAAGGAATAGGTGATGTATCGGGTCGAGAACCTTCTTCAAACTGAGAGCCAGGGGATAGGCAGAGATAGATCGATTCTTGATTAGTACGGATGTCCGAGGTTATGGAGAGAAAGGGCAGGAGAATGGAGTTAGGAGAAAGATAGATCAGCCATTATTGAATGGCGGAGTAGACTCGGTGGGCCAAATGGCCTAATTCTACTATTCCTTTGACCTTATGAAAGAAAAATGAGAGATATGGACAGTGATATAGAGATATAGAAGAAATGAATGAAAGATATGCAAAAAGTAATAATGATCAAGGAAAGATGGAGCCCACAAGAGTCCATTGTTGGCTGTGGGCTAGGTGATAATGAGTTATGCAACATGTTTTGATTTATTAGTTACCTAATGCCGTGGCAAATGTTGACATTGGTCAGTATTTGAATGTGAGGGTTTGCCGGATCATCCTCCTGGGACTAAAGACCTCGCACGGTTCATGTTCAAACTGAAGGTAGACAAAATGCTGCAGTAACAGCGGGACAGGCAGCATCTCTGGAGAGAAGGATGTTCAAACTGGTTGCGCAGGGCATGCAGGGTCTCATTGCTTCTTGCAAACTTGAATCAAGATGTCAGTACTGTGAAGATATAGACACAAAATGCAATGTCTTCTTCATTTTCAGTCTGAAGAAGGGTCTCAACCCGAAACGTCACCCATTCCTTCTATCCAGAGATGCTGCCCGACCCGTTGAGTTACTCCACCATTGTGTGTCTATTTCCGGTGTAAACCAGCATCTGCAGTTCCCTCCCACACTTGTCAGTACTATAGTTGGTGAAGCATGCCAGGGGCAATGTCCTTGACTCAGAGGTCTATGCTTCCTTTCCCTTTAAACTTCTTCACAGACCGCTCACTTGATCTCAGCTGAAACATGTTGCCGTAGATATGGGAGACAAAACCGTCGATCTCCACACTGAAGACGTTGTTTTGCTTTGGAATAACTTTGGTTGCGGGATGTTGTTGGGCATGAGGGGAGAGGAAGAAAGCAGAACATACATTAGTGCATGTAAACATTCTTCAGTTGCACAGTATTTGAATGTTTTACAACCTATGGCAAGTGTTATTGAGCACTCTTTACTACAATGTTTGTTAACACAGAATTGATATATTGAGAGGATAGCAACAAGTGTAGATCAGATAACATTAAGTTTAAGTTAAGTTTAATAAGTTTATTGACCAAGTATTCACATACAAGGAATTTGCCTTAGTGCTCCGCCCACAAGTGACAATATGACATACAGTGACAGTTAGGAATGACACATAAAACATTAATAATAACACTTTATCGATTAAACATGTGAATTAAATAAAATACCAGAGCAAAAGGAGGCTACATAACAGAGGATGATTACATGTCACCAGTTGGAGGAAGAGGCATCAAATAAAACTTGTACTTTACTGCCAACAATTATGAATGACCCACCACATTGAATTGTGACTGAGTCACAGAAATATTACACACCAGTTAATGGTGACTACATTAGAGGCTGAGCAAATTGTAAGACAACTTGTTCTGTTTGATCTTGTTTGAGCACGCCTGGTTGATTGCATTCGTGGAGACAGGGTGGACCACGTGAAGGTTCCAATCTCCCACCCCTGATCCTGATTTTAATTGAGTTCCCCCACTAATGTCATGGAAACAAGTGAATAGACAATAGATGCAGGAGTAGGCCATTCAGCCCTGCGAGCCAGCACCGCCATTCAATGTGATCATGGCTGATCATCCCCACTCAGTCCCCTGTTCTTGCCTTCTCCCCATATCCCCTGACTCCGCTATCTTTAAGAGCCCTATCTAGCTCGCTCTTGAAAGCATCCAGAGAACCTGCCTCCACCGCCCTCTGAGGCAAAGAATTCCACAGACTCACCACCTCCCTGTGAGAAAAAGTGTTTTCTCGTCTCCGTTCTAAACGGCTTACTCCTTATTCTTAGACTGTGGCCCCCTGCTTCTGGACTCCCCCAACATCGGGAACATGTTTCCTGCCTCTAATGTGTCCACCTCATGGGATCATAGCATCCCTAGCTAACATTCGGACAACCTCCCTGCTTGAGGTTTCCTGTAGCCAGCCCCGGATTGTTCTGGTCTTTTCTCGCTTCCAGTAACCCCCCCCCCCCCCCCCCCCCCCCCCCCCCCCCCCCCCCCATCCTTACAATCAGTCTGAGGAAGGGTCCCGATCCAAATCGTCACCTATCCATTAACCCCTGGGGCTGATGGCTGGTTTAATTAAATAACTACAATGCATGGTGTAGTTCATAGGAAATGAGAACAAGGAAGTTTGTCTAAGAGTTGGGCATAGCAAATAAATGCACTCTCATTTTAAACTCAAAGTTAAGCAGAAACATAAACTGGATCGATCAACATAAAAGGCGGGAAATAAAACAGGAATCATTGCAATAGTTTAATGGTTAATTCGCTAAAGCGCTTAATTCCCTTCTCAATATCGTGCTGTCACTTGAGAGTACAGGACAGTGACAATCCTTTACGTAAGGATTCATAGACCACTGAGGATTTGTAACAGTACCTTTAATCTTATTTTCCACCGTGATAATCTTGAATATATGTTTCATTTCCTGCAGGATAATTCCAGTAATGCCGACATAAGAGGGACATTTGGACTTCACCACTGCAATACAAACACATCATCAATACACACGTCAATCTCAACTAAAGTTATAAAATGCTGCTATACTGGTGAGTTGGAATAATTGCCAACACATACCTTGAACAAGCAAATTAATTTTACATTTTAGAAACTAGCTGGATGTTTGCGATATTGAGTCTCCAGGTCATTTTCTCAGAAAATTAACTGGACGTTAAGACGTCTCCAGAAAATCGTAAAGTCTTAACGTTTCCAGTTTAACTTGTACAAGTTAGAAAAGCTGACGTTATGTGAGCAGAACCTCTTAATACACAAAATACCTGCCTTTAGAGGGCATCTCTAAACACTCCAGAACTGTTTGGAGTCTGTAGTCTGGGCAATGTTCAGGGACTCGGCAATGGACCTGAATGAATACAGTCACAGACTTCATAAAGAAATGTGAGGAGGACTGCATCCCTACAAAAACCTTCCGAGTGTTTCCTAACCAGAAGCCTTGGATGAACCATGAGATCCGCACTCTTCTGAAGTCCAGATCCCGGGCATTCAGGTCTGGAGGCACAGAAGTCTACAAGAAGTCCAGATACGACCTTGGTAAGGCCATCAAAAAAGCCAAAAGGGACTTCTGCTCCAAGCTGGAGGATGAGACGGATGTTCGGCAACTGTGGCAGGGCTTGAATGCCATCACCTCCGATAAGATGAAATCAGGAGGCAGCTCAATTGTCAGCGAAGCATCACTCCCTGACGAGCTCAATACGTTTTACGCACGGTTTGATAGGGAGAATACTGATGTGCCTTCTCGAGCCCCCATTCGCCTTGACGGTATTTCAGTCACAGTCACAGAAGCCGACGTCAGAAGATCCTTCAGGGGGGGTGAACCCTCGAAAAGCGCCTGGACATGATGGCATAGCCGGGCGTGTTCTAAAAACCTGTACGGACCAACTGGCAGGAGTTTTTATGGACATTTTCAACCTCTCACTTCTAAGGTTTGATGTTCCCACCTGCTTTAAAAGGGCATCAATAATACCGGTACCCAAGAAGAGCAAGGTGACGTGCCTCAACGATTATCAACCAGTGACACTAACATCTGTGGTGATGAAGTGCTTTGAGAGATTGATTTATAGTGCATATCAACTCCTACCTCGACAAGAACTTGGACCCACTGCATTTCGCTTACCGCCACAACAGATCAACGGTGGATGCGATCTAACTGGCTCTCCACTCCGCCCTGGACCACTTGGTCAACAAAAACTCATATGTCAGACTGTTATTTATTGACTACAGCTTGGCGTTTAATACAATCATCCCCTCCAAGCTGGTTACCAAACTGTCAGATCTGGGTCTCTGCACATCACTCTGCAATTGGATCCTCGACTTCCTCATCCACAGACCACAGTCTGTCCGTATTGGTGGAAATGTGTCATCCTCAATAACAATCAGCATGGGAGCACCTCAAGGCTGCATGCTCAGCCCTCTGCTGTGTTCACTCTATACTCATGACTGTGTAGCCGGACATAGTGCAAACACCATCATCAAGTTCGCCGACGACACCACTGTCGTGGGACGTATCACTGATGGGGACGAGTCAGAATACAGAAGTGAGATGGACCAATTGACCAAATGGTGCCAACACAATAACCTGACTCTCAACACCAGCTAAACCAAGGAACTGATTGTGGACTTTGGAAGGGGTAGGATGGGGACCCACAGTCCCGTTTATATCAACGGGTCGATGGTGGAAAGGGTCAAGAACATCAAATTCCTGGGAGTGCATATTTCCGAAGATCTTTCCTGGTCCCAGCACACTGATACAATTATAAAGAAAGCACATCAGCGTCTCTACTTCCTGAGAAAATTACGGAGAGTCAGTATGTCAAAGAGGACTCTCTCGAACTTCTACAGGTGCACAGTAGAGAACATGCTGACCGGTTGCATCGTGGCTTGGTTCAGCAACTAGAGGGTCCAGGAGCGGAAAGGAATGCAGAAAGTTGTAAACACTGCCCAGTCCATCATCGGCTCTGACCTCCCCACCGAAGGGATCTATCGCAGTCGCTGCTTCAAAAAGGCAGCCAACATCATCAAGGACCCACACCATCCTGGCCACGCACTCATCTCTCCGCTACCATCGGGCAGAAGGTACAGGAGCCTGAAATCTGTTACATCCAGGTTCAGGAACAGCTTCTTCCCCACAGCCATCAGGTTATTAAACACACCAACAAACAGACTCTGAACTGTAACAGCCTATTGCACTTTATCTGCTTATTTATGTGTATATTGAACTGAACTGTTCTGTATTTTTGCTTACAATATTCTGTTGTGCTGCAGCAAGCAAGAATGTCATTGTCCTCTCTGGAACACATGACAATAAACTCTCTTGACTTGACTTAATCTTCCTCAGCACGATACCTTGCGAATTAGAATAACTCAGCGGGTCAGACAGTATCTCTGGAGAAAAGGAATAGGTGACGTTTCGGGTCGAGACCCTTCTGACCCATCGGGTCGATGTTGTCTGACCCGCTAGTTACTCCAGCTTTTTGTGCCTATCTACAGTTTAAACCAGCTTCTGCTGTTCTTCCTACATATACCTTGCGTATACACGTGTACTTTGCTTATTACGCAACAAGATTGACGTACCTGTCACAATGGCTCCATGAAAGTCTGCCTTCATCAACTTTGTCTGGATTACATTCGTAGACCTATAAATGTTGTAGGCATGTGTGATAATCATGCAGCATTGACATTCTCTCCAAGACAGTTGTCATTCAGTATGTCAACCAGGAACACACAACGTTACTTAAAACACATTTTTTGTTGTACTCAACATGCACTTTAGTCATTAAGTTTAGATATGTCCATGAATAGATTCTGAAAGATTTGAACATTTAAAAAACACAATGCAGCATTTCATAAGATTTAGAACCACGTTTATAGTGGTCGTTTCTATCAGACACATTTTCCAAACATTGTTTACTAGGCTCATTGTAAATCATTTGTAACAGTGCGGCACGGTGGTGCAGCGGTAGAGTTGTGCCTTACAGCGCCCAAGACCCTGGTTCAATCACGATTACAACTCGACTGTACGGAGTTTGTACGTTCTCCCCGTGATTATGTGGGTTTTCTTCCAGATCTTCGCTTTCCTCCCACACTCCAAAGGAGTACAGGTTTGTAGGTTAATTGGCTTAGTGTATGTGTAAATTGTCCCTAGCGTGTGTAGGATAGTGTTAGTGTGCGGGAATCGCTGTTCGGCACTGACTCGGTGGGCCGAAGGGCCTGTTTCCACGCTGTATCTCCAGCCTAAACAAAACTCAAGTGTTGCTGACTCAAATAAAGAGTGAGATTTAAAAAATCAATTTTTTTGAAATTTCGTTTGGAAAAACTGGGACGTAATATTCTTTTGTCCAATGACAAGGTCTATTGGGTTTGTGTATTTGTTATTGGTGAGGCAGGACTAGATATGCCTCTGATCAAAGGTGACAATAGACAATAGATACAGGAGTAGCCATTCGGCCCTTCGAGCCAGAACCGCCATTCAATTTGATCATGGCTGATCACCCACAATCCGTACCCCGTTCCAGCCTTCCCCCTATATCCCCTGACTCCACTATCTTTAAGAGCCCAATCTAGCTCTCTCATGAAAGTATCCAGAGAACCGGCCTCCACCGCCCTCTTGAGGCAGAGAATTCCACACTCACAACTCTCTGTGTGAAAAAGTGTTTCCTCATCTCCGTTCTAAATGGCTTACCCCTTATTCTTAAACTGTGTGGCCCCTGGTTCTGGACTCCCCCAACATCGGGAAGATGTTTCCTGCCTCTAGAGTGTCCAAACCCCCCCCACCACCAAATTCTTGGCTCTCGAGCAGCGTCTCATCCAGAGTAATGCCACTGAACATCAAGGAGAAGATGGTGGCATGGTATTTTGTGTGGCTTGACAGCCACTCATCAACCCATCTCAGTCTTGCAGTGGTCACGTGCAGGAAGACTCAGATAACCGAGTCTGATGGAGGTTCTGCAAGCTCACATACTGTTTAATGAGTCCACTATACTCTACAAGGATAGTACTTACGTTTGAGGCTTCAAGCCATTGCATAGATCTCGAATGTATTGTTTCCACAGCTCATGCAAAGGGAGGAACAATTCATACCTGAGAAAAGTGAAATGGTTCAAATTAATATTTAAACACCTGCAAGTTATTTGTGTATGAATACAAGACTGATCAGTTCACTTTTCAATTTAGAAACTTTATTTTTACATAATTCTGTCATATTTTCTTGGCTTTTTACCATGGTCAGCTAGGACAGCAGTTCAGAATGTGGAGTTTACTGCCTTCATTAATTTAGCTAATTCAGAGGATATGTGGCACGAGTTCAGAGTGAAGGAAACCTGGATATGGTGTTCATCACTAACCATAAGAATTGTATTGTGTCTTTCTGACGTCACATGGTGAAACTCAAATCAGAAACAAAGCTGGAATTGAAAATCAGGCTCGTACAGGGAGCCAATAACTAGATACACAATGTGCACGTGGAATAAAGAACAATACAGCACGTGAACAGGCCCTTTGGCCCACAATGTCTGTGCTGAACTTAATGCCAAGATAAACCTATCACACCTGACATACCTCTCTATATCCATGTGCCTATCTAAAAGCCTCAGGCCTCACTATTGATCTGCAATGCAATGAACATAATTGTACTTTAAAAAATATAGATCACACCAGTTTCTCTGTGTTTTTCTGCTTTTTAAAAAGATCTACAAATGTGCGTAAAATCAGAATGGGCTACAATATTTGAACACAGATAGGCAAACATACCTTTGTTGTTCAGGGTTTAGCTCAAATAGCCTCAATTCCCGCCTCTCTTTAGCAGACAGACACTTTGTCTTCCCCTTCTTTTTCTTGTTCCTTTTTGTGGTCCCAACAAGGGTAAGATTTTTATACAAATAATGATGCGTTTCTTTCTGACTCAGCTGCGGTAAACTGGATCTGACAAAGGATGCGATGAACTCTGCCGATTTCTTGCCTTCAGGTAGCTGTCAGAAGGAATTTGTGAACATTTGAAACCGGCAAACAACTTTTCACAAGGTCGACAACTGCATTCCTCAAACCTAAGATGCTTGTTTAGCTAATAAAAAATGTTACCTCAAGTTGCCAGGACTGAGGAACTGAGCTATAGGGAAAGGTTGGGCAGGCTAGAACTTTATTCCTTGGAGCGCAGGAAGCTGAGAGGTGTATAAAATCATGAGGGGAATAGATAGGATCTTTTACCAGGTTAGGGGAATCAACGACATAGGTTTAAGGTGAGAGGGGCAACATATAATAAGAAACTGAGGGGAAATTTTTCACTCAAAGGATGGTGGGTGTATGAAACAAGATGACAGAGGAGGTAGTTGAGCCAGGTACTATAACATTTAATAGACACTTAGCAGGTACATGGATAGAAAAGGTTTAGAGGGCTGAAGAGTCTGTTGCCATGTTGTATCTTTCAATCAATCAAGAAGACAGTTAAAAGATCAATGGGATCGTTTTTATTATTAGCTAGGAACTGCATCAATGCCTCGGATTCTTTAGAAGATTGATGAGATTCGTTACGTCGACAAATACTCTCTTGAACACTGACAGGTGCACGGTAGAGATCATATTGACTGGTTGCATCACGGCCTAGTTTGCTAACGATCGCCGATGAATGAAGGTGTTTACAGACCGTGGTAGACACTGCCCAGTCCACTACAGGTCATTAGTGGTCTATGATTCTAAAAATATGATCGACTATTAATATTCCACAAGCACAAATAATTTGTGTTTCAAAATCCATAAAACAGTGCAAAATTATATACCAGCTGCAAGGCAAAAAGGCAAAATAAAACGATCAATACACCAAATGTAAGTATATGATGATACCTCAGAGATGTATATGGAATAAGGTTTTGGTAGTTGCCATGTGATACTATTAATCATATCAGTAGGTTTTTGGTTGTTTACACACTGTTGCATGACCCAAACAAGCTGCTGTAAGCATTGGCAACATAAAAGCACCAGAGGGCGCAGCGTACCTGAAGCTCGGACTGGTCCCCTGCATCAGGACGGATCCTGCTGTAAATAATGCCTTCAACAGCAAAATAAAGAAGTTCAGTTACATTTTGGAAACAGGGCAGCGTTAAAGTAAGTACATGGTTATTTCAAATAGAAAAAATATGAAAATCATGCAAAATGTAAGCCACATATTTGGTTCAGTCTGAAGAATGGTCTTGACCCGAAATGTCATCCATTCCTTCTCTCCATAGATGCTGCCTGTCCCGCTGAGTTACTCCAGCATTTTGTGTCTATCTTTAGTTAGGTTAGAGATACAGCATGGAAACAGGCCCTTCAGCCCACTGAGCCCATGCTGACTACTGATCACCTGCTCACAATCGTTCTATATTTTGCCACATATTACTGCATCAAGCAAAGCATTCTGTGGGGATATATTGTAGTCAAATGAAGCATGCAGTGCGAAACCCTGTAAGTGAACCATTAGAAGCCATAAAGCTACAAATATAGCAGGACTGCAAATCCTTGAACAAAGCACGCGTTGAGTTGGCAATTAATCATTTTAATTCCCTTTACTACTGCAAAGCAAAGCTGTTGCCAGCAGCACAATTAAACCAGGAATTTAAAAAAAAATCTAATGCACCAGCTGAATCATCAGAAATATTTTATTGCATTTCTGAGGAAGATGAATGACATTTTTTAATATTGGAAACCTAATGTAAAATATCGCACATGCATGGACCAGATCCGTCTTTTTTTGTGGATGGAGTGGAAGGTTCCAAAGAAAATAACTATTCCCAAGTTATCGGAGCAGAATTAGGTCATTCATCCCATCGAGCACTCAGCCATTCAATCATGTCTGATCTCTGCCTCCCAATCCCATTTTCCTGCCTTCTCACCATAACCCTTGACATCCGTTCTAATCAAGGATTTGTCTATCTCTGCCTTAAAAATATCCACTGACTTAGCCTCCACAGCCCTCTGCGGCAATGAGTTCCACAGATGAACTATCCTCCGAGTAAAGAAGTTCCTCCTCACCTCCTCGGGCTAAAGAAGTTCCTCCTCACCTCCTTTCTACAATATGTCAGGTTTAAATCCCAATGCCACACCTCTGACCTATTACACAATTCCAGATTGTCATGTGCTTTTGCCAAAACATGTTTCAAATAAGGTTTTAAATATATTTGAAGAATTATTGGCTGGTCCTGCAAATGAAAGTTCTTTGTAGCTTTCATTTCCATCATCTGCTTAAATGATCAAAACACTTCACAATTGCTGACTGCCAAGATAAGGCAAACAATTTATTTAACATTTTTCTCAGCTATCCGAGTTAAACAAAAATCAATTCAAAGCCACCAAAGGTAGTATAAATCCCAATTTTACTGCCTGATACGTTTGTCTTCAACTAAGTATACAGCAATGATTACAGATAAATCACCTGCCATTTTTACTCAATTCTGACTGTGGCTGCACTGATCAATGATTGAATAGAGCCATTTGGGTTCCTACTCGATCATCATTTTTTTGGTATTAGTCTCCAAGTGCTAAACCCATAATGCAGATGCTGCTTTACAAAAAAAGATACAGAGTGCTGGAGTAACTCAGCGGGTCAGGCAGCATCTGTGGAGAACATGGATAGGTGACGTTTCACAGAGTGCTGGAGTAACTCAGCGGGTCAGGCAGCAACTCTAGTGAACATGGATAGGTGAAGTTTTGGGTCGAGACCTTTCTTCATTCTGATTGTAGACTTGTCCATTTTATTAAAGTTGGTCATGAATAAGGGCATTTGCCGGAGAGTGGGTGGCATTTGTTGGGAGAATGATGGCATCTGCTAGAGGAGTAATGGGCCATTCGCCAATGGAGTGGGGGGAGAGGAGGGAGCATTTGCCAGGGGAGTAAGATGGTGTTTGCAGGGGGAATATGGGGGACATTTGCCAGGGTATGGGGGGGATTAAAGAATCCCCTTCCCCTCCCCAATCTCCCCACCCCTCTCCTCTCCCCACTCCCTCTCTTCCCAAACGGGTGCAGCAGCATCTATC
The DNA here is from genome assembly GCF_028641065.1 of Leucoraja erinaceus. Classification (NCBI taxonomy): domain Eukaryota; kingdom Metazoa; phylum Chordata; class Chondrichthyes; order Rajiformes; family Rajidae; genus Leucoraja; species Leucoraja erinaceus. The sequence goes on from NC_073393.1 coordinate 1,968,984, forward strand.
GAGCAAAGGAAATAGGCAACGTTTCGGGCCGAAACCCTTCGGGTTTCAGCCCGAAACGTTGCCTATTTCCTTCGGGTTTCAACCCGATCCGCTCCATAGATGCTGCTGCACCCGCTGAGTTTCTCCAGCATTTTTGTCTACCTTCAATTTTGGAATAGTCTTCACCCTACCATAGTTACCCAACCAGATGCAACCAAATTGAAGGTAGATCTTTCTTCCAAAAAACCCTTTATGGCTTAAGTCCTCCCTCCACCACCTCCAGTTTAAATTCCATTTGGAATATTTTGGAGGACCAAGGGACCAAGAAGAACAATAATTCACTACCGTCCTCTCTTGTACAAAATTCTTAAGGGGTTGGACAGGCTAGATGCAGGAAGATTGTTCCAGATGTTGGGGAAGTCCAGAACAAGGGGTCACACAGTTTAAAGATAAGGTGGAAATCCTTTAGGACAGAGATGAGAAAAACATGCTCTCTCCCCATTCTCTCCACGACAAAACACAAGGACAGACCACTGTTGCCCCCTCGGTTGCCGCTCGCTCTCCTTCACACTGTAGCAGACCACTGCCCCTCACAGCAGCAGACAGCGCCAAGGCAGGGGGCGTGAACCTCATCTCGCCCCCAGTGTAGGCCCAGTCCGCCCCCCGGTGTAGGCCCAGTCCGCCCCCCAGTGTAGGCCCAGTCCGCCCCCCCCGGTGTAGGCCCAGTCCCCCCCCGGTGTAGGCCCAGTCCGCCCCCCGGTGTAGGCCCAGTCCGCCCCCCCCGGTGTAGGCCCAGTCCGCCCCCCCCCGTGTAGGCCCAGTCCGCCCCCCCGTGTAGGCCCAGTCCTCCCCCCGGTGTAGGCCCAGTCCGCCCCCCAGTGTAGGCCCAGTCCGCCCCCCCCCCCAGTGTAGGCCCAGTCCCCCCCCCCCCCCCGGTGTAGTCCCGCCCCCGGTCCGCCCCCCCCCCCCCCCGTGTAGGCCCAGTCCGCCCCCCCCGGTGTAGGCCCAGTCCTCCCCCCCCCCGGTGTAGGCCCAGTCCGCCCCCCCGGTGTAGGCCCAGTCCGCCCCCCCCAGTGTAGGCCCAGTCCATCCCCCCGTGTGTAGCCCAGTCCGCCCCCCCGGTGTAGGCCCAGTCCGCCCCCGGTGTAGGCCCAGTCCGCCCCCGGTGTAGGCCCAGTCCGCCCCCCCAGTGTAGGCCCAGTCCGCCCCCGGTGTAGGCCCAGTCCGCCCCCCGGTGTGGGCCCAGTCCGCCCCCCGGTGTAGGCCCAGTCCGCCCCCGGTGTGGGCCCAGTCCCCCCCGGTGTAGGCCCAGTCCGCCCCCAGTGTAGGCCCAGTCCCCCCCCGGTGTAGGCCCAGTCCCCCCCCCAGTGTAGGCCCAGTCCCCCCCCAGTGTAGGCCCAGTCCGCCCCCCGTGTAGGCCCAGTCCGCCCCCCGCCCCCTGCCCCTCACAGCAGCAGGCCGCGCCGGTGTGTAGGCCCTCACCCCGCACCTCAGCCCGCGTCGCCATGGCAGCAGGCTCGGCTGGGCTCGGCGCGCCGTGATGACGACAGGAGGGGGCGGCGGCGCGCAGCAGTGACAGAAGGAGGAGGCGGTTGTCATGGTGACCCCGCCCCGCCAGCCCGCTGATGGGCCGAGTGGCCGCCCTCAACATGCTGCAGCTCCTGCAGGTCTGTAAACACACGGTGCACGGGGGATAATACACACACACACACAGGTTACATCAAATAATTACCTCAACACAACTGTTGATTATGTTTTTGATTTTTTTGTCTTTGGATCGAATTCTGTCTTTAATTTGTGTATTGGTGATGTCTTTATTATCTATTTTACTCCGATTATATGTTTTTTACTCTTGATAAATTCTGTAAGGTGTCCTTGAGACTTTAGAAAGGCGCCCACAAATAAAATTTATTATTATTATTATTATTATTATTATTATTAAGTGCAAACACACTCACACTCCCACACACACTCACCCACATACACCCACACACTCACACACACTCACACACACACTCACATACACACTCACATACACCCACACACACCCACACTCAGACACACTCCACAGAAGCTCATAGTGTTGTGAATGGATCTCCGTTTACAGTTTAGTTTTCTTGTCACACGTACCGAGGTACAGTGAAAAGCTGTATCCAGTCAGCGTGCTATCTAGTCAGCGGAAAGACAATACATGATTACAATCGAGCCATTCACAGTGTACAGATACATGATAAGGAAATAACATTTAGTGCAAGGTAAAGCCAGCAAATACAGACCAAGGATAGTCCGAGGGTCCCTGATGAGGGAGATAGTAGTTCAGCACTGCTCTCCGTTTGCGGCTGGATGGTTCAGTGGCCTGATAACAGCCGGGAAGAAAGACTGTCCCCGAATCTGGAGGTGTGCGTTTTCACACTTCTGTACCTTTGCCCGATGGGAGAGAGGGGAAGAGGGAATGGCCAGGGCGCGACTCGTCCTTGATTATGCTGCTGGCCTTGCCGAGGGAGTGTGTGGATTTGACTGCCCCTAATGCTGTGGCGTTTAAATAATTCCTGATTTATTTTGCATGCTTTGCTGTAGCCTGGCATTACACTGCAGTGTTAAGTCAGTTCAGCATCATTAAAGAAATGTTTCGAATTGATTTGAAAAGTTTTTCATAAATTAACGTGTCATGTTGGAACAGTAGCAGGTCAAATGGATAAGACAGATTTGGAGGGATATGGGCCAAATGCGAGCAGGTGGGACGTGAAGATGGGACATGCTGGCCGGTGTGGGCAGGTTGGGCTGAAGGGCCTGATATTGCCACACTGTATGGCAGCATGACTCTAAATGACATTTGTAGGTTAATTGGTCCTCTGTAAGTTATCCCTAGTGTGTAGGGAGTGGATGAGAATGTGGGATAACATAGAACTAGTGTGAACGGGTGATTGATGGTCAGCATGGACTCGGTGGCAAGAAGGGCCTGTTTCCATGCCATACCTTTAAATAAAAAAAAGCATCTGAAAACAGGCAGTTTAACGTATTTAAAAATAATTAATTAAAATTCCACCTGACAGTACCATAGCATAATGTCACTCAACAGTATAGGCAGCTATTTATTAAATATCTTCTCTCAAAGAAGTTTCAGAAAAGATCAAGGTTTCTTTGCAGATCTTTTCCCCCAACGACATGTAAAGATGTGGTTTTAACACAGTGTGAATACTATGGTGATTGATTATAACAGAAGCATCTAAACACTGTTAATTTTATTCTGATCTGAGCAAGTCATGTAATCCTCGGTTGGACAGGTCTGACAGATGGCTTCGCTCACACCTTTATTAATTGCATCATGCACAGTGTTTGTAGCATTGGATGGAAGGCTTCACAAATTACATTGGCATGCCTGAATAAGCCAGTTCGGTATTCCGACTGCACATGCACAGGTCATAGGTCGCTCGTGCATGGTATACATACACATAAAAACAAACAATAATAGTGCAAAAATACAAAACCGATGCCCCTAGTCTTTGCAGCACAGAGTTTATTAGTAGGTCGTAGTGTTTACTAGCCTGATTGTTGCAGGGAAGAAGCCGTTCCTGAACCTGGACATTCCAGCTTTCAGTCTCCTACATCTTATTCCCGATGGCAGGGGTGAAATGAGTGTGTGGCCAGTGTGGTCATTCAACAAAGTGCAGCACAGTGGTCACCATTTCAGATTTTACTCTCCATATTTGAGGTGTTGTTTATCCTTTGAAGTGTGTGTGCTGATTTGGAAGCCAACTAATAGCAATTACATGACCAATCAAGCGTAGGCTGAATTATCACACACAGCTGACTTGTGATGCTTATTGAAGCACATTGTGATAATGACTATCTTTACTGATGTTTGTTCAACTCCATCACACAATTCAGGCTAAATAATTATTCAGTTACTTCGCTTGGTGACATTTATCTCCAATTATTTAAATATAAATATTCCAAAATATAAACAGAAAGTAAAACAGATTAAATCACAATGTGTGAACTGAATATTAAGCTCTCACTAAAAGGGTCTCTCATCAGCATTAGGTTAGTTAGAGTCTGGAACAGCTTCTTCCCCTCTGTAATTAATCTTATGAATGGTCCTTCCGTTGGGTACCATTACAGACATTGGACTTTGTCTCTGGAACTGATGCGCTACAACGCTGAGAACTATATTCTGCACTCTGTATCTTCCCTTTTGCTCTACCTAGAGTACTTAAGTTTGACTTAATTGTATTTATTTGTTGCATAATCTGATCTGCTTTGCAAACAAAGCTTTTCACTGTACCTCAGTGCACGTGACAATAATAAATCTATAGCTAAATCAGTTTTGTGCCGTGCAAGTTTTCATCGATAGCCAGAGGTGAACTGTTGAGGGGAAGGGCATGTCTCCATAGGGCATCAAGTACACATGGGAAGCTTGCCTCAATGCAGGGACCCCCCACCCCATTCCACCCCACCCCACCCCACCGCCCCATCCGACTAATAATTGACGTGTCAGAACGTTGCCGAAGGTTCTCCTGGAAGTCTGAAGCCAGCAGCAGCATTTGAAGGGGACACAAGAGACTGTCGATGGTGGAATCAGCTGACGACAAGTCTTGACCCGAACCGTCACCTACCCACTCCCTTCACCGATGCTGCCTGACCAGCTGAGTTTCTCCAGCACTTTGTATTATGCATTTGAAGGAGACAATAAATGAAGAGTTAGGGCAATAATCCAACCTTCTTGCCAAAGCCAGTGTTATCTACATTGGACCAGCCCCAAACTGAGTGAAACCAAGAAAGATGACCAAATTATTCTGTACAGTTAATTATGTAATGTACCAATATTTCTGAAATGGCAATACTAAAGTTGTAACTGCCATCACTTAAAGCTTCCACTAGAGTGTACACTAGAACAAGTCACAGATAGATGATGAAACGGAAATGTGTTGAGGTTTTATATTGTCACTGTAGCAAGGTACAGTGAAAAGTTTAGTTTTGCATGCAATCCAAACAGATCTGAAGAAAGGTCTTGATGCAAATCATTGCCTATCCACATTCACCAGAGATGCTGCCTGACCCGCTGAGTTATTCCAGCGCTTTGTGTCCATTTGTGCATTAACCAGCATCTGCAGTTCCTTGTTTCGAGACAGCAAGGTTTCAAGATCAGTTTATTGTCACGTGTACCAATTAAGGTACAGTGAAATTCAAATTACCATACAGCCATACTAAAAAAAACAACAAAACGACACAAAAGTTAACATAAACATCCACCACAGTGGATTCCCCACATTCCTCACTGTGGTGGAAGGTAATAAAGTCCAATCTTCTTCCTCATTTATTCTCCACGGTCGGGGCAGTCAAACTCAGCGGGACAGGCAACATCTCTGGAGAGAAGGAATGGGTGACTTTTCGGGTTGAGACCCTTCTTCAGACTGATTGTGGGATGTTGTTCCTGCTTTTCCGTCTCTCCTCATGCTTTCCTAAGATTATAAGGAGTGTTCCACCTCTCTTCCAGTCTTTGACTGTTTGCACTGTTAAGTTTCATCTGCAATTTTCTGATCCCATCATAAGAGATTGAACTTTTTTATCGCCTTCCATCACAGTGAGGAATGTGGAGGTCAGTCACTGTGGTGGATGTTTATGTTAAAATGTATTTTATGTGTTCTGTTGCTTTTTATTTGTATGACTGACTTGGCAAATGAAACTCCTCATTTGTTGCAAAACATACTTGGCTAATAAAGTATTATTGTATTGTATAAGACTTCCCTTTTGCAACATTCCTCTTGGTATTGCAAATAATTACGCAGTTATAGCTCAATTGTAATCATGTATTGTCTTTCCGCTGACTGGTTAGCACACAACAAAAGCTGTTCACTGTACCTCGGTACACGTGACAATAAACTTCACTGAACTGAACTGAGCTAAACCGACCCAGTTCTTTATTTACCAATTTTTAATCATCTACAGTACATGAAAAATGAGGCAAGAGTAAACACACAATTGCAGACAAAATTAAATGGTGACAAACATGGCTCTACCATGAAGTGAGTGGCAGTGGTGCAGCAGGTAGAACTGCTGCCTCACAGCACCAGGGACCTGGGTTCGATCCTGACCTTAGGCGCTGTCTGTGTGGAGTTTGCAGGTTCTCCCTGTAAACGGGATGTGGGAGGAAACTGAAGCATCTGGAGGAAATGGTTTAAGGTTTCTTGTAAAAGGTTTACAAGAATGATCCCAGGGATGAGTAGGTTAACCTATGATGAGCGTTTGACGGCACTGGGCCTGTACTTGCTGGAATTTAGAAGAATGAGGGGGGCGCCTCGTTGAAACATACAGAATAGTGACAAGCTTGGATAGAGTAGAGAAGATGTTTCCACTATTGGGAGAGTCTAGGACTAGAGGTCAGAGCTTCAGAATTAAAGGATGTGTGGATTTGAAGAAGGAGTAGAAGAGAATTTCTCAGTCAGAAGTGGTGAATCTAGAATTCTTTGCCACAGAAAGTCTGTTTGTCAGTGGATATTTTTAAGGCAGAGATAGATAGATTCTTGATTAGTACGGGTGTCAGAGGTTTTTGGGAGAAGGCAGGAGAATGGGGTAAGGAGGGAGAGATAGATCAGCCATGATTGAATGGTGGAGTAGACTTGATGGGCCGATTGGCCTAATTCTACTCCTATCACTTATGACCTTATGAAACCAACAAGTGCAGATTTTGCGTGTTAATTGATCTCTGTAAATTGCCCGTAACGTGTAGAAGGTGGGATAACATAGAACTGGTATAAATGGGTGATTGATGGCCAGCATGTACTCGGGCTGAAGGGCCAGTTTCCATGCAGTGTCGTTAATTAACTAAAAAAAGTGGAGGAAAAGCACTGTGCTAAGCTCAGTACGTATTGTATCACAAAATCACTTCCATAGTACATACATATATACATGGTGTAAATGAATTTGTGGGGTTGAGCACTATCTTTCCTTTGCTCTACCTATTGTATTAGAGTATGACGATTGTATATATGTATTGTATTACCTAATTTATTCAGATACCATGCAAAACAAAGCATGTCATTATACATTATTTAAGTCTAGACTTAAAACTTATTTCTACTCACAAACGTTTCTCAAGGTCCTCTGAGGGAGCGCTGTATGTATGTATTTATATATGTATTGTTGATCTATGTACCACTGTATGTAGCATGTTAGCACCTGTACTGATGTAAAGCACTTTGGTCAATGAGAGTTGTTTTTAAATGTGCTATAGAAATAAAATTGACTTGATTTGACATGACAATAATAAACCTAAACCCTAGCCCGATCTTTAATCTTACTATTTTACTTCATAGTTCCTTTTATGTTTCTTCACTAGTTAGAGGCAAGAAATACAAACAATGATTTTACGCAGAGCCTTCCCCACCAGCGATGTGCCTCAGCAAATTGCAAGCACGTTGCCTGTGAATTTCCATTTATTAATTTTAATATGCTTGGCCATCTGGCAAGGATTCGCGCTGATGGCACTGAATCAGAAAAATAAATCCTATAAGCACTTGAGTGGTGGGTGTATGGAACTAGCTGCCAGAGGAGGCAGTTGAGGCTGGGACTATCCCAACGTTTAAGAAACAGGTACATGGATAGGACAGGTTTGGAGGGATATGGACCAAGTGCAGGCAGGTGGGACTAGTGTAGCTGGGACATGCTGGCCGGTGTGGGAAAATTGGGCCGAAGGGCCTGTTTCCACAATGTATCACTCTATGGCTAAAATAAAATCAGTCAAAGTTTCACTCAGAAACAATAGGTGAAGAATATAAAGCAGCTGGCCAACATAACTGTGAGGATTATGTACCAAGATTGAGGGAGTGCAAAGAACTAACACTTTTGTACAAGGCCTTCCTTGGAAGACCACTTTGTGTAGGTCAAAGCTTTCTACTTAAAAATTGAAGTATATTTTCCATGTAGCTCAGATCCATTGCTGTATTTTTGCAATGTAGGTAGGTAACAAAAAGGAATATGATGGAGCCATGCAGCACAGAAACAAGTCCACCCCAACTATAATGTACTCACTTGGGCTAATTCCAATATTTTATTCTTCCCACATTCCCGTCCACGCCCTGCAGATTCAACCCCTCACCTACACACTGGAGGCTAACTCATGTTAACTCACTATGAGTGTTGGAGGAAGCCAGAGCACTTTGAGGCAACCCACAGTCATAGATAGAGTTTTGAGAGATGGACATAGCTTCCGGGTATCCACAATTAGTGACAGATGCCTCGTGGCTTTCTTTGTGGAGATCCTGCCAACTGTTGCCTGGTGCAAGAAAAATGTCTACTTAGAAACCTAGTTATTGTGAAATATATGGAAAATATATAAACTCTAGGCTTAAACAAACAACACAAAGTGTTGGAGTAACTCTGAGGGTCAGACAGCATCTCTGGAGGACATAGATAGGCCATCTCTGGATCAGGAACCTTCTTCAGACCAGAGCCTGATGAAGGATCTCATTCTTTGACTGTCCTTTCCCTCCACAGATGCTGCCTGATCCACTGAGTAACTCCAGCACTTGTGTTGGAAGGAACTGCAGATGCTGGTTTATACCAAAGATAGACACAAAGTGCTGGAGTAACTCAGCGGGTCTGGCAGTATCTCTGGTGAGAAGGAATATGTGACATTTCGGGTTTCTGGTCAGGAACTACAGCACTTTCTGTTGTTTGCTCAAGATTCTTGCATCTGCAGTTCTTTGAGCCTAAACTTCTGCTTTCTTGATCATCAGCCCACTTTTAACAATGCTCTAACAGGTTTTTCATTTGCTGCATTCTATTATGAAAATAACTTAACTCTCTCACTCGATGTTTAAGGGAGTTAAGCAAGGTTAAGCAAGGTGAACAATTCTTAATATTTCATCTGGTGGTTTGCTTGTAGCAATTGAAATTTGTCTTTCAAAAGAAGCAATATTTAACAGGAATAGATGACCTACATTTATCACAGTCAAAGATGAAAGGTGTTTACTACAAGCTTAATGTAACTTTATAACAGAGTATTGTTTATTTAATGGAGTAATTAGTTATACTTCACTTACTGTTCTTCAATTATAAATCCATTTGAAAGCAAAATAGACCTAATGGCAGTTTAAGATCAAAGGATCGACTCGTTAGAAAATTGGATTGAACACAAACTAATGTCATTAAGCATTTCATCAGAACACGTGGACAGATCTTCAATCAACCTTCTTTTCCTTTCCATATCATTGCCTGCAAATCCATCCCAGTCAGTGGAGTTAATGCGATAAAAATTCACATCAGCAAGTGGAACTTTAGCTCCGAAATACATTGTGTTGAAGTCAATGGAATGGAATGAATGACAGAGGCAGAGAACAGCAGCATGATGATTTTGCACATTTAATACAACCAACCTGGGATACATTTATAGACTTGTATATTTAAAGTGGCAATCTGGAATTCCCATTCTAGTTTATCAAAAGTAATTAGTAGATAGCAATATGTGAATATTAGCAGCACAGTGGCACAAGGTCATAGGATAAGTGATAGGAGCAGCATTGGGCCATTCGGCCCATCAAGTATACGGGTGCTGTCTGTATAGAGATTAAACTAAACTGATGGAGGGTCTCGACCCATTCCTTCTCTCTAGATATGCTGCTTGTCCCACTGAGTTACTCCAGCATTTTGCGTCTATCATCGGTGTAAACCAGAATCTGCAGTTCCTTCCTACACATTTCATATACTTAAACTTAATCTCCTTTTCCCTGGAGAAAGAGCATGTTCACCATCCCTACTATCACAGTGAGCTGTACACTGGGGAACATCCTTGTCTGCAACGATGTGTCTTCACATCCAGTGACCGGGCAATCACACAGCGAGGGTGTGTCTACAACAGGCGACAGGTCCCAACCAGCCTTTGTTCCTAATTCTTCTGATTCATACTAAATTAAAATCTCTCCTGTAAAATTATCGGAGGCATAGATAGGGTAGACAGTCGGAACATTTTTCCCAAGGTGGAAATGTCAAAGACCAGAGGGCATAGCGTTAAGGTGAGAGGGGCAAAGTTTAAGGGAAATGTGTGTGTGTGTGTGTGGGTGGTAGTGGGGGGGGGGGGAAGCTTTTGATACACAGAGGGTGGTGGATGTCTGGAACAAAGCGGAGGTGGTGCAGACAGATACGATTGTGATATTTAAGAGGCTTTAAGATAGGCACATGGTTATGCAGAGAATGGAGGGATATGGATCACATCTTGTGGGCTGTAGGGCGTGTTCCTGTGCTGTATTGTTCTATGTTCTGATTGAGGTATCTCACCAAACTGCTCTCATAGAAACATAAAACATAGGTGCAGGAGTAGGCCATTCGGCCCTTCGAGCCTGCACCGCCATTCAATAGTTTATTTATTCATGTGTGTATATATTTATATCATGGTATATGGACACATTTATCTGTTTTGTAGTAAATGCCTACTATTTTCTGTGTGCTTAAGCAAAGCAAGAATGTCATTGTCCTATACAGGGACACATGACAATAAACTCACTTGAACTTGAACTTGAATATGATCATGGCTGATTATCCAACTCAGTATTCTGTACCTGCCTTCTCTCCATACCCCCTGATCCCTATAGCCACAAGGGCCACATCTAACTCTCTCTTAAATATAGCCAATGAACTGGCCTCAACTACCTTCTGTGGCAGAGAGTTCCAGGGATTCCCCACTCTCTGTGTGAAAAAATGTTTTTCTCATCTCGGTCCTAAAGGATCTCCCTTCTATCCTTAAGCTGTGACCCCTTGGCCTGAACTTCCCCAACATTGGGAACAATCTGCCTGCATCTAGCCTGTCCAACCCCTTAAGAATTTTGTAAGTTTCTATAAGATCCCCCCTCAATCTCCTAAATTCTAGCGAGTACAAGCCGAGTCTATCCAGTCTTTCCGCATATGAAAGTCCTGTCATCCCAGGAATAAGTCTGGTGAACCTTCTCTGCACTCCCTCTATGGCAATAATGACCTTCCTCAGATTTGGAGACCAAAACTGTACGCAATACTCCAGGTGTGGTCTCACCAAGACCCTGTACAACTGCAGTAGAACCTCCCTGCTCCTATACTCAAACCCTTTTGCTATGAATGCTAACATACCATTCGCTTTCTTCACTTCCCTGCTGCACCTGCATGCCTACTTTCAATGACTGGTGTACCATGACACCCAGGTCTCGTTGCATCTCTCCTTTTCCTAATCGACCACCATTTAGATAATAGTCTACTGTCCTGTTTTTGCCACCAAAGTGGATAACCTCACATTTATCCATATTATACTGCATCTGCCATGCATTAGCCCACTCACCCAGCCTATCCAAGTCGCCTTGCAGCCTCCTAGCATCCTCCTCACAGCTAACACTGCCCCCCAGCTTAGTGTCATCCGCAAACTTGGAGATGTTGCATTCAATTCCCTCGTCCAAATCATTAATATATATTGTAAATAGCTGGGGTCCCAGCACTGAGCCTTGCGATACCCCACTAGTCACTGCCTGCCATTCTGAAAAGGATCGGTTTACTCCTACTCTTTGCTTCCTGTTTGCCAGCCAGTTCTCTATCCACATCAATACTGAACCCCCAATACCGTGTGCTTTAAGTTTGTATACTAATCTCTTATGTGAGACCTTGTCGAAAGCCTTCTGAAAGTCCAGATACACCACATCCACTGGTTCTCCCTTATCCACTCTACTAGTTACATCCTCAAAAAATTCTATAAGATTCATCAGACATGATTTACCTTTTGTAAATCCATGCTGACTTTGTCCAATGATTTCACCACTTTCCAAATATGCTGCTATCCCATCTTTAATAACTGACTCTAGCAGTTTCCCCACTACTGATGTTAGACTAACTGGTCTGTAATTCCCCATTTTCTCTCTCCCTCCCTTTTTAAAAAGTGGGGTTACATTAGCTACCCTCCAATCCTCAGGAACTACTCCAGAATCTAAAGAGTTTTGAAAAATTATCACTAATGCATCCACTATTTCTGGAGCTACTTCCTTAAGTACTCTAGGATGCAGCCTATCTGGCCCTGGGGATTTATCGACCTTTAATACATTCAATTTACCTAACACTACTTCCCGGCTAACCTGGATTTCACTCAGTTCCTCCATCTCATTTGACCCGTGGTCCCCTGCTATTTCCGGCATATTATTTATGTCTTCCTTAGTGAAGACGGAACCAAAGTAGTTATTCAATTGGTCCGCCATGTCCTTGTTCCCCACGATCAATTCACCTGTTTCTGACTGCAAGGGACCTACATTTGTTTTAACTAATCTCTTTTTCTTCACATATCTATAAAAACGTTTGCAGTCAGTTTTTTTATGTTCCCTGCCAGTTTTCTTTCATAATCTATTTTCCCATTCCTAATTAAGCCCTTTGTCCTCCTCTGCTGGTCTCTGAATTTCTCCCAGTCCTCTGGTATGCTGCTTTTTCTGGCTAATTTGTACGCTTCATCTTTTGCTTTGATACTATCCCTGATTTCCCTTGTTATCCACGGATGTACTACCTTCCCTGATTTATTCTTTTGCCAAACTGGGATGAACAATTGTTGTAGTTCATCCATGCAGTCTTTAAATGCCTTCCATTGCATATCCACCGTCAACCCTTTAAGAATTAATTGCCAGTCAATCTTGGCCAATTCACGTCTCATACCCTCAAAGTTACCTTTCTTTAAGTTCAGAACCATTGTTTCTGAATTAACCATGTCACTCTCCATCCTAATGACGAACCCAACCATATTATCATCTCAGATGATAAAGCCTCCTAAAGAGACACCATCTCCTTCTCACCATCCAGTAAGTTGTCTCGTTCTGAGGGCCCTCTTCCCCACCTCCTCTTTCCTTTCATCTTGGTCAGCCCATTTGAAAAATCACCGTCACCACAGAAGAGACAGTATAGTTGAAGCACTTCTATTCCAATGAAAGGGGCAGTGCAGCAGAAAATGATTCCTTCAATCACTTGGGAAGCAGAAGTACTGTGGATACGCTCACTTGATGGTAATAGGGACACTCTGCAGTACTTCCCAGGTATTAGGCCATAAAACACTGCACATTCAACACATACCTATTAAATAATTCAGCAGATTGTGGAATGTTAATATTGATAGCAGCAGGGATGCACTGAGTTCACGAACATGTGCACATATCAAATGGAAAGAAAAACTGTCCATTTTGCTGATGAAACCCAAGATGTGTCCACCTGCAATGTAAACCTTAATTCCCCAAAACGTAGCATTTCCTGCCTAGAAATCCATAACATAAAACCTTCCTTTCCTTTCTTGTTAAAATACAACCACACCTACCAAAACATTGGCAAAACAAGTGCACTACTCATCAAGAACATGAGCAAATTAAACAGCCGCCCCTTTATTGGTATGTGAGAGGGTTATTGTCAGCCTGAGAATAGATTGCTTGCAATAAAAGATTCTACTTTTATTTAATGATTTTCATTCTGCGCAAATTTTATAGTTTAGTTAAGAGATACAGCGCGGAAACAGGCCCTTCGGCCCACCGGGTCCACACCGACCAGCGACCCCCGCACGCTAACACCATCCTACACCCACTAGGGACAATTTTTTAAAATTTACAAAGACAATTAACCTACAAACCTGTACGTCTTTGGAGTGTGGGAGGAAACCGTAGATCTCGGAGAAAACCCACGCAGGTCACGGGGAGAACGTGCAAACTCCGTACAGACAGCGCCCGTAGTCAGGATGGAACCCGGGTCTCCGGCGCTGCATTCGCTGTAAGGCAGCAACTCTACCGCTGGGCCACCTTGACGTGATTTTTTTCTGCATCCAGAAAGCACAATTGATTTGTGGGAGAATTGGCTCTTTGATATCTGTCAACGGCAGTCTCTGAAGAGAAAACTTGATATAAAGCCACCTTAAGTACAAGAATGTGCCGGAAGAAACTCCAAATGCCGGTTTAAACCGAAGATAGACACAAAAAGCTGGAATAACTCAGCGGGACAGGCAGCATCTCTAGAGAGAAGGAATGGGTGATGTTTTGGGTCGAGACCCTTCTTCAGATTGGTTATGGACAAGGGAAACGAGAGATATAGACGGTGATGTTGAGAGATAAAGAACAAGTACAATCATTTATTCTCGTCTACGCTCCAGAAGGAATCCGGCAGTATGTATCTTCTCAGGCTAGACGCAGGATAAATGTTCCCGATGTTGGGGGAGTCCAGAACCAGGGGTCATAGTTTAAGAATAAGGGGTAGGCCATTTAGGACAGAGATAAGGAAAAATAATTTCATCCAGTGAGTTGTGAATCTGTGGAATTCTCTGCCATAGAAGGCAGTGGAAGACAATTAATTGGATGTTTTCAAGAGAGAGTTAGATTTAGCTCTTAGGGCTAATGGAATCAAGTGATATGGGGAGAAAGCAGGAATGGGGTATTGATTTTGGATAATCAGCCATGATCACACTGAAATGGCGGTGCTGGCTCGAAGGGCCGAATGGCCTACTTACACCTGCACCTATTTTCCATGTTTTTATGTTTCAAAGTCCAGTAATAGTCACCGACTGCAACAGTGATGGCGTCTGAGTGTGCAGACTCATCAAAGTCGTGGCTTTTCAATGACAGGGCATGGTTCAGAGCAGAACAATAATTTTCTTGGGAATGAGCCCTGTAGGAGCAGAAAGCAGCAGCAACACATTGATACGTTACACTGAGTCTCTGATCCGTTTTCAGAGCTGTTACAGAGGAGCTGCTGTTTAATTCAAATCGTCCAATTTTAATTAAATGAACTGCCGTACATTTCAAAGTCGTCGTTCCTATTTCTGAGCAACTTACCAGCAGCTGCGCTTCATTACTGAATCCAAGTGTGATCGTGTTAAAAAAAAAGAGGCACAAAGTGTTGGAGTAACTGCGCGGGTCAAGCCGCTTCTCTCTGGAGAGAAGGAATGGGTGACGTTTCAGGTTGATGCAATAGCAAGGACTGACATCAACTTGGATGCTGTGGAATTGGTACGGGTAGAACTGCGAAATAGCCATGGGCAGAAAAGGCTTGTTAGAGTTGCATACAGATGCTCAAACAGCAGTAGGGAGGTTGGGGATAGCATCAAGCAGGAACTTGCGTGTCGCAAAGGTACAGCAGTTATCATGGGTGACTTTAATCTTTGGGCCAACCAAACTGGTAGCAGCGCTGAGGAGGATTTCCCGGAATGTACAAATAAGTAGAAGACTAGAGAACAAGGACATCCTAGACTGGGTATTGTGTAATGGGGAAGAATTAGTTGGTGATCTTGTGCAAAGCCCCTTGGGCAACAGTGACCATAATATGGTGGAAATCTGCATTCGGATGGAGAGTGACATGGTTAATTCAGAGACTAGGGTCCTGAACTTAAAGAAAGGAGACTTTGAAGGTATGAGACGGGAATTGGCCAGGATAGACTGGCAAGTTATTTCCCCCTCCCCCGACTCTCAGTCTGACGAAGGGTCTCGGCCCGAAATGTCACCCATTCCTTCTCTCCAGAGATGCTGCCCGTCCTGCTGAGTTACTCCAGCATTTTGTGTCTACCGGCAAATTATACTTAAAGGGTTGAGGGTGGAGATGCAATGACAAAGATTTAAAGACCACATGGATGAACTCCAAAAATTATTCATCCCTGTCTGCCGAAAAAATAAAACGGGGAAGGCGGCTCAACCGTGGCTAACGAGGGAAATCAAGGATCTGTTAAATCCAAGGAAAAGGCAGATAAATTGGCCAGAGGAAGCAGCAAACCAGAGGACTGGGAGACATTTAGAACTGAACACGGGGACAAAGGGGTTAATTAGGAGAGGGGAAAAAGAGCATGAAAGAAAGCTTGCGGGGAATATAAAAACTGACTCTAAAAGCTTCTTTAGATATGTAAAAAGAAAAAGATTAGTGAAGACAAATGTAGGTCCCTCACAATCAGAGACAGGTGAATTTATAATGGGGAACAAAGACATGGCAGAACAGTTAAACGAGTACTTTGGTTCTGTCTTCACTCAGGAAGTCGCAAACAATCTCCCGGAAATACTAGGGGACTGACATATATATATATATATATGTAGAGAGAGAGAGAGAGAACAGGCCCTTCGGCTCACCATGCCAGTCCACCATGCTGACCATCCCACTTTCCCAAAGATGTGTGCATTTGTAGGTTAATTGGCCTCTAAGTTGCTCCTTAGTGTGTAGGGAGTGTAAATGAAAGCGGGATAACATAGAACAAGTGTGAACAGATGTTCAATGGTCAGCATGGACTCGGTGGGCCAAAGGGCCTGTTTCCATGCTGTACCTTTCAAGTCAAAACAAGTCCATTATATCTGTAAACCTCAGAGTTTGTCCTCTGCCCAGTTGTGCCTTTCTCCATTCTTTCCCGTCAGTTCCACAAGCTAATTCAGCAGCGCTCTCCTGATGCTGAATGGGCATCATGAATCCTGCAAATCATTGCCAGCAGGACTTCGCTTGCAGGAGGCCACTTATCTTCCAAGCACTTCCAGTTTATTTCAGCCTGAAGTGATTGGAAGCTCCGAGTTCCCGGCATCTTTTATTAACTCACCATAATTAAGTTCATCGATGCTCTCTGACTTGCCGCCTTGAGAAGCAGTAAAGGAATCCGGATTCACAGACACGCACCTTTAAAACTGCAAGGGGAAATTTGATAAAACCATAACAGTGTTTGTGGTCTTGGTATTTTAATTAAGAGCGGTGGAGACATTGGAAATCAAATTGCAGCGGCCACAGTCTACCCAGTGTGATGAAAATCAAGAGTCACATTTCTCGTTTATCATCACAATTTAACATATAGAACATAGAACAGTGCAGCACAGGAGCAGGCACATTGGCCAACAATATCCGTGCTGAACAGATGCCAAGTTAAACCTAAACTCCTCTACCTGCACGTGATCCATATCCCTCCATCCCTTTTTTATTCCATATCATAGGGTCATAAGGGATGGGAGTAAAATTAGGCCATTCGGTCCATCAAATCGATTGGTGATCTATCTCTACCTCCCTTGGAACGTATAAGATTGTTAAGGGCTTGGACACGCTACAGGCATGAAACATGTTCCCGATGTTGGGGGAGTCCAGAACCAGGGGCCACAGTTTAAGAATAAAGAGTAAGCCATTTAGAACGGAGATGAGGAAACACTTTTTCTCACAGAGTGTGGTGAGTCTGTGGAATTCTCTGCCTCAGAGAGCGGTGGAGGCAGGTTCTCTGGATGCATTCAAGAGAGAGCTAGGTAGGGCTCTTAAAAATAGCGGAGTCAGGGGATATGTGGAGAAGGCAGGAACGGGGTACTGATTGTGGATGATCAGCCATGATCAGAGTGAATGGCGGTGCTGGGTCGAATGGGCCTACTCCTGCACCTATTGTCTATTGTCTATTTTCCTAACCCCATTCTCCTGCCTTCTCCCCATAACCCCTGACACCCGTACTAATCAAGAAATCATATATCTCAAAAACCATGAGCTGAAAATATGTTCAAACCTTTCCAAATTAAAATTATGTTGCGAGGTTGAAATTCAGCTCAACTCGGAGTGGAAGGCAACCTCATCTCCATTACACAGCCACATCTCCTCACCAGATAAAAGCTTCCCAAGTTCTGATCTCCCCAGAGGAGCATGGGTGAAGCTCAACAGACTTGGTACTGGTGTTGGGCATTTCAATGCCAGTCAAGAGAGTCAAGAGTCAATTTAATTGTCATTTGGACCCCTGGAGGTCCAAACGAAATGCCGTTTCTGCAGCCATACATTACACACAAATAGACCCCAGACACAACATAATTACATTTAACATAAACATCCATCACATAACTGTGATGGAAGGCCAAAAAAACGTATCTCTCCACTGCACTCTCCCCCCCCCCCCGATGTCAGAGTCAAAGTCAAAGCCCCCGGCTGGCGATGGCGATTGTCCCGCGGCCATTGAAGCCACGCCGGGTGGTGCGAGGTCGCACACCGGGTCTTGGTGTTGGAGCCCCCGGTGTGTGCTCGCAAAGTCCCGCGGCCGTTCCAGCCGCGTGGGGCAATGGTGTTAGGCCCCGCTCCAGGAGCTCTTCGACCCCGCAACACGGGCGGGAGAATTCGCCGTTGCAGGAGCCCCGAAAAGTGGTCTCCCTCCAGGGAGCCGCGCGGGGTCGTCCGAGCCGTCCGCAGACCCGCAGTAGCAGCCTCCGACTCAGCAGCAGCAGCGGCATCGGCAGCAGCAGCAGCAACAGCAGCAGCGGCAGCGGCAGCGCTCCTCCACCGCTCCACCCGCTCCGGTCTCGGCCAGCTCCGCGACGGCAACGGTGAGTCGGCACCAGAGTCCCCGGCTTCTTCCCGTTGGAGGCCGCTCCTCGTTGCGGCCTCAACGACACCTGAGACCCGACGAGAAAAGGTCGGGTCTCCAGTGCAGGGAGAGATTCAAAAGTTTCCCCCCCCCTCCCACCCCACCCCCATCCCCCCACACACACGCCCCAACATAAAATAACAAAAACTACATAAAAACACAGACAAAAAATAATAAAAACGCGGACAGGCTGCAGAGGCCGCTGCTGGCCAGAGCCGCGCCGCCTATCGGCAGCCAGCGTGTGGAGATGGGCGCTCTCTCTGCCAGAGCCCAGCCTGTGAATGTGGAGCAGAACAACAGGCAGCCAACCATGTCATCTCTGGGTACTCGCTCTACCACCCACCAAATTGAGCTGTGTTAGGGCCTGGCAGACATTGACGCCAACAGAGGCAACAACCTGGCTGCTCAACATCCGGCTTGAGATCTAACTATTCCTTTGGTTTATTTATGTTTCATTCGCAAGAAGAAGAAGCTTCCATTTGAAAATGGCAGCTGTGGATTGTGACAGTCCCAATAACTTCAAGATTCCTCCTGCCTTTTCACCGAGTGCACCCAATGACAGAACAACACTTTGTGCATTCATGGTTTAAATTATTTTCTGACTGCTAATGATTAATGCTGTAAGCGGTCAGTTAATTAATTATTGATAATTGTAACTGGGTTTGACTATTTACTGCGTTACAATAGTCAATTTTAACACAGTAAATGTTTGGGACATTGATAATTGTCCCTCCATAATGTTTGGGACAAAGACCGACAGATCAGAGACACTCTTCAGGAGTCAGGTGTGGATTTGTCAATGACCACTGTCCGCAGAAGACTTCACGAACAGAAATACAGAGGCTACACTGCAAGATGCAAACCACTGGTTAGCCGCAAATATAGGATGGCCAGATTACAGTTTGCCAAGTAGTACTTAAAAGAGCAACCACAGTTGTGGAAAAAGGTCTTGTGGACAGATGAGACGAAGATTAACTTACAGTACATTTAAACTTCACCAAAGGTAATCCACAATGATTAAGGCTGCAATCTTTGAGCCCAGATTATAACACATTCTCAAACTATTTTGTCACCATTGCCATGGTGATATGTCAGCGCTTACTGTGTGTCTGTGTGGAGGCTTCATGTTACTGACATGATCAACCGAACCATAGCATTTAATTCCAATTACTGATAGGGAGAGAATTGCTGGTGCATCAATATATCTGAGAAACATTGTTATTTGCATTCGGGTAATGCAATCTGATGGATATGGACAACATTGGTTGGGAGGGTAATAAGAGATGAAATAATGATTTATCTTTCTAATAAAACCTCGAGGAGTGGTTGCTGGTGTAGCAACGTGCTCCTTTAACGGTATCTCGGTGTCATTGTGGACTAAATTGAATCTGAGGTGATGATAAAGAAAATGAAAAGGCTAATTAGATCCATGCTACTCACTGTGAAGGATTACCTGTGAACTGTGCATCAAATGATAAGACTTGGTTTCATGCCATTAATTCATGAAATGTTTCTACAGCCCGCTGTTCAGAAGAGGGTCCCAACTTCTCTTCTGCTGCATGTGTGTAAGTCTAGTTTAGTTTAGTTTGGAGATACAGTGCGGAAACAAGTCCTTCGGCCCACTGAGTCCTTCAGCCCACTGAGTCCGCGCTGACTAGCGATCCCCGCACATGAACACTATCCTCCACACACTGGGGACAATGAAACCAAGCCAATTAAACTTGTACATCTATGGGGTGTGGGAGGGAACCGGAAATTTAGGAGAAAAGCCATGCCGGTCACGAGGAGAACGTGCAAACTCCGCACAGACAGCACCCGTATTCAGGATCGAACCCGGGTCTCTGGCGCTGGGAGGCAGCAACTCTACTGCTGCGCCACTGTCTCTGAGAGCGACTTAACATTCACAGTGGCTGATCCGGTAGGCGGCGCGGCTCTGGCCAGCAGCGGCCTCTGCAGCCTGTCCGCGTTTTTGTTATTTTTTGTCTGTGTTTCTGTGTAGTTTTTGTTATTTTATGTTGGGGTGTGGGAGGGGGGGGAAACTTTTGAATCTCTCCCTGCACTGGAGACCCGACCTTTTCTCGTCGGGTCTCAGGTGTCGTTGAGGCCGCAACGAGGAGCGGCCTCCAACGGGAAGAAGCCGGGGACTCTGGTGCCGACTTACCGTTGCCGTCGCGGAGCTGGCCGAGACCGGAGCGGGTGGAGCGGTGGAGGAGCGCTGCCGCTGCCGCTGCTGCTGCTGCTGCTGCTGCTGCCGCTGCTGCTGCTGAGTCGGAGGCTGCTACTGCGGGTCTGCGGACGGCTCGGACGACCCCGCGCGGCTCCCTGGAGGGAGACTGCTTTTCGGGGCTCCTGCAACGGCGAATTCTCCCGCCCGTGTTGCGGGGTCGAAGAGCTCCTGGAGCGGGGCCTAACACCATTGCCCCGCGCGGCTGGAACGGCCGCGGGACTTTGCGAGCACACACCGGGGGCTCCAACACCAAGACCCGGTGTGCGACCTCGCACCACCCGGCATGGCTTCAATGGCCGCGGGACAATCGCCATCGCCAGCCGGGGGCTTTGACTTTGACTCTGACATCGGGGGGGGGGGGGCGTGCAGTGGAGAGATAAGTTTGTTTGGCCTTCCATCACAGCTATGCGATGGATGTTTATGTTAAATGTAATTATGTTGTGTCTGGGGTCTATTTGTGTGTAATGTATGGCTGCAGAAACGGCATTTCGTTTGGACCTCCAGGGGTCCAAATGACAATTAAATTGACTCTTGACTCTTGACTGGGGTTCTCAAGCAGGGACAGAGGAGAAATATCATGCTCTTTAATTCAAAAAGCACCTCTGCTTTCACCTAACTCCAACACAAAACAAACGGCAAAGGAATATGGACCATGGGGACACAAGGAAGTCTATTTCCACCAGGGGGCGCCGCTCGATTGGCATACCCGCCAACAGTCTGCCTGTTTTTTCGTCTTTTTAAAACATTTTTAGTGTGTGTTAAGAGTTTGTGTAAATGTTCTATGGTTTGTTTTATGTGGGGGACCCCCGGGAGGGGCTTGGGGGAAACTTTTTTTCAGTTTCTTACCTTGCCGGAGATGCGAATGTTTTCCGGATCGCATCTCGGGTCGCTCTGCGGCCTACCATCGATGGTGCTGGAGGCCACTTCGGACTGACTTGAGCCCCACTGTGGAGCGTGGACTTAACATTGATACTGATCCCTTGCCTGATCCCAACCGTGGCCTGCGGACTTACCATCAACAGCTCGCAGTCTCGGGAGAGGCAGAGTCGGGACGTTCCAACGCCACAGAGGCATGACCAGCCCCCGACACTGAGTCTGATCGCTGGCACGGGGAAGCTGACATCCCCCCGATGCAGAGGGCCCAAACGCCGCCGGCTACGGGAGTCAGGAACGTCCCATCAACGGGGGGCTCCAGGCCCCCGACCGTGGGAGAGCAAAGAAGGGAAGAGATTTTAATTTTTTTTTCACCTTGCATCACAGTGAGGAATGTGGAGGAGTCACTGTGGTGGATGTTTATGTTAAAATGTACTTTGTGTGTTCTGTTGCTTTTTATTTGTATGACTGACTTGGCAAATGAAATTCCTTGTATGTTGCAAAACATACTTGGCTAAAAAAGTATTATCGTGATTATGATAGATACAAGAATCTGGAGCAACGCACAACGTTCTGGAGCACCTTTTATTCCTTGGAGCACAGGAGCACATCTTATGAAAGTGTACAAAATCATGAGAGGAATAGATTGGGTAAACACACACAGTCTCTTGCCCAGAGTAGATGAGTCAAGAACCAGAGGACATAGTTTTAAGGTGAGGGGGGATTGATTTCATGGGAGCCTGAGGGGTAACTATTTTTACACAAAGGGTGTTGGGTGTTTGGAACAAGTTGCAGGAGGAGGTAGTTGAGACAGGAACCATCGCAACGTTTAAGAGACATTGTGATGGGTACATGGATAGGATGGGTTTAGAGGGATAAAAGCAGGCAGGAGGGACTAGCGTAGATGGGACATTTTGGTTGTCATTGGCAAGTTGTGCCGAAGGGCCTGTTTCCCAAGCTGTATGAACTTTATGAACTCGATATCTGTGGAGGGAATGAATATGATGCTGTCGGACCTGCTACATCCCTCCAGCGTTTTGTGTCATAATAGCATTCTACTACCCAGACGGCACTGGGCCCGTACACGCTGGAGTGTAGAAGGATGAGGGGGAACCTCATTGAAACTTACCGAATAGTGAAAGGCTTGGATAGAGTGGATGTAGTGAATTATAGGGCGTTCCTTTAGGAAGGAGATGTGGAGGAATCTCTTTAACATAGAAACATAGAAATTAGTTGCAGGAGTAGGCCATTCGGCCCTTCGAGCCTGCACCGCCATTCAATATGATCATGGCTGATCATCCAACTCAGTATCCCGTACCTGCCTTCTCTCCATACCCTCTGATCCCTTTAGCCACAAGGGCCACATCTAACTCCCTCTTAAATATAGCCAATGAACTGGCCTCGATTACCCTCTGCGGCAGAGAGTTCCAGAGACTCACCACTCTCTGTGTGAAATCAGAGGGTGGTGAATCTGTGGAATTCTTTGCCACAGAAGGCTGTGGAGGTCAAGTCAATGGATATTTTAAAGGCAGAGATAGATAGATTCTTGATTAGTACGGGTGTCAGGGGTTATGGGGAGAATGGGGTTAGGAGGGAGAGATAGATCAGCCATGATTGAATGGTGGAGTAGACTTGATGGGATGAATGGCCTAATTCTGCTCCTATCATTTATGAACTTACTGGGAATTTATTCTTTCAGGCTTCCTTTGCTATTTCCATTTGCAGGCATGCTGCACACTCCCAATAAACTCTGAATATTCAGCCGTGAGTGAAGAAAGTTATTAGCACCAGTACTTATCCATGCCAACAAAATAAAGAATCATTCAGTGACATTGAACGGACGGCAGGTGGTCCACATTTAGACTACGATTCTCCTTTCAAAACAGCACATAGAATATCATCTATTGGTCGAATATTACTGTTTAGAGATGGTTCACTAGGTCTCAGAAAGAACTGCAGATGCTGGAATAATCGAAGGTAGACAAAAAGCTGGAGAAACTCGGTGGGTGAGGCAGCATCTATGGAGCGAAGGAATGGGTGACGTTTCGGGTCGAGACCCTTCTTCAGACCGAGCGTCAGGGTTAACGAGTTACAGAGATAAGGAAGTGTAAGAGGTCAAAAGAAGTGAAGATCTTGGAGAATGTACAATAGGTCATTGTTGGCTTGGGGAAGGTGATACAGAGCAAACAGAGTTACAATGAAATCAGGGGGACATCTTGTGGTCGGAGAACTGGGATGGAGAGAGAGGGAAAGCAAGGGTTACTTGAAGTTGGAGAAGTGAATATTCACATATTGAATATTGCGTGTAGGGTGTAGAATCTGGGGGAATTGAAAACAATATGTAAAGTCAGATTAGATGAGTGTAAATGGGTCAGCATGGACTTAGAGGGCCGAAGGGCCAGTTTTCGTGCTGTGTCTCTAACATGCATTTCAAAACCACACCGATATCTGTTGAGAAGAATCAAATGAACACATATTTTTTAGCTCATATTGAGGACCACAGCAACATTACAGATTGAAGGCGTTATTTGAAAATTCTTTATTCCAACTTATTATCAGCAATATATCAATACAGTTTAAAAATGAATGTCTTACTTTAATTCCCATCTTTATTAAAAAATAAATATTGTTGATGTTGAATAGTTTCAGTGGTGGGATGATTTGTTTCAACATAAAAGGCAATCAAATCCAAAAGTCATTAAAGAAAATGAGTGAACAAACCAAAACAGATCAATTAAAAATATTCACATTTTGTTAGATTTACCGACCCTGCTTTATCACTCTAGATTATCGATAACCGATAGGTGGCTATGGAACGACTTGTAGTAGTAAAGGAGCAGGCATAACTCATCACAAAGAAAAGTCATCTTATCATTGCCATGCCACACCCAACACTGTGTTAATTGTAAAATTAATGTACCACATTGTAAACATTTAGAATGTGACTGCTGTCAATCTTTGAAGGTTGTCTTCAAATGAAAATGTCCCCTTCCCTTGCCTTCAAATGCTTCCTTCGATATCGTGAAAGGCAATTTGATGTCACTAGTATTTAAGTTATTTTCTCTCTCCACAGACTCTTGTGTCTTCGTTGCACATTTTCTTTATTGGCTTGCGAAAGGTTCGCTTTGCAGTCAGTCCAAGGATCAATAATATGTGCAGAGATCGTGTGAGACCATTAAAGGGATAAGCAGCAAGAGGGCCAGAGGGCAAAGGGGTTCGAAACCTGCAGGTGGATTGAACATGTAGTTATTTCACACTGAACTCCCACTAGAAGCATTTTCTCATCAATGACGTTCGCTGCTCATCCATAATAATAGCCCATTCCCCATCCACAAAGAGGACTTCACATTCATGCAAAAGCTATTATGGACAAGATTTGTGAACCATAATTATCCCCTTCTAAACTCAAGGTTGTAATTGGAATTAATGTTGACATAACTGATACTGATAATACACGATTAAAGTGGCGGCACGATGGCGCAGCGGCAGAGTTGCTGCCTTGCAGCGAATGCAGCGCCAGAGACCCGGTACAATCCTGACTACGGGCGCTGTCTGTACATAGTTTGTACGTTCTCCCTGTGATCTGCGTGGATTTTCTCCGAGATCTTCGGTTTCCTCCCACACCCCAAACACGTACAGGTTTGTAAGTTAATTGGGTTGGTAAATGTAAAAATGGTCCCTAGTGGGTGTGGGATAGTGTTAATGTGCGGGGATCGTTGGTCGGCACGGACCCGGTGGGCCGAAGGGCCTGTTTCCGCGCTGAATCTCTAAACTAAACTAAAACTAATTGGCTATAAAAAAAATCCACAAAGTGCTGGAGTAATTCAGTGAGTCAGGCAGCATCTCTGGAGAACATGGATAGGTTGGCGTTTTGGGTTGGGACCCTTTTTCAGACCCGAAATCTTGCCTATCCATGTTCTCCAGAGATATCTTATTCCCATGAAAATAAATAGCAACAGTTTACTCAATCATTTCCAATTATTAAGCCACAAGGAACTGCGGATGCTGGTTAGCAAAATAAACCATAAAAATGCTGGAGTAATTCAGCAGGTTGGGCAGCATCTGTGGAAGGAATGGATTCTAATTGTCACATGATCTTCCAGCCTGAAGCTTGCAGGAGCACTTTGATACATATGATGGAATAGAAAATGGTGCTAAAGAAAGCCTTCATTTACAATATGTTCATTACAATGTCAGGGACATTGCAAAGCTCTTCACAGCCAGTGAAGTATTTGTGAAGTGATAATGCTGTTGCAAAAACATACCTTGTAAAGACGAGGAAAAATAGAGCAGATGATCTTTCGATCCGGCAACACTTTTCAAAAGAACATGCGTAACCCCACTCCTCAATCCTCCTGCACACTGACATCCCATCTACTGCATGATGGCTTTAACATCTAAGAACTAAATAATTCCCATGTGTTTATGAAGGAACTGCAGGAAAATTGAAGGTAGACAAAAGTGCTGGAGAAACTCAGCGGGTGCAGCAGCATCTATGGAGCGAAGGAAATAGGCAATGTTTCGGGCTGAAACCCAAAGGAAATAGTAAAGGAAATAGGCAACGTTTCGGGCCGAAACCCTTTGGGTTTCGGCCCGAAACGTTACCTATTTCCTTCGTATTATTATTTGCACTTTATCAGTTTATTTATCCATGTGTGTATATCCATTATCCATCTGTGTATATATTTATATTATGGTATATGGACACACTTATCTGTTTTTTGTAGTAAATGCCTACTATGTTCTGTGTGCTGAAGCAAAGCAAGAATTTCATTGTCCTCTACAGGGACACATGACAATAAACTCACTTGAACTTGAACTTGAACGTGAACGTTCCATAGATGCTGCTGCAACCGCTGAGTTTCTCCAGCATTTTTGTCTAAGTTTTGTCTTCGGTTTCGGCCCGAAACGTTGCCCATTTCCTTCGCTCCATAGATGCTGCTGCACCCGCTGAGTTTCTCCAGCGCTTTTGTCTAATTCATTACCATCATTAATACAGTGTACTCATTGATATATTCAGGTCAGCTCTAAGATTTCAAACCTACTCACAAAAAAAAAAAATCTCATGCCAGTGCTTTATGGCTGACTCTGGGCCTGACTGGATGACACCTATCTCTCCATGCCCTCAACCACCTTCACCCCATGCCTTGGGAACGCCGACAAGACTACAACACCTGCCTACCTCTTTCAAGCCCTGTTCAACAACGCTTCCCCAATGTTGCACTTCAACTCTTTGCCAATGAGGGGAAAATATCACGACACAGGAAACTGCAGGTAGGGGTTTACCAAAAACAACACAATAAGACAAGGCTGAAGAAGGGGTCCCGACCCGAAACAATAGACAACAGGTGCAGGAGTAGAGGCCATTTGGCCCTTCGAGCCAGCACCGTCATTCAATGTCATCATGGCTGATCATCCCCAATCAGTACCCCGTTCCTGCCTTCTCCCCATACCCCCTGACTCCGCTATTTTTAAGAGCCCTATCTAGCTCTCTCTTGAAAGCATCCAGAGAACCTGCCTCCACCGCCCTCCGAGGCAGAGAATTCCACAGACTCACCACTCTCTGTGAGAAAAAGTGTTTCCTCGTCACCGTTCCAAATGGCTTACCCCTTATTCTTAAACTGTGGCCCCTGGTTCTGGACTCCCCCAACATCCGGAACATGTTTCCTGCCTCTAGCGTGTCCAAGCCCTTAACAATCTTATATGTTTCAATAAGATATCCTCTCATCCTTCTAAACGCCAGGGTATACAAACGCCCAGCTGCTCCATTCATCGCCTGTCCATTTGTGTCTTTGCAGGAAACATTTTTATCTGGATTTCAGTTGCTTGCTGTACTATTTATATATTTTGCATTAATAGAAAACGGCATCCAAAATGCCTTTGAACACCATGTACCCTCCCACCATCGCGAACTGCATTTCCTCACTGAATAAGAATGTGAGTTGATAAGGAGCTAAATCGAGCATCCTCGCTATTATCTTACACTTTGAAATCAAAGCGCATGAGAAAACATCTTTTCCTCCTCCTTGTGAGAGTCGTGTGGCACGGAAATATGCCCTCTCTCCCACCGAGTCCTCATCAGCCATTCAACACCTATTCATTCTAAACACATGTTATTCTCATGCAGAAAACCCACGCTGGTAGTGATTAGATCAAATAATTATTTTCTGTCGTGGATAACATCAGATTTGCCGTAATAGACGGATATTTTGAAGAGTTTTATTGCAAAGAAATTCTCCAGCTCTCAGTGATAGAGTCTTACAGAACAGAAACAGGTTCTTCGGCCCAACATGTCCACGCCGACCAACATGCCCCATCTACACCAACCTCACCTGCCCATGTTTGGCCCATTTCCCTCTAATCCTTTCCTATCCATGCACCTGTCCAAATATCTTTTAAATATTGTAATAATATAGGCCTCCACTTCCTCCTCTGGCAGTTAATTTCATGTCTGATTAACCCACTGATTGTAGGTAGACAAAAACTGCTGGAGAAACTCAGCGGGTGAGGCAGCATCTATGGAGAGATGGAATAGGCGACGTTTCGGGTCGAGACCCTTCACCTATTCCTTCTCTCCACAGAAGCTGCCTCACCCGCAGAGTTTCTCCAGCATTTTGTGTCTACCTTCGATTTTTGAAGCATCTGCAGTTCTTTCTTAAACGACCCAGTGATTGTGGTCACCCGTGAGTGCTTGGGGAAAATATTGAAGAATGTCCAACACTTGACAACTGTATTGTAGCTGAGTAACACAGTAACACAGGTCAGGCAGCATCTCTGGAGAACGTGGGCAGGTGACATTTCACGCTGGGACCCTTATTCAGATCGATTATGGGACTAGTTTATATGGGAGAGGCAGAGAAGAAAGGTGGAAGAGAGATGGCAGGAAGATTTGGCCTGGCAAGCATCTTTGGTGGTTTGACGACATTGGCACAACTCTGTATTGGATCCGCTATTGAGGGAGTCCAGCGTAGGTTCACCATGTTAATTCCCAGGATGGCGGGACTGTCATATGATGAAAGAATAGGTGACTGGGCTTGTATTCACTGGAATTTAGAAGTGCGAGAGGGGATCTTATAGAAACATATACAATTATTAATGGTTTGGACATTGTAGATGACATGCCCGATGTTGGGGGAGATGCAGGAAACATGTTCCCGATGTTGGGGGAGTCCAGAACCAGGGGCCATTGTTCAAGAATAAGGGGTAGGCCATTTAGAACTGAGATGAGTAAAAACCTTTTCACACAGAGAGTTGTGAATTTGTGGAATTCTCTGCCTCAGAAGGCAGTGGTGGCCGATTCACTGGATGCATTAAAAAGAGAGTTAGATAGAGTTCTTAGGGCTAGCGGAATCAAGGGGATATGGGGAGAAGGCAGGAACGGGGTACTGATTGTGGATGATCAGCCATGATCACATTGAATGGCGGTGCTGGCTCGAGGGGCCGAATGGCCTACTCCTGCACCTAATGTTTATGTATCTGCGTATCTAGGACAGGTTTAGAGGGATATGGGCCAAATGCAGGCAGGTGGGACGAGTGTAGATTGAACATGTTGGTCGCCGTGGGCAAGTTGAGCCAAAGGCCCTGTTTCCACGCTGTACGACTTTACAAGCAATAAGCTTCTGGGTAAAGCCAGATATTTAAATTGATTTCTCTAGAGAATTAGTTCAATGGAACTACAAAAGTCCCGACTTACGATACGAATAGTTGAAGCTATGTTCTTGAGGAGCATGATATTATCAGTGCCCCTCCTTATGTAGCTACAGGTACTTGCAAATTAATTTGCAACATTTTAGTTCCAAGGCCACGGAACCAACCCTGATTTCCTATTTCCCCCATATATCTGGGCATTAAGGTTTACAACAGTGCTCATGCATGCTAACTTATAATTGTAATGAATAACTTCTGTGGCATCCTTTGATATATTGACCAGAACTGCAGGCGACGGAGTTTACAAGAAATGATTTCTGTAGAATTAAATTGCGTAACGACCCAATTTTATTGAATTAGTATTGATCTTAGGACAAATAAAATCTTTGTCATCCATCTGTCTGTGACTGCATGCTGCTCCAAGTATGGCCGAATATTTTGATGTAATAAATAAATCTGAACAATATTGGATTTATATCTGCCAAATTAAAGTAAGTGTTTTACAGTGGCACCAATATTGTATTAACATTAGTGGCCAACATAGTTCACTTGGTTATAAATGTCATCCTGTCTGGTATTTGAAATTGACAACCTGGGACTTAACCAAATCAGCATTTTTTTGCGCAAATAGGAAGAAAGACAATTTAGAGAATTCAGGATGTTTTACGTAGTCGGTGCATATGATTAATATTGTCCAGGGCGCAGTCCAAGTTACCAGGAATGAGGAGGTTTTTCCTGAGGCTGTGATGAGCGTTTGTCGGCACTGGGCCTGTACTCGCTGGAGTTTACAAGAATGAGGTAGAGCCTCATTGAAACTTACCGAATAATGAAAGGCTTGGGTGGAGTAGATGTGGAGAAGATGTTTCCACTCGAGGGGGAGTCTTGGACTAGAGGTCATAGCCTCAGAATTTAGTCAGAGGGCGGTGAATCTGTGGGATTCTTTGCTACAGAAGGCTGTGGAGGCCAAGTCAGTGGATATTTTTTAAGGCAGAGATAGATAGATTCTTCATTAGTACTGGTGTCAGAGGTTATGGGGAGAAGGCAGGAGAATGGGGTTAGGAGGGAGAGATATATCAGCCGTGATTGAATGGTGGAGTGGACTTGATGGGCCAAACGGCCTAATTCTACTCCTATTCCACATGACCGTATAGGTTTCAATAATTTCTATGTAGAGACAGAAAGAAGATGAAAATACCGCTTGATAGTTTGGTTGTCAGACAAAGACTATGATCCTTATCCCAGAGATGATCCTGTTGGAGATGGCACAACATAGAACCTAGAACAGTGTAGCACAGGATGAGGCCATTCGGCCCACAATGTCCGTGACCAACATGAACTTGCCAAGAAAAACAAATCTATCTCCTCTGCCTGCAGATGACCCACACCCCCCCCCCCCCCCCCCCCCCCAATCCCGGCAGATCCATTCACTTATCTAAAAGCCTCTTAAACACCACTATCGTATCTGCCTCCACCCCCACCCCTGGCAGTGTGTTCCAGGCACCCGCCACCCTCTGTGTAAAAAAATTTGCCCCGCACATATCCTTTAAACTTTATCACTCCCGCCTTAAAGCTCTACCCTCTGGTGTTTGTCATTTACATTAGCGTTGTTTATTAATGGGCGACTACTTTCAAATTTAAGTACTAATTGAGAAAAGACAAAAGTAGACAAAAAATGCTGGAGAAACTCAGCGGGTGAGGCAGCATCTATGGAGAAAAGGAGTAGGTGACGTTTGGAGTCTCGACCCGAAACGTCACCTACTCCTTTTCTCCATAGATGCTGCCTCACCCGCTGAGTTTCTTCAGCATTTTTTGTCTACTTTAAATTTTTCCAGCATCTGCAGTTCCTTCTTAAACAATTTAGCAAAGACCTTCTTTCCGTGTGTGAATCAGTCTGAAGAAAAATTTCGGCCTGAAATGTTGCATATTTCTTTCGCTCCATAGACCCTGCCTCACCCGCTGAGTTCTCCAGCATTTTGGTCTATTCTCCAGCATGCAGTTCCTTCTTGAACCTCCACCCAGCTGAGCAGCCGCCCGACTTCACCCACACCAAATCCAGTCCTCAAACAACTTTGGCTTCTCCCACCGTCTACTCCTGATCCTCACCTACAAAGCCCTCCACCATTGGCCCCCCACATATCCAGACACCAACCCTGCAGTTCCTTCTTATCCACAATTTAGCAAAGAGCCTTCTCTTTCCGTGTGTGAATCAGTCTGAAGAAGTCCCATTCCTCTCTCACCAGTCCCAGCCCGCCTCAAGACCCATGGCCCCTTAGCCCCACGTTGCCTATTTATAACCTATAACGCACGGAAACATAGACAAGCTGCCAACACCCATCTGCTGAGTTGGACTCTCCAGCCTTATTTTGTGTCTTGTAACTTCTTTACTTTGATAGTCATCTCTCCTATTTATTTAATTCTGCAGTTTTTCCTTCTTGAAAATGGTACATGTCCTTGAGACTCTTGAAAGGCGCCCATAAATAAAATGTATTATTATTATTATGTGTGAATCATGGACATGTTCTCTCCGTCTGCTCTCTTGGTTATTTAATGTGAAAAATTGCTCTTTGGTTGCGAGTTAATGGTAAACGTATTGAAAGGGGAGAACATGGGCGTGTGTGTGCGAGGTGTGAGAGAGAGAGAGAGAGAGGGTTCAGGAAAATAAACAGTAGGGTAATGGAACTAATGGGTTTTGCTATCCTGGGATCTGTCATGAGTTTCCTCCGGATGCCCCGGTTACCTTCCACATCACAAAGACGTGCGGGTTTGTAGGTTAATTGGCTTCTGCAAAATGCCCCAAGCGTGTCGGAAGTGGATGAGAAAGTGAGATTTGAGATTTGTAACAGAAAAATCACATGAGGTTAAGGTGCACATTGTCAGATTTTATTCAAGGGTATTTTTAATACACTGCTGTAATTTCTACATGGTAAAACCAAAATGTATAAAAATGGCCTTTAATAAAATCTGACAATGTGCACTGTAACCACATGTGATTTTTTTTCTATTACAAATCTCAAATTGTGGAGTACAGAGGCAAATAAGTAAATGATGGGTCTTTGTCCCCAAACATTATGGAGGGAACTGTATATTAAAATGATTTGGTGCAGACTACTCTACATGGTCTTTTCCCTAATCAAATCAGAAATACTGAATTACCAACTTGCTTTTTACATTCATAAGATGCATTAGCAAATTGAGTGCATTTCAACTCCAATGAATCATGCATCAGAGACTTTAATTTTCTTGTGATGTGCTTTCCTATAAAAAGCTCTTTGTTGAGAACTTATTTGGGGGAAAATAATTCCAATAGTTTTGCAAGAGCCAATTGCTGTTCCAAATAAAATGGAGTTAAAAGAAAGGGCTATCAGATAGGCCAGGTATAACTGTTGTCTAAATGAATGGGTTAAAGGGCCATAGATGCAGGCCATTCGGCCCATCATGCCCATACTGACCATTGAGGGCTCATCTGTATTAATCCCATATTCCAGTGGTCATTTTTTTCAATTTGCCAGATACAATTCTATTCAAGGCATACAAGGTCAGGGGTAGTCATAAAGTCTTACAGCGTGGAAACAGACACTTAGGCCGAACTTGCCCTCACTGGCCAACATGTCCCATCTACACTAGTCCCACCTGCCTGTGTTTGACCCATATCCTTATAAACCTGTCCTAGCCATGTACCTGTCTAGATGTTTCTTAATCGTTGCGATAGTACCTGCCTCGGCTATTTCCTCTGGCAGCTCGTTCCTATTAAATCTTTGTCCCCTCACCTTAAACATATGTCCCCTGGTTCTCGATTCACCTACTCTGGGCAAGTGACTCTGTGCATCTACCCGATCTATTCCTCTCATGATATTGATCACCCCTCACCCTCCTGCGCTCCAAGGAATAGAGTCCCAGCCTGTTCAACCTCTCCTTTTAGCTCAGGCCCTAGTCGTGGCAACATCTTCAAGAATGTTTAAGAAGGAACTGCAGATGCTGGAAAATCGAAGGTAGACAAAACTGCTAGAGAAACTCAGTGGGTGCAGCAGCATCTATGGAGCGAAGGAAATAGGCAACGTTTCGGGACGAAACCCGGAAGGGTTTCGGCCCAAAACGTTGCCTATTTCCTTCAGGGTTTTGGCCCAAAACGTTGCCTATTTCCTTCAGTTGCCCAAAACGTTGGCTATTTCCTTCAGGGTTTCGGCCCAAAACGTTGCTTATTTCCTTCAGGGTTTCGGCCCAAAACGTTGCCTATTTCCTTCAGGATTTCGGCCCAAAACGTTGCCTATTTCCTTCAGGGTTTCGGCCCAAAACGTTGCCTATTTCCTTCAGGGTTTCGGGCCGAAACGTTGCCTATTTCTTTCGCTCCCTAGATGTTGCTGCACCCGCTGAGTTTCTCCAGCACTTTTGTCCAACATCCTCAAGAATCTTCTCTGCACCCTTTCCAGTTTGACAACACCTTTCTCGATAACATGGTGAACAAAACTGAACACAATATTCTAAATGCGGTCTCATCAACGTCTGATACAACTGCAACATGACCTCCCAACTTCGATACTCAATGCTCTGACTGATGAAGGCCAAAGTGCCAAAAGCTTTTTTGACCACCCCATCTATCTCCTCTTGACTTGACTGAGTGAACACATCTCCATCAGCCGACAAGAAATGTAACAATCTCTACGACAAAGTAGCCAACTTGTTAGCACCACATCCACCACCCAAGCATTAATTTCTCCCTCCAACCACCGAGCAATGGCTGTAGAGTCTGTCACACACATAATACATTGCGGTTGCTCACCAAAGCTACTTTGACAGCTTCTCCCAAACTAAGGAGTAAGCCATTTAGAACGGAGACGAGCAAACACTTTTTCACACAGAGAGTGTGGAATTCTCGGCTTCAGAGGGCGGTGGAAGCCGGTTCTTTCAAGAGAGAGCTAGATAGAGCTCTTATAAATAGCGGAGTCAGGGGATATGGAGAGAAGACAGGAACGGGGTACTGATTGTGGATGATCAGCCATGATCACATTGAATGGCGGTGCTGGCTCGAAGGGCCGAATGGCCTACTCCTGCACCTATTGTCTATTGTCAAGACCCTTCTTCAGACTTGACCCAAAATGTCATCTGCCCATTTTCTCCACAGATGCTGCCTGACCCACTGAGTTCCTCCAGCACTTTGTGTTTTGCATATAGACATACACATAGACGGGCACATGTATAGGACAGGTTTAGAGGGATATGGGCCAGACGCAGGCAGGTGGGGCTAGTGTAGATTGGACATGTTGGCCGGTGTGGGCAAGTTGGGTCGAAGGGCCTGTTTCCACGCTGTATCACTCTATAACATGAGCCTACCTGTAGATGTCCCCGAGGACCTATGTTGCTCAGGACACTTTTACTGAAACTATGATCAGTATTTATTGGGTAAATGAACGATATAACAACAAATAAGAGAAATAATGGAAAGACATGAAATTAACTTAGCTTTACCAAATGTTACATTTTAAACTTGTGCAATTGTATTTTAAGATGAGTTGGTCGTTTATTATTCATCTTACCTGATGATAGTGTCTGTGTTGGCTTGCCCCCTATGTGAAAGACAAATACATGAGAATGGTTAAGACTTGTTGAGTTTGCAGTCTCTCTCATAGTTACACTGCTCCCCTTTCTCTCACACTCGACACTGGCCATTTGGGGACTACAGTGTTCAAGACACAAATGCCCTTCCTCTCTCTTTAGCAAGCTATGCTGACATAAACATAGATATTACCCAAGTAGGTGGTTGGAGAACTCTCCAATAACCAATTTTACACCAAGCACACAGAACTCACATCAGACATTATCTGACTTTGTCCATCTTCAAATCCAGTGTTAAAACGCATTTTTACTCCCTGGCTTTTGACCATGCCTGAGGCTTTGCTTCTGACTTTCTTTATTTTACATGTCTTTTCTTTTTGATTGTTAAATTAACTTTTTTGTCAATTAGTGATGTAAGCACTTTGTTGCAGCTAAAAGTGCTCTAACATATTATTAAACCAAACAGAAATGTAACAACATTTTTCAATGCCTTTTAGCAAGGCACCGTGGCACAGCGGTAGTGTTGCTCCTTACAGGGCCAGAGACCAGAGATTGATCCTGCCTACGTGTGCTGTCTGTAGGGAGTTTGCACATTCTCCCTGTGACCTGCGTGGCTTTTCTCCGGTTTACTCCCACACTCCAAAGACGTGCGGGTTTGCAGGTTAATTGTCTTCTGTAAATTGTCTCTAGTGTGCCAGTTCACGGGCGATCGCTGGTCAGTGTGGACTCGGTGGGCCGAAGGGCCTCTTTCTGCGCTGTATCTCTAAAGTCTAACGTCTCACTCAGCATTGGTCAGCATTCTGAACTACTGAAGTGTGATTTGCCAATTAAGTAACCTCTGGTGCTGGGTTGTGGATAGCTTTGTCAACAACTATCAGAAACACACTTTCATGCCAACAGTTTGGTCTGGATACAAACCAAAGTCCCAGATGAAAGCCAACAGCATCAATGTACCGTACCACAATTACACAAAGCAATCAGTCCATGAAATAAGTGAAAATAAACTGGAAATAAGTTGACTGAACTAACTTTGGCCAAATGTAAATGTACCTCAACTCACACCATGCTTCTTGTAGTTATGGTCAACTTCATGAAGCAAAATACTTTTCTCATTGCTATTTACCAATGCAGGTTTGTGGATTGTGGTAGCGGTGTGGAATGAGCTTCCAGTGGAAGTGGTGTCGGCAGGTTCATTGGTATCATTTAAAAATAAAATAGGCATATGGATGAGAAGGGTTATGGTATGAGTGCAGGCAGGTGGGACTAAGGGAAAAAAGTTGTTCGGCACGGACTTGTAGGGCCGAGATGGCCTGTTTCCGTGCTGTAATTGTTTAATGGTTATATGGTTATAATGTTGTTCTGGACCTTAACAGCAACACCTTAACTTCCCTGATGTGGAGGCTTTGGGCAGAGTGCAGAGGAGATTCACCACAATCATATAATACAAAGAAACCACAGATGCTGGTTTATACTAAAGACAAACGCAAAATGTTGGAGTTACTCAGCGGGTCAGGCAACACTTCTGGAGAAATTGGATAGGTGAAGTTTTTGGGTCGGGACACTTCTTCAGATAAGAAGGATGCCTAGATTAGAGGATATTAGCGAAAGGGAGAGGTTGGACACACTTGAATTGTTGTCTGTCGATTGCAGGAGGTTATGGGGAGACCCAATAGAAGTACATAAATATAATGAGAGGCATAGATAAGGTAGACGGTCAGATTTTTTTTCTTAGGATGTAAAAATCAAATACTAGAGGGCATAGCTTTAAAGTGGCAAAGGTTAAACTCTGACCCTAGCCACAAACTCTTTGAATCACTTCCCTCTGGAAGGCAACTCCGGACTGTCAAAGCTGCCACAGCCAGACATAAAAACAGCTTTTATCCACGAGTAGTTGCTCTACTCAACAGCCAAAAATCTGTAGCCTCCTTTTGATCTGGCATTGTGTTGGTTCACATGTTTGATCAATGGTGTTTTATCATGAATGTTTTATTATTATTAATGTTTAGTGTTTTCCGAGTCATTCGTAACTGTCACTGTATGTCATGTTGTTACTTGTGGGCGGAGCACCAAGGCAAATTCCTTGTATGTGAATACTAGGCCAATAAACTTACTTACTTAAAGATTACCGGTTCTTTCCCTGCCCAGAGGGTGGCGAGTACATGGAAGGCCACGCTGGGGATAATGGTGGAAGCAGGTACATTTGTGACATTGAACAGATTTCTGGACAGGCACATTGAAATGCAGGGAATAGAGAGATATGGGTAATGTGCAGGTAGATAAGTGATGACCTTGGCATCATGTTCTACACTGATATTGTGGGCCGAAGGGCCTGTTCTTGTGCTGTATTGTTCTACATTCTATGTTCTAGACTTAATGTCCACATGAGTATCATAGGTTGAAAAGATTCATTCTAAACTGTGCATTAGCAGGATGCTGTGACTGCAATGTTCTTACACCAGTGTTACAGTTATTCATTTACTAAATGTTTACACATCCATGTACTGTATCTAAAGGCATCTACGTTGATGCAAGTAAGAATTGCATTGATCTGTTGTCAGTATATGTGACAATTAAATGCTCTTCTCTTGGTTGCTAAAACAACTGTTTAAAAGCAGTTTATTTACCAAATTGAATAAATTATCATGCGGTTTTACCTTTGATAGCCGGTTTAATTAAGCTAATAAAATGAGGTTTTACCCTTGATAGCCGGTTTAATTATCTAGCAACAATAATGTATAACCCATTTTCATATGCTGATAAGTAATACATTAAATTTAATTAGGGTTTGTATATAAAGAGTCAGATTTCATCAGAACTGTTTCTCCCTTCACAGACGCTGCCCCACCCACTTTGGTGAAAGTCCCCAATTGATGCCATTCAGCGGTGGCAGATGTTGGCACTCAATACCAATTAGCTCATCTTCAGGGCTGACAGTGGGGCCACAGCGGACATCGAGTTTCCTCCATCACCCAACCTGGCTCACTTACGTATGTACGTACATGTGCAACACAGCTCACACACCGAGCATAATTCTTTCTTTGATCAGGAAGGGCTGCAAGTTGTTAGCCAGCACGTTGACAATCCTTGTTCCCTCTGCAATAATTATACTGACTTAATGGCGCAGCGGTAGAGTTGCTGCCTCACAGCGCCAGAGACCCGGGTTCAATCCTGATTATGGGTGCTGTCTGTACGGAGTTTGTACGTTCCCCCGCGACTGCATGGGTTTTCTCCGGGTACTCCAGTTTCCTCTCACATCCCAAAGACGTACAGGTTTGTAGGTTAATTGGCTTCTATAAATTGTCGCTAGTGTGTAGGATAGAATTAGTGTAGACTCGGGGGGGCTGAAGGGCCTGTCTCCACTCTATATCTCAAACTAAAACAATCAACCGCAAATTCTGGAATCTTGCGTGGAACACAGAGTGCTGGAGTAACTCAGCGGGTCGGGCAGCATCTGTGGAGAACATGGATAGGTGGCGTTTCACAGAGTGCTGGAGTAACTCAGCGGGTCAGGCAGCATCTGTGGAGAACATGGATAGGTGACGTTTCACAGAGTGCTGGAGTAACTCAGTGGGTCAGGCAGCATCTGTGGAGAACATGGATAGGTGACGTTTCACAGAGTGCTGGAGTAACTCAGCGGGTCAGGCAGCATCTGTGGAGAACATGGATAGGTGACGTTAGCTCACAGCGTGCTAGAGCATAACTCAGTGGGTCAGGCAGCATCTGTGGAGAACATGGATAGGTGACGTTTCACAGAGTGCTGGAGTAACTCAGTGGGTCCAGGCAGCATCTGTGGAGAACATGGATAGGTGACGTTTCACAGAGTGCTGGAGTAACTCAGTGGGTCAGGCAGCATCTGTGGAGAACATGGATAGGTGACGTTTCACAGAGTGCTGGAGTAACTCAGTGGGTCAGGCAGCATCTGTGGAGAACATGGATAGGTGACGTTTCAGGTCTTAAGACTTCAGGCAATAATGATGTTATTGTCCCTGGCTTTGCCCCACATTAACAGATTCCTGTCACCACATTTCTGCTATCCCTCGAAGAATGAGGTTCACCAAGATGCTGCCTGGTTAGAGGGCCTTAGCTGTAAGGAAATATTGGTGAAAGTTGGATTGTTTTCTCTGGAGCGTCGGATGTTGACCTGCCCTCCTTGGATGACATATATAAGGCCCGATGCTTGCGCAGGGCCATCAATATCAAGAAGGACACATCCCACTCTGCCAACCACCTTTTTACTCTGCTACCCTTCGGGAGGCGATTCAGGTCTCTGCAGGCTCGCGCTGGTAGACTAAAAAATAGTTTCTACCATTGTGCGATAAAAGAGCTTAACTCCAATAGTGAACACTGGGAAGCAAGAAGTAACTTCGAGGAATACCGCTAAATTCTTTTAATCTCTTTTAAAAATGTATTTATATTCTACTATTAACTCTACATATGTGCATTGGTGTCGTGTTGTATTTCTTTTAACGGAGGAGAAGCAAATGGAATTTCGTTGCTCAGTTTTGTGCAATGACAATAAACATATTCTATTCTATTCTATGTTGAGGGGTGACCTGATAGAAATGTATAGAATTATGTGAGGCATAGATAAGGTAGACAGTTGGAACTTTAACAGCAGGATGGAAAAAATCGTCGACCAGAAGGCAAAGAAATGTTTAATGGAGAAGTACTGAGCATTCCTTTGTTTAAACACACAGAGGGTAGTGGGTGT
Organism: Leucoraja erinaceus; assembly: GCF_028641065.1. Taxonomy (NCBI): domain Eukaryota; kingdom Metazoa; phylum Chordata; class Chondrichthyes; order Rajiformes; family Rajidae; genus Leucoraja; species Leucoraja erinaceus. Next base: position 2,008,275 of record NC_073393.1, read on the forward strand.
GTGGAATGTGCTGCCAGGGTTGGTAGTGGAGGCAGATATGATAGTGCCGTTTAGGAAGCTTCTATATAGACTGGGAATGGAGAGATTTGGATCATGTGAGGCAGAGGAGATTATGTAGCAGGAAGGACCTAGGAGGAAACGGAGGTCTTCCTGGTGGGGGATGGAGGTGTAGAGTGACTGAACATCCATAGTAAAGATGAGGAAGTGAGGGGCCTGGAAAATGGAAGTCATATTGTGGAAGAAGCAGAGGGTTTGAGGAAAGGTCTGGACCTGAAATGTCACACATTCCATCTATCCAGAGATGTTGCCTGTCTCACTGAATTACTCCAGCTTTTTGTGTCTATCTTTGGCAGAGGCGTCGTGTTCGGCAGGGATATTGTGGGCCGAATAGCCTGTTCCTGTGCTGTGTAATTTAGTGAGACAGGCAACATCTCTGGATAGATGGAATGTGTGACTGTTCTATGTTTAAGAAGGAACTGCAGATGCTGGAAAATCGAAGGTACACAAAATTGCTGGAGAAACTCAGCGGGTGCAGCAGCATCTATGCAGCGAAGGAAATAGGCAACGTTTCGGGACGAAACCCTTTGGGTTTCGGCCCGAAACGTTGCCTATTTCCCAAGGGTTTTGGCCCGAAACGTTGCCCATCTGCTTCGTTCCATAGATGCTGCTGCACCCACTGAGTTTCTCCAGCATTTTTGTGTACCTGTACTGTTCTATGTTCTCCCGAGGAACATTTCACAGACTGCTCAGAGCCCAACTGTCCCCTTATATATGTCTTTTTTCAGGACCACAGGCAGGCAGTAGCCACAGAGCAGTGAGGGGCCTGCCCCAGTCTTAAATACTGCACCTCCTTAAATGAGGCTTCACGCAGAGGCAGTCAATGCTCAGCACAGTAGGTGGCGACATTGCTGGTAGTTTGTGTTATCCCACCAGTGTGCCGGCCGTGTCCACCAGCAACAAGCTGGCCCCAAGAGTCACCACCGGGCCCTGCCCAGCTTGTCCTCGAGACCCAGAGGGTTGAGCTGGGCTGAGCTGGGCCGAGCTGGGTTGTGCTGGGTTGTGCTGGGTTGAGCTGGGTTGAGCTGGGCTGAGCTGGGCTGTGCTGGGTTGAGCTGGGCTGTGCTGGGCTGAGCTCGGCTGAGCTGGGCTGAGCTGGGTTGAGCTGGGTTGTGCTGGGCTCAGTTGGGCTCAGTTGGGCTGAGCTGGGCTGAGCTGGGCTGAGCTGGGCTGTGCTGGGTTGAGCCGGGCTGAGCCGGGCTGAGCCGGGCTGGGTTGTGCTGGGTTGTGCTGGGTTGTGCTGGGTTGTGCTGGGTTGTGCTGGGCTGAGCTGGGCTGAGCTGGGCTGAGTTGGGCTGAGCTCGGCTGAGAGCTGGGCTGAGCTGGGCTGAGTTGGGCTGTGCTCGGCTGAGCTGGGTTGAGCTGATTGCCACGTACAGTGGCTTTTGTTGCATGCTATCCAGTCAGCAGAAAGTCAATACATGAATGCAATGGAGAGGTGGGTGAAGAGATCCAAGATGGCATCAACGATGGCCAGACACAAGGATGGAGGTGCCCTGCAAACCACGTCTCCATGATATAGTTGACTGGGCGTCTGCAATCATTCTCAAATCAACGTGGGTTCCACTGAGTAGACTGTATTTTGTGGAGACATCCCCACACAACTGTAAAGCCTTCGCTGACTGCTGCTCTGCTTTGTCAACGGTGCCAAGAGTGAAGGATTGGCCAATACTTCTGTGAGGAGCATCAGCGATCGTCTAAATCCGTTGCTGGTTGGTGCCTTTGAACTGTTAATACATATCCCTCCATATCCATGTGCCCGTCTAAAAGCCTCTTCAATGCAACTATTGTATTCTTGCTATTGAGGGAGTGCAGCGTAGGTTTACAAGGTTAATTCCCGGGATGGCGGGGCTGTCATATGCTGAGAGAATGGGCTTGTACACTCTGGAGTTTAGAAGGATGAGAGGGGTTCTCATTGAAACATAAGATTATTAAGGGCTTGGACACACTAGAAGCAGGAAACATGTTCCCGATGTTGGGGGAGTCCAGAACCAGGGCCACAGTTTAAGAATAAGGAGTAAGCCATTGAGAACGGAGACGAGGAAACACTGTGGAACACTGTGAGTCTGTGGAATTCTTTGCCTCAGAGGGCAGTGGAGGCAGGTTCTCTGGATGTTTTCAAGAGAGAGTTAGATAGGGCTCTTAAAAATAGCAGAGTCAGGGGATATCGGGAGAAGGCAGGAACGGGGTACTAATTGGGGATGATCAGCCATGGTCACATTGAATGGCGGCACTGGCTCGAAGGGCCGAATGGCCTACTCCTGCACCTATTGTTTATTGTATCTGCCTCCACCACCACCACCGCTGGCAACGTGTTCCAGGCACCCACCACCCTGTAAAAAAACCTGCTCTGTACATCCTCTATAAACTTTGCCCCTCTCACCTTGATTCCTACATATCAACTGTGCATATACCTCAGAAAGTCATCTTGTGGGAAATTCCCACAAGGTCCTTAATACATATTGGTTTTAATAAGATAGTTTAGTTTTTAATGAGCTCAGCTACAATCTGCTGTCATTATGTGCAGCAAAGGAACAGGCCATTCAAAGTCTCGTCAGAATCTGAAGAAAGGTCCCGATTCAGAAATGTCACCCATCCTTTTCCCCCAGAGATGCTGCATCAATCAAGCAATCAATCAATCAATCAATCAATCAATCACTTTATTCATCCCCAGGGGCAGGAAACATGTTATAACATGCCTGACCCACTATGACTTACTCTAGCACTTTGTGTCTATCTTTGATAGAAACCAGCACCTGCAGTTGTTTAGGAAGGAACTGCAGATGCTGGTTTACACTGAAGATAGACACAAAGTGCTGGAGTAACACAGCGGGACAGGCAGCATCTCTGGGGAAAAACATAGAAAATAGGTGCAGGAGGAGGCCATTCGGCCCTTCGAGCCAGCACCGCCATTCATTGTGATCATGGCTGATCATCCCCTATCAACAACCCGTGCCTGCCTTCTCCCCGTATCCCTTGACTCCAGTAGCCCCCTAGAGCTCCATCTAACTCTCTCTTAAATCCATCCTATCCTATTTCCTTCGCTCCATAGATGCTGCTGCACCCACTGAGTTTCTCCAGCATTTTTTGTCTACCTTTGATTTTCCAGCATCTGCAGTTCCTTCTTAAACACTTTCTTCAGAACCTGTAGATTGTTTTCTCTAACATCTAGGAAGCAGTGAGAGTGAGTGACCACACGGTGGCAGTGTGCATCCACTTACCGGCAGCGTGCTGGCCGATGATAGCGGCGTTGCCGGGCGGGCTGTTGGCCGAGGCTGGGGTGGTGGAGGAGGCGGCAGCAGCCGGGCCGTGGCTGGCGACCGTGCTCGAGTCCCTGCGCTTGTCGGGGGAGGTCGTGGAGCGCTCGCCCCCACGGCGGCGACCGGCGGCACTCTGGATGTGAGACACGGCCTCGGCCGCCTGCATGTCCGGGCTGTGTCGGCGCCTCTCCACCCGCAACGTGGCCTGCGCCTTGTGTTCCTGAGTTTGGTGGTCGATGAAATCCGTCACCCTGCATTCGTAAACGCCCTCGTCCTCCTTCCTCACACCGGACAGGCGAAGCTTGTGCGAGATATCGTTGCCCATCACCCGGACAGTCTGTGGGGCAAAGAGGCGAGTTAACCAACACCTGACTCTCCCAACCCCAACCCCAGCCCCAAACCCCAAACCCCAACCCCACCACCCCAACCCCAGCACCAACCCCACCCCAGCACCAACCCCAACCACCCCAACCCCAACCCCAACCCCAAACCCAGGCCCAACCCCAACCCCAACCCCAACCCCAACACCAACCCCAACACCAACCCCAACACCAACCCCAGCCCCAACCCCAACCCCAGCCAACCCCAACCCCAACCCCCAGCCCCAACACCAACCCCAACCCCAACACCAACCCCAACACCAACCCCAACCCCAACCCCCAACTCCAACCCCAACCCCAACACCAACCCCAACACCAACCCCAGGCCCAACCCCAACCCCAACCCAACCAACCCCAACCCCCAACCCCAACCCCAACCCCAACCCCCCAACACCAACACCAACCCCAACCCCAACCCCAACACCAACCCCAACACCAACCCCAACCCCAACACCAACCCCAACACCAACCCCCCCCAGGCCCAACCCCAACCCCAACCCCAACCCCAGCCCCAACCCCAACCCCAACCCCAACCCCAGCCCCAACCCTAACCCCAACTAACCCCACCCCAACCCCAACACCAACCCAACCCCAACCCCAACCCCAACCCCCAACACCAACCCCAACCCCAGCCCCACCCCAACCCCAAAACACCAACCCCAACCCCAACCCCAACCCCCAACCCCAACACCAAACCCCAACCCCAACACCAACCCCAACCCCAACCCCAAACCCAACCCCAACCCCAAGCCCAAACCCCACCCCCACCCCCAACCCCAACCACCACCCCACGCCCAACCCCGACCCCAACCCCACCCCCAACCCCAACCCCAACCCCAACCCCAGCCCCAATCCCAGCCCCAAGCCCAGGCTCAACCCCAGCCCCAATCCCAGCCCCAGTCCAACCCCAACCCCAACCCCAACCCAACCCCAACACCAACCCCAGCCCCAACCCCAACCCCCAACCCCAACACCAACCCCAACCCCAACCCCAACCCCAACCAAACCCCAACCCCCCCAACCCCAACCCCAACCCCAGCCAACCCCAACCCCACCCCCAACCCCACCCCAACCCCAACCCCAACCCCCAACCCCAACCCCAACCCCAGCCCCCCAACCCCCCACCCCAACCCCAACCCCCAACCCCAACCCAACCCCAACCCCACCCCCAGCCCCCCAACCCCAACACCAACCCCAGCCCCAACCCCAACCCCAACCCCAACCCCACCCCAACCCCAGGCCCAACCCCAACCCCAACCCCAACCCCAACACCAACCCCAACCCCAACCCCAACCCCAACCCCAACCCCAACCACAGACTCCAACCCCAGGCCCAACTCCACCCTAGGCCCAACCCCAATCCCAGGCCCAACCCCCCAACCCCAACCCCAACCCCAACACCAACCCCACCAGCCCCAGCACCAACACCAACCTCAACCCCAGGCCCCAACACCAACCCCAACCCCAACCCCAACCCCAACCCCAACCCCATCCCAACACCAACCCCAACACCAACCTCAACCCCAACCCCAACCCCAACCCCAACCCCAACCCCAACCCCAACCCCCAACCCCAAACCCCAACACCAACCCCAACCAACCACCCCACCCCCCCAACACCAACCCCAGCACCAACCCCAACCCCAGCCAGCACCCCCAACCCCAGCACCAACCCCAACCCACCAACCCCAACCCCAACACAACAACCCCAACCCCAACCCAACCCACAACCCCAACCCAACAAACACCAACCCCAACCCAACCAACCCCAACACCCCACCCCAACCCCAAAACACCAACCCCAACCCCCCACACCAACACCAACCCCAGCACCCACACCAAACACCCAACCCCAGCACCAACACCAACCCCAACCCACCCCAACCAACCCAGCACCAACACCAACCCCAACCCCAGCACCAACCCCAACACCAACCCCAGCCCCAACTCCAACCCCAGCACCAACCCCAACACAAACAGGCCAAACTAGCGCCAAGTCAACCGTGAGCGACACTCACACACCACCCCCCAATTAAACCCCCAGCCGTGTGTGTGGCAATGAGTTGCAATTAAACCCCCATTCATAATGCCAAACTCATTCATTGACATGATATAGTTTCCACAAACACATAATGGAACACGGCACGACCAATAAGAGACGAGGAGGATGTCTTTAGCCAGAGGGTGGTCAATCTGTGGAACAACTCATTGCCACACGGGGCTGTGGAGGCCAAGTCAGTGGGTATTTCTAGGGCGGAGATAGATATATATAGAGATATATCAGCCATGATTGAATGGTGAATGAGACGTGATGGGCCGAATGGCCTAATTCTACTCCTATCATTTACGACTCCCAAGGCTGAACAACATGTCACTAAAAAGTGGCGAGCATTGGCGAAAAGATCTTAATATCAATGTGCTGAGTAATATCATGTGTGATAGCAGCAGATTAGGCCATTCGGCCCATCAAGTGTACTCCACCATTCAATCATGGCTGATCCATCTCTCCCTCCTAACCCCATTCTCCTGCCGTCTCCCCATATATCCCTGACACCTGTACTAATCAAAATAGCTTTGCTTTTCCATTCGCCAAATATTGACTAATAAATAATGAACGATTGATAAAGACAGGCGACATAAGAATCGTTACCAAGGAAAGCGTTGCTTATAGTATTGTTGTGTTACTAGGGGCGGGTGAAGCAGAATCAAATCGTGGATGGGGTATCTTGCATCGACGCCGGGTGGGACAGTGTGTAATCTTTGCCGATGTAATTCGGTCCCGCCCGTTATGAACGCGCAAAACTCGGCTTGTGACCCAAGTGACTGACAAAGCGAGGCTCGTTTATTAACAGCACACAGAGGGAAGTGGAGACTTACGCTGATTTTAGTGGCCCCTTTATTTAACGTAACCTGGAACGAGAAGATACATCGTATTACATTTCCAAAATGTGGGAGAGGGAGGGGGGAGAGGAGAGAGAGAGGGGGGGGGGGGCGAGAGGGGGGGGGGAGGAGGGGGGGGGGGAGGAGCAGG